>NW_017265138.1:1148119-1469478 GCF_001638985.1 Phycomyces blakesleeanus NRRL 1555(-) | reverse complement strand
ATACGTGACAAAAGTTATAAGTTGTATGACATGATCTCTAACTTCATCCTGTTTTTCTCATTAGACTAGGAGCTTTGCTCCCCCCTCCCCTCGGGGGGAGGGGCCATTGGCCTATAAAGTTCTATATGACTTTTTCCTACTGTTAATTGTGTGCCGTACACAATTACCAAGTAGTATAGGCCTTATATTTTATTTTAATGAAAAACAAGTAAGTTAAAGAATACGTGACGAAAGTTATAAGCTGTATGACATGATCTCTAACTTCATCCTGTTTTTCTAATTAGATAAAATAAAATGAGCTGCTGGGAGCATCGCTTTTAGCTAAAGGTCTAAATGCGGGATAAAAGTCGAAATAAAAGCGAATGCTGGAAATGTTGTTATATTATATTGCTCGTTTTTTTTTATCATTATTATTACTATCATTATTGCGAAAGTAAAAAATCCCCTAAAAAAAGTCTGAGGGTGCCCGGAGCACAGAGACATGTTGTGGAGATTGTACAAAAGAAACCATGTACATCTGACAAGCATCTGAGATTAGCATTAAAGAATATTATCGTTTGTAAGGCAAACAGTACTTGACCATCTTGTTTTCTCTTTCAAGTAATTCAGTAGTAGGTTTGAGTATTACAGCTCTCAAACTATCTTCGACTAAAAGATGGTAACAACAATTGTTACGATGGGACTGAGACTCATGTCAATTGAGTAGATGACAAATTAAGAAACATAGTTTAGTGTGATGGCTCAGGATTCACAATGCGGTATGTAACGATGGGACTGCCTGAGTGATAAGTAAGAAATCACTGATAAGAGGTGCACGTACATTGATGATATATATGCATGTATATATATCTTATTATTATTTTGACTCTCTTTAACAAAGCAATGTTCTCATGCTATCCACTCTTCCATTGTTGAGATACACTCTTTCCGGAAATTATTGGTCCAAAAATACAAAATTATTTGGTGCAAAAATGGAATGCACCAAAAAAGATGAATTAAGCAGAGAAATGGTAAAAAATTGCACCAAATTTTATCTTTATTTTTGCACTATGCCATTCACCAGTGTACGAGGGAATTGTCGAGGGAATTGCATCGAGGGAATTGAGCCACGCCATATACGGTTCCGATTGTTATTCAGCATCTATTTTTTAATTATTTACTAAAATAGAGAGGGTGTCTTCGAGTTTAAATTGCAAAGGTTTGCAAAAAAATATTGTACGCGGCGAATTAAATTCCAATATTTGTTTTGCAAATTTCATGGTGGAGGCCATTTAGTGAGCATTTGAAGCCAAAAGTTAGAGATTCCCTGATTTTTGACTTCAAATGCTCACTACATTTCTAGTAAAAATTGGGCTTATTTTTCCCACTTCAAAACAGAATTTATGATATCCAGTAGCCTCTTCTTCATACTTACTTAATAAAATAAGCCTTGGATAGTCAAGTTTATTAAGGTCTATTTCCTCTAAATTTCTTAGTATCAATGTTTTCAACTTATAATATTCATAACTGTGTCTGAGTTTTATTCTTATGTTTGATTGGGTTTTACAAATAATTATTTTTTTAGTCATCTTGAAATTATCATAACTCGACACCCTCTCTAATACTCTGCCCATTTTTATTTTTTTTGTTAATGATTTGTTTAATTTTGGCTATATAAAATAAGCTTTTTAAAGTATGGTCGTTTAGTATATTCCTTTTTGTAACTAGGGTTCTTATTTTAGAAATTTTGTCAATTCGCAATCGAATAAATTACTATGAAAAGTAATTTTTCTTTCAATTCCCTCGATGCAATTCCCTCGTACGCTGGTGAATGGTATTATTCGTAAAAATGTGTGTTAACAAGGTCATTATGGTTATTTTCTCTCTCTTATCACAACGATCGTCTCCCTATTTTAAGTTGATGAATAATTGAAACACAGATGATAGAAGATTGCTACTTTTGGTCTAAGGTATTTAAAGTCAGATAGCAAGCTCTCTATTATGCTCAATGATAAACAAAAATTATATACACTTTTTCCTACTATAAAGCTTCAAGCATTAACTTGGCCCAAGTGTGTATATTCAACTTTGAAAATCTAATAAGATCCGAATAATTCATGATAATATTGCCCAAAGGTATTATAATTAATAAAATACACATTCGTAATTCGATAAGTATATAATCGAGCGCATATGTGAGGTGTGTCTTTTAATTTTGGTTGAAAAGTTGTAGTACTAGTTTAGCAGGTTGCCGACTCTTATTACGAAGAAGGTATTCCTCAATCACATCACATATTCATGGCTTTCATCACCCAGAAATAGAAAGAGTGTGACTGTGTGAAATGACTTGGAGGACTAAAATTGAATGCAGACAGCATAAATTGACAAATGTAAAAAAAAAAAGAAGAATATTTGTGATTTATTAATAAGCAATAATCAAACATGTCAACTGAACCAGTAATTCCACATTCTCAAGATCTTGAATCGCTTGTCTATCTAGAGACAATGTAATTAGCCTTATTTCTCTATTTCTACTGATATTAAATAAATAAATAAATAAAACTAATTTAGACATTCTCTAGGTTTCAGGAATGTGGTTACGACGATGGGTTTAGAGATGGTGAGCGTTCTGGCGAGCTAGAAGGAAGAATCTTTGGTTGCGAAAAGGCGTTTGAGCTTGGCAGAGAGATTGGATTCTACGAAGGAGCAATAAAGACGTGGAAGCACCTGGCCGAGTCTCATCCAGACCTTATTTCATCAAAGTAAGTCTACTAAACTTTGATGATATAAAACGAATAGTAGAACAAACAAACAAAAAAATAAACGAAACACGACACATTTATTGACCTTTTAGTGATAATAAAACTCTTGGTATTTTAAAAAAAAATGTGTAAATGTGTTTGTTTTTTCTTCTTCTTTCTTTTTAAGGGCTTTACGACACATGGAGAGATTACAGGAGCAGATTGACACTTTTCCAAATGATAATGATCCCGACACTGATTTGCTTGCAGTGCGTGATAAAATGAAGAATAAGATGCGCGTAATCACATCGCTACTAGGTGTTCAGCAGAAATTCTTACAGGCACCCGTTCCACAGATGAACTACTAGTAAATCACCAAAATCCCGCCCAAGAAAATGAAAAGAAATGGGAAAAGCTTATATATGTATATATAGACATGGGGTATTACTATTATTATTACTATCGCTATAATCATCATCGCCATTTTGTCATTGTCATTGTCACTTTTAGAATAGAAAAAGGATATACATTTTGCTCTTATCCAAAATAGTGGGCAATAGCCCACATCAACAATACAGTGATTACTACACCTCCAAAGAATATCCATTTGTCCTGCGATGTACGACGTTCAATGTACCGGATCACATTTTGAGATAGACCAAGGGTATTGGCAGCGTCCAACAACTTCTTTTGTGTTTTCTATTAGATATTGTTAGATTTAATAGAAAGAGTATGGTTAGTTTTATTACATGATTTTAGCGGCGTCTCGTCTCTTTTCATTTACCTTTAGTATGCTGTGTTGATCTGTCAAGTTCTCTAGAATTGTGTGGGCTTGTGTAATAAAGTCGTCCAGTTGGGATTCTGTTGAATCATTAAAGGATGTATCTCGTGTAGCTGCTTCAAGGCGAGACATTGGCTGGTAAGGGTACTCGGGCTAAACATAAGATAGAAATCTCGTACATATGAATTATTTTCTCTTTCATTATGTCTCTTTATATTTCTCGAAAATCTGGGTTGTGTATTTTTTTTTGGAGTATAGGTGTTTAGATATCTTACAGCAGATGTCTTGTTCGGTCTTCTTGCCAGCAAGCTATCTCGATTCTGTTCATTTTGTTGGTTTTCTTGTTGCCTTTTTATAGTTTCAAATTGAGTCTTCATTTCCCGCAGATCATGTCTGAATTTTGTAACTCGCCTTATTACAAAATATATTAATAATAGTATTTGCAAGTTAGTAAGTTATATATGTATATGTGTAAGTAATACGAATATATACAAAAATTACTATATGTATGCATATAAAATATATTACGTGAGAGCAGTTTCTTTTTTCACAGCCACCATTTCACGTTTGGCAATGTTCTCGTAGTCATCAATTGAACGTTGGAATGAGCTAAATGATACGGATATCTGCCCTATGCACCCACACAAACCAAAATAATAATAATAATAATAGTAATAATAGTAATTGTGGTTATTTTTACTGTTTTTTATCGCTCTTATTTTTATTCTTATGAAATGAGAGAGGACAATAAGACCAATGATATCCTTAGAAGTAGTTTTGGGGTACCTTGTAAACCAACTGATGCATCCTGGCCTGATGCAAACTCTACAATAAAAAATAAAAATAAAATAAGATAAAAGCAACGCATATTTTAGCTGTAAAGCTCGGTTAAAAACCATTTCGCTCTTAACTGTTAATGTCTCTTTGTAGCGCATTGCTTTGCTTTAATGCATGATTGTAAAGGGAATTCATTGTCAAGGCTTGCTTAAAAAAAAAGAAGTCGACCAAGCAATTTGACCTTTGTACTTCAAAATTGATCTCAATAGATATTTTCAGACTCCGATACGTCCACGTGTAAGATAATGAAGGGAGGAAAGAAGGGAGGGTTTACATTGTGGAAATGGATTTTTTTTTTGCCTTTTAAGCGAGATGTGATCATTATACAGCAAAAGAAGTATACTTATATAAAAAAATACAGTTTTCAACCCTATTTTACACTAATATTCAGTGATAATATTTCTTTTAATAACATTCTACTATTTTTTGTTTTGTTTTTACTATTAATACTATCATATTTCTTCATATTTTATTTTGGCTTTCTTAGTGGGCAATTATTTAGTAATTTCCTCTAAAGAGCTTCGTTGTTTCTTGAAAAATGGTGGATATAAACAGCCATGTTCAATAGAACAAAAATGTGATCTTAATTTAAACTGGTTTAATGTAAATGATAGGTAATAGTCCCAGGGTTTATTTCTAATGGGGTTCACTACAACTTTTATCATATAGCTGGTGTAAATATATCGAAAATAATCAGCAAAAGATAAAATAGAAATTAGAGGTCAAAATAAATTTATGTCTACCCACCATGTTTTTTTTTTCATTTCTCTTATACATTTGAATCAAGTAATGCTAAACCTTGCCCCTTCCATGAAGTATGACACAATTCTTAATTAAATTAGCAATAAAATATAATTAGCCAATCAGAATCAGCCGAACTTTTTTTTTTGATCCTCATTTTTATCTTACTTTGGCTAAAATGTAATAGTTTTTATGGGACACGACATTTAATCAAATACATTTTGAGAATGTTAAGATTTCTGGTGTGGGTCCAAATGTCTTCCATTAATTATTCTCACAAATTGAACATATATATATGTGTTTGGTGTGGACTGACGAAAACGCTTAAAAACAGTTCAAATGCTATATATTGGATAAAATTAGTGTTAAGTGTCATATATTCCATCGAAAGAAAATCAGTTATTGGGCACATTTCTTGCAACAAAATTATGATAGTATTCATCCAAGTGGCAATGGAAGAATAATAGCCACTCAAAGTCGTTTGAACTTTTTTTTTAAAAAGTTTGATCCAATAATACGGCCTATATTTTTGAACTTTGCTTGGAATTTTGCTTTGAACTTTTAGTCTGTCCACACCATTTTTTTTTTAAAAAAAAGCTGCTTTTATTGATTAAGAATCTGTTCTTCAAAAATAAGCTATAACTTTTTGAACAAAAATCGATCAAGCTTGCCCAATCAAATTCATTCCAAAAAAAAACAAAGAAAGTCGTTTTTTTTCTTTCTTTGGACTAAAGGCATCTGTCTACAACTAATATGATATGACATGAGTATAAGAGCAATTGTTTCAATAATAAATTTTGAAATAAAAAAAATTAATTCATAAATTATTTTTTATTTTTTATTTTTTTAAAAAAAAAAGAAAGAAAAAGACTACTAAAGCGAGCCACCACTGTGGCTTGTCCTCTACGTCACAAAGGAAAAATTTTAGGATATTAGTGTTCAGCCAACCAACAATAGATCAAATCTTTCTCTTTTTCCACCCGGATTACCAGCTCTCGTCATTTTAACATGTGAGTTTGCCGCCCTGGCATTATTCATATATATATGTGTGTATATATACGTATATACATATATATAGGTGTACGCAAATATAAACAACAATAAGGAGAAAATCAATGCCAACAAAAAACAACAACAACAACAACAACAGCAAAATGCGTATATGTACTGTACATGTATTTGCACCACATTGCTACAATACGAAAAATAAAGGAGAACCGAAAAACCAAAAAAAAAATGTTATAATTTTTTCCTCGAGAAGATAAACACATACAAAAAATATACATTGAACAAAGCCTATTCACACATCTGAATGATAAACTACTACGACTCATCGATCATATTAAAAAAAAGTGCAACAGCAATCCAACCCAACAACAAACACAAAACAAAATTGATTGTACTTGTCAAGAGAATTACGATGATACCGACCTCGCTTAATGTTTTTTGCGACAAATCAACACTTAATTTTTTTTTTTGGTTTCTTGATGACTTCAAAAAAGAGAGGATCATATACATATAACAGTCTAAACTAATTGTATCTATATCTTTTTGTGATTGTTGTTATTGTTTTAGGGTCAGCCTGAGCATCCAAAAGCGTTTGGCCTCTTCCGTCCTCAAGTGCGGTCAGAGAAAGATCTGGCTCGATCCCAATGAGGTCAATGAGATCTCCAACGCCAACTCCCGTAAGTATCAATTATATATGCTTTGTTCTCATAATAATAATAAACTAATTTTTTTGTCAAACTTTTTTAAAAAAAAATGCAGGCGCTAACATCCGTAAGCTCGTCAAGGATGGTCTTATCATCCGCAAGCCCGAGGTTAGCCACTCCCGTTTCCGTGTCCGTGTCCACGCCGCTGCCAAGCGTCTCGGTCGCCACATGGGTTACGGTAAGCGTAAGGGTACTGCCGATGCCCGTATGTCCTCCCAGGTCATCTGGATGCGCCGTATGCGTGTCCTCCGTCGTTTGTTGGCCAAGTACCGCGAGGCCGGTAAGATCGACAAGCACCTCTACCACTCCCTTTACCTCAAGTCCAAGGGTAACGGTTTCAAGAACAAGCGTGTCTTGATGGAGTACATCCACAAGGCCAAGGCTGAGAAGCTTAGAGCCAAGACCCTCAACGAGCAGTCCGAGGCCCTCCGTGCCAAGAACAAGGCTCTCCGTGAGCGTCGCAAGCTTAAGGCTGAGGAGAAGAAGGCTTCCATCGGTGCCGAGCAGTAAAGCAACCAAAATAAAAAATATTTATATTACATATTAAAAAAAAATATAAAGAAAGAAGGAAAGAAAGAAAGAAAGAGTTATTTAATTTTTTTGTAAAGAAAAATTGAAAACACAAAATTGATCTCTTTTATTTAAATTGAAACAACAACAAAAAAAAGAATAATAAAAAAAAAGAATATAAAAAGAATATACTTTTTGTCTATAAGGAAAAGAGGGATCAAATTAGTTTCTTTTTGCTTTATTTTTTTTTTAGTATTCAATCAAGTCTTCTTTATATGTGTTTTTGAAACATAGAAAAAACCAAAAATTCAATCAATCTAAACAACTACAGCAGAATTACAAGAAGTTACAATAAAGTTCCAAGAAGTTCCAAGAAATGACAATAATTCATAATTGTGCCAGTTCTTTCTCTTTTCTTTTTCTTTTTTGGCTGGATGAAATTTTTATGGTGCTGCATTTCCTAAACAGGCAAAGACCGTCGCTGCTTTCTACTCTTTAGCCCTCTCGCATTTCACTCTTGCTCTTCTTTCTTTTTCCTTCTCTCTCTCTCTTTCTCTCTCTCTCTCTCTCTCTCTCTCTTTAACACAATTCTTATTATTATTTTTTAATTTCTTCTATTTGTCTCTCTCTTTCTCTCTCTTTGTTTCTTCTACTTTTTCTTGACATTCAACCTTCATGTCAACTACTCATCCTTCATTCACATCTTTCACGCTTCCAACCAATATCGATTCTCCTGTCAGTCCTTTTTGGACAACTGTAAAGGAAAACGACCAGTTCTATCTTCAACGAACAAAGACTCAGAGAAACGCTCTCTTTCGAAGTGTATTGGGCACCCTCCAGAGTGTGTAAGAAACAACATTGTCTTTCTTTTCTTTTATTTTATTTTATCGTAGTTATAGTTGTAGCTATAGTTGCTTTTGCTGTTTAATAGATTGAGTTTTTCTTTTTCTGGTTCTTATCAACGTAAAATCTGCATGTATCTGTGTGTGCCTTTTCTTTTGTTTGTTTGTTAGTCTTGACACGAAACAAGCACCTTTTCGTATCTTGTATCGTAAGCCCAACGGAGCCTGTCTACAGATTGTTGCCGCAGAAACAGAAAAGCAGGTAGATCTGGCTTGGAATTGGCTACAAGGTAAATAAAATGATAATAATCTTATATATGTATAATTTATTTGTTTGTTTGTTTGTTTGTTAAAATTGTACAAGATATTAATTGATTTCGATTTCGATTTCGATTTCGATTTTAATTTTGATTTTGATTTTAATTTTAATTTTAATCCTTGCAATTGATATTTCCTTGGCAGACAATCTTCTCAATCTATTGACAAACCTTGAAGACACTGAAAAGGAAGTGTTTCTAGTCACCAAGATCAATTCAATTGTCACGCGAAAAGGTCATTATTATTACTATTGTAGTAGTAAATATATATATATATATATATATATAGAAGAAGAAAACACGGGCTTTATTATTATTATTACTATTATTATTATAAAGTGAAATCACAAGAATCCCATTTATATTTATATATGTACATGTGTGCTTATCGTTGATTTGTGTATTCTTTACTCCAATTGGTTAAATAGACGCAGGGACAGACGAAATTTCGGCAGATGAAAAGGTCAGAAACGCATCACGCAGTTTTCGGCAGACCTTTAATGTTCCTGCAACTGAACGACTGGTGAACTGTGAGTTTATTTGATCAATCAATTTTAATATTAAAAAACGATCTTTAATATGCTTATTCGTTCTTTAGACTATTCATGTGCATACCACACCAATCGAATGACCAGTCAAGGATGGCTATATATTAGTGAAAACTATATTGCATTCTATTCGTATATCCTTGGATATGAAACCAAACTATTAATTGAACTCAAAGATTGCCAAGACATCAAAAAAGAGAAATCAAAACGTGGAGTATTTTCAGATGCAATCAAGATTGTCTTGAGTGATAAAACAGAAGTAAGTCAAATAAAAAAAATTCATTTCTTCAATAGTAATATTAACAAAAAAATCTTCTTTTATTTATGTTAGCATTTCTTTTCAAATCTTTTCAAGCGTGACGAGGTAAGTGTATGGATAGTAAGAGAATAACATGTATTGAATCACACGGCTAATGTATATATGTATGTGTGTGTGATAATTCAAGGTATTTGAGATCCTTGTTCAATTGACTGCCTTGGCTATGCAGCGTCTATTGAAGAACACTGCTCTCGAACAATCACCAGGCAGCGAGATTTCAATTGATATCAATAATAGAAATGGTACTATTGACGGAAATCATCACAATCATCAGGATCAACTGCTGGGCACAAAACAAACGGTCTTGGCTCTGTCGGATATCCACAAACTCGTCCAGCCTCTCAAAACCAACCTCGAAGCGCAGAAACGAGACGAGAAGTTTAGAGCACGTTTCCATTTACCAAATACCGAACACCTTATTCACCAAGTGAACGCATCACACCCTGTAGAAGAAGAAAGAGACCCAGAATCAATTGAAACTAACTCAAGGTCTAACAAAGCAGCAGCGATAACCAATAAAAAGAAGAATAAAGAGTCGCCCACTATCACCGCCGATAGCAATAGTAATAATACCAAATCTGATAGTCCTGATGGCCGTGGTAGTCCTGAAAGCACTAAAAGCAGTAATAATGAAACCTCAAAAGACGAAAAGAAAGAGGCCGAAAAACACAAGACGACTACCAAAACTGTACTTTACACCGGACAACTTTCTCTGTCGGAATCCTTCTTGACCTTTAGCTCAACTGAAAAGGGATTATTCTTTGAAACCGTCCTTCCGCTTTATGCAATCCGTCGTGTAGAACGAGTTTCTGACAAAGACCATGTCTTTTCAATCAAACTGGTAAACTGGCATCATGGGACAGTAGTATTTCATTTGAATGTGTAAGTGAGAATTTCTGCTCTTTTTCTCTTTTTTTTTCTTTGATTATTGCTGTTATTTTTCTAACTGTTTGTGTGTGCATTTTGGGGTGGATACTATCTATTCTATTATATTATATTATATTATATTATATTATATTAGCACGAAGCAAGAGTATGATACGTTTTCGACCGAATTGACTACAAATCTGCGACAACAGATCAAATTTATGAAGATGATGAAACAGTTTATGACCACATGTGCTTCTGAAGCCCTGGTGAACAACAAGACGCCTGAAGAATTTGACGCCATTCCTGGTGGTCTTGGACTTTTGTTTGAATTCCCTGGAGATCCCAAGAAACTAAAAGATAGAGCCAAGATGCGCGAATGGAAAAAGATCTTTTTAGGTACAAATAAGAAAGAATATATATATATATATGTGTGTGTGTGTATATATTGTGAAATTTACATGATTTTTTTTTCTGTATTTCTTTTTTGTGTTTACACATCATAACAATAATCATAATCGAATAGAACACGGTCGTAATCTGACGGTGGTAAAAACTCCTAGGTTTGCTAAACTTGTTCGCTTTGGATTACCTAATCGACTCCGAGGTGAATTATGGGAAACATGTTCGGGTGCAATCTACCAACGGTTTATGAACCAAGGGTTGTATGAGAGGCTACTCGAAGAAAACAAGGACAAGAATTCATTGAGTCGTGAAGAAATTGAAAAGGACCTTAATAGGTAATTGAATTGAATTGAATTAATGAGTATAGATAACAAGAGATATATTGTATGCATATATTAACATCTTGAGAATATAATAGATCTCTACCAGAATATTCAGCTTATCAGACCCCTCAAGGCATTGACAGTCTCCGTCGTGTTTTGACTGCTTATTCTTGGAAAGATCCCGAACTAGGCTATTGCCAGGCCATGAATATTGTTACATCCGCTATCTTGATGTAAGTTTTATTTTTATATCTCATAGCAACAGAATTAAAAAAAAAGCCAATTCAATTGAATTAAACTTTTTTTTTTCTATATTATTCTAGATACATGAGTGAAGAACAAGCGTTTTTCACATTGAGTGTACTGTGTGATGAAATGCTTCCAGGTTACTACAGTACATCAATGTATGGTGCTCTACTTGATCAGATCATCTTTGAACTTTTGCTCGAAACCACCATGCCTGTTCTTTTCAATCACTTCAAAAAGGCAGACATTCAACTATCTGTGGCCTGCCTTCCCTGGTTCTTGAGTCTGTACATCAACTCGATGCCATTGATGTATGCATTCAGAGTCCTTGATTGTTTCTTTATGGATGGTCCTAGAATTCTCTTTCAGATAGGGTAAGTTCTCTTTTGATATCTATATTATATATAAAGTTGAAAAATAAACAGAGAAAGCAAATTGGGCCAGATAATCTTATTTTAATAACCATTTTCTGTTTTGTCTTTAAAACATATGTATATGTCTTGCACGTTTATAATAATAATAATAATCATTATCGTAATAATCATAGTCTTGGTAAGTTGATTTATAACACCACAATTATTATCTTTTCTTATTTATTTGAGAGAATATATATTTGTATAAAATGTGCTTATTACATGTTCGTTAACAAATCTAACATACATCGTTTTATATTGCTCATTTATAAACAGCCATTCTAAAGATCAATGGCGATGAATTGATGCAGGCTACTGACGACGGTGCCTTTATCAATATACTAAAGTCTTACTTCAATACCTTGGACGACCCTCTATATCCCGACTCACCTAGTCCAAAAGCTCGTACATTGACTGTAAGTTGCTTATATATACAATTGGAAACTACGATGCAAATATTAATTTTATTTAAAAACCTGTCTACCTCTCTTTGTTTATCTATCTAGAAATTCAATGCATTACTCTTGGTCGCTTACAGAGAATTCAATGGCATCACTGGCGAAAAGATCACCGAACTTCGCCGATCCCACCAACCAAAGGTGGTAGCTGGGATCGGATCCTTCACAAAACGCTCTGCTCTTCGAAACCTAGACCACTCTGGAAACCTGACCAAGGAGGAACAAAGTATAGTCTATGATAAGTTTTACAATGTACTTTACTACAAAAAGGTGACCAATGAACAAAAACAACAACCGCGCTACGACTCGCGTGTGGACCAAGCTTCATTTGAGCTCCTGATGTGTTCGTTTGCCAAATGGGCCAAGCTTTCTTCGGATGATCAGGCATTTGATCAGGAAAGACAAGCCAAGGTGTCTAGCCATTTTATGAATCGCCTGTTTAAGCAATTCGACACCAATAATATGAATAGTTTGAGTCTTCAGGTAAAGATCTATAGATTTGAAAATGACATGACATTTATATGAAATCGATTAAATTCAACTAAACTTAAATTATATTAAATTATATTAAATACCTATATGTCAAAACCAAAACCAAAACCAAAACCAAAATACTTATTATTATTTTTTGGTTTTGTTAGGATGTTATTATCGGTATTGGTTCAATTGTAAAAGGTGATCACAATTCACAAATCAAGCTATTTTTTGATCTTCATGATGTGGATCAAGACGGCTACCTCTCCAAAGAAGAAATCTTGCAGTTTTCGGAAACCTTGCTGTGGTTATTCAGAAATACGTCGGATGAATCCCATCTGAACGCCGTATCTACATTTTTGCACAATGCATTTGAATACTCTGAAACAAAGCAAGAAACTGATGCGATTGAAGATGGAGAAAAGTACTTGTCCGTAGCATCATTAAGGTAAGAAACAGATGTGTAGATTATCATTAATAATTATAATACTTGTGTGTTTGCTGTATATTTAAACTTCTTTTTTTAAAAAAAAAAATATTTAGAATGATTGTATTTGCAAACGAAATACTCGAACAATTCTTCGACCATGAATTTGCTCAAACCATCGAACTTGCTGAAAAACCCGTAGAAAAACAACGTAGCTTTGGAAAGGAGATCTTTGATGGTCTTTTTGCAACAGGCGCGAAATTGGCCGCC
Organism: Phycomyces blakesleeanus NRRL 1555(-); assembly: GCF_001638985.1. NCBI lineage: Eukaryota > Fungi > Mucoromycota > Mucoromycetes > Mucorales > Phycomycetaceae > Phycomyces > Phycomyces blakesleeanus. The sequence continues at coordinate 1,456,268 of NW_017265138.1, read as the reverse complement.
AACGGACGTATTCAAATGAGATCAATGGCCATGTCCCCAACTCCTTCAAAAACATCTGCCATTACATCGTCTTCATCTGCAATGAGTACTCCTTCGCTCTCATCTGATCCTGTGATTCCAATCGACAAGCTGGACCCAACCGACAAGTCTTTGGATAAAGATGTCAAAAATTCTGAGAGTCTAAAGAGTGATGACATGGTAGCAATGGCAACTGTGGCCACGGTTGCTGCTGCTGCTACTTCTGTTGTAACAATAGCAGGAACAGAGGAAGAGGATGAGCCGGCTGATATGACAGACTTCATTGAGCCTGCTGTGGAGATTGTGAATGTGACGCAAGATATCGTACCAAAACAAGAGGAAAATGAACTTGTCAAGGATACCACCGAGGTTGTTGTGGAAAAAATTACAGACAATGAATTTGACCAGAAGAAGTTGCCGATCAAATCGGTAGAGCACGAGGAATCCGACAAGGACTTGGGTGTGGATTCCGATGAACAAGATGGTGATGTTGATGACGACGACGAAGAATATAATGAAGATGAAGGGGAAGACGTTATGGAAGAAGTGGATCGTTTGTTAAAGGAATATGGAGACGATTCGGATGATTCTGATGACGGTGCTATCTAGTAATAAGAGCTTGAAAAAAAAACAGTAGGCAAGAGAGAAATCTTTTGTTTGGCTTTAGTCTTCTTCTTTAGCTCTATTACCTTGCACTTGGTTCTTGAAACCAAAGAACAAAACACCAAAACAAAAAAATACCTACTTCTTCTTCATGTTATCTCTTTCTTTCTTTCTTTCTTCCTTTATATATTTATTTTGTTTTTTGTTTTCTTGTTTTTGTTTTCTTTCATTTTATTTTTTCTTATTGTCTTCCTCTATATTGCTATTAACCATCATTAGCATCAACAACAACAACAACAATAATAATAATAATAATAATAATATGCAGTGTAATCAATCATTTTCTATAATCATTTTTACCGGCATGAGCTTCATAGGTAATCGACTATTTCTTTTATTATTATTATTATTATTTCCAATTATTTATTATCTATATATAAAAGAGATAAATAACAGTCTATAATCCAAAGAACAAATTGGATTTTCTTTCTTTGTCAATCTTTTTTTTTGTTATTCAAATATCAGCCAAAGGCTTGACAAAGGCGCCTATCATTTAACTAACTTGTAATTAATTAATATTAGTACCATTAGTACCATTAGCATTTGGTGTTCTGTCAATAATGAATAAGAATAAGAAAGTTGCAAATAAATTCTTTAATTATTCATATTAATATTAATAGTATGGATATTATAATCATAGCAAAATATCAGCTCACTAAACTAAACTAGTTGAATTGAATTGAATTGAATTGAATTAAATTGAATTAAAGAAAGAAAAAGAGGGATTTTCAAATAATAATACTCTTTTTTTTGATAATTGAAAAGAAACAAAAAAAATACATATATACATATAGGATTTAAAGGAACAAGAAGTGGTGGTAGCGAATAGAATGTAGACAGCCAAAAAAAAACCAATTGTTATAATTGTTAATATATTATTACTTTTTTTTTGCTTTTGGTACGCAGTGAAATTACATAGCTGGCTACCTTAACAACAAGGAATGCAAATCAAATTGGATTTCCTTTCAGAAACTGGAAAGAAAATATATTCAATCTTTTTGCTCTTCTTCTTTATCTTTATTTTATTATTTTTCATTATTCATTATTATTATTTTGGGTGTTGACTATATTTGATACCCACATACATTAGACGCACGCTTATACCTTTGTTTTGTTTTATTTTCAACAATAACAGCAGTAACAGCAACAAAAGAAAAGTATATAAAGAACAAAAAGGAGCTTTCACTATATTGAACTCTGTCATGCCGAGTAAATTTGGTTCATTTAGCAGTTGCTTTATAGGTAAATTATTTCTGTGTGTGTGTGTGTGCGAAAAAAAAGCAATCATTTAATTTTGTACGCAATATTTATATATTGTAACTCTTATAGCATTTGCAGTTTTACTTTCAATTATATCAAATGTGCTTGCAATATCAGATACTCTGGCCAGCACAAGTATCAGTAACGTTCAGCCTGCAATTCAAGATAATGGAATAACAGTATCTGAAGACGATGTGGGAAATCTTCCCATGTCTTATCAGAGCCAATACCTTGCCGAACCCAATCAACAATCGAATGAATTGATCCAGTCTGCTTTAATTGGTTCAGAATCACCAAATGTTTCTCCAAGTCCTATAAAAGTCTCTGTAGAACCAATAGTAACAGAAGAAGACAATGAAACAAACACCAGCGCTAGTTCTTTACCTGATCCCAAAGATAGCTCGAAACAAGGCAAGTCCTTTGTAAATCAGCATGCATCCATACATACAGATACACACACATAAAAAACAAATATCGGAAGGTTTTGGCTTTGACTTTGGCTTTGGCTTTGATTGTTATTAATTTATTAATTAAATTTTATTTCTTGGATTTTCAAAAGTCGAAAACACGCCCGTAGAAAGTATTGCGGTTGCTGCTGTCACTGTCGAACAACCTCCGTCGCCTGCCAGACCTCATCCTCCTCTTGTGACCGGATGTAGAACTCAAGGCCAGATTGCAGTGACTTATGTAAGTCAAGAATTCTTGTTCTTCATATTTGTGTCTATGTGTGTGTCTGTGTGTGTGCATTTACATGAAAGAAAGGGGCGGTGGCTATTTAATTAATAACTTCTTTGAAAATGTTAATAGAGCGAGGGACCTAGTGATGCAACAGCAAAGATTGTTCATCAACTTAATGATGCAGGTGCACACGCGAACTTTTTTATCAATGCTACATGGTAAGCAACTTGCTTTTCTTTTCTTTGGCTGTCTGTCTATATGATAAAGTGGAAACAGACCAAGAAATGAAAGACCATCATCATAATTATCGCCACTGATATCGTCTTGTTGGTAGGCTCTACACACAACAATATGCAATGGTGGCTCAGAATATCTACAATGGTGGACACTTTATTGGCATGACATATCGTGTCAAGAATGATGACTCTGCTTCCCTGTCAGAGGATGAGATTCGAAAGGACATTATCAACGATGCTCGGATCATAGAGACCCTTATTCATGTTGCACCCAAATACGTTCGATTACATTATACCCCAAAAAAGGATTTCAAGACAGAGGCCATTCTTGACGATCTTGGATTTATCTTGGTCGGTCACAACCTTGACAGCAAAGATTATCAAAAACGAGCACCAATTGGACCTGATTCGGTCGCGGCTGTATATTCGGAAGCCTTCCACAGCCAAAAGGACACCTATGATGCAAAGGGCTCTTTTATTTCGATCCAGTACGACATTCCCGACACCGGATCGTCTATTGGTGTACCCCACGTCATTGACACAATCAATAAGGAAGGCTACACCATGGTCAGACTCGATGGGTGCTTGAATGATCCAAAGCCATACAAGAAGAGTAAGTTACTCTTGCTTTTACTCTTATTTATATATATATATATAAGAGAAATTATTAGTGAGCGAGTGTTTCATTTCTGCTTGAATCGTATTACTGAGAAAAACAAAAATTTCTTTTCTCCTCTGCCCTTTTATTTTCATTTTCATTTTCATTATAGGTGCAGAAAGCAGAGAATATGTCGCTGACAAGTATGCGTTTAATACGGCTGGTTATTCACAAGGCCAGAAAGACATACCCGAAGAAGTGATCGAGGCTGCCAAGGCAGAGGCCGCAAAATCAAAGATTTCAAAATCACATCGTAGTGATGGTGTCATTGGCTCTCCTCTAAAAGCCCACATTCTTTTAATCATTGGATTTTCCTTGGCTCTCTGGCTCTAGAAGATAGAAAGATATATAACTAACTTTAAATTCTTACCCTCACTCATACTTGAACTTACTATTATTCTTATTATTATTCTTATTCTAAACACAAGCACACCTACTCACCCTCAATCACACCCATTAAATATAAAGGCATAGACACTCGTGTATACTCAGTCACGTACACTCAAGACATGTGTATGTGTGTTTGTGAGGGGTGTATTGAAAGTGGAATTAGTGGTGTGTACACACAAAGATATATAAAGTAAACATATCACACCTCTTTATCTTTCTACTTCTTTAAATATATAGATATCCAGATAAAATATCTTTGTTCGTTTAAAAATAATAAAGTATTTATATATTTGATCTTTTCTTTTATATTAATTGACTAACAAACATACATGTATAACCTACACAATAAAAAGGTGCATATAGAATAATAATCAGGATGATATATCTAGTCTATCATCATTTGTGTATTACATCATAAATATTTCTAATCCAGTTTAAAGCTTAGCTTAGCTTAGCTTAGCTTAGCTTAGCTTAGCTTAGCTTAGCCAGGCAAACAAAACGCAAAGCCGATTTGAGCCAAGTCAATTCATAGATACAAGAATTATTTTTATGGCGTGAAATCTCGCCTTGTGAGTGATCAATATTTTTCTAGTCTTTCACAACATATAATTAATATACAGTTGTATTCTTATTTTCTTTGGTTCAATTTGTTTTACATTTGCAAGATTTCATTTTATAATACGACATATATACAACAATCACAGTCTTTATCAAATCATGATAATAAATAAGAGTGGTAATAATCCTGTGTATATCATTCTTACTAAATAGGTTGGTCTACACAATTTGTACTACAAAAAAATGACATGCATGAAATACCATTATTATCCTTTATTTATTTAATTATTTTTCTTTAAAATTTATAACTTCTTCTTCTTCTTTTATTAAATATTTTATATCAGACTACTCACAAGCAAGCAAGCAAGCAAATATATTTTACCTACATCTTACTACTTTCTTTATATTCTCTTTAAGACATATATACATATTATAAATCACAAACAATGAGCAATTTTGTCGATTATTACACAATTCTTAAAGTGAGTCCAAAAGCAACTCAAGAAGAAATCCGCCAAGGTATGTTATCTTATACCTTTAAATATATTCTTAAAAAAAAGGGGATATGAGAAATAACAAAAAAAAAACATATATAAAAATTAGCCTATAAAAAGGAAGCGTTGATAAGTCATCCAGACAGACTACCAGAAGACGCATCAGAAGAGGACCGACGAGAGGCCACAAGACAATTCCAACTGATAGCAGACGCATATCATACACTGGGCGATAAATCAAGAAGAGCAGCCTATGATCGGGCCAGAGCAAGTCACGGCTCCACACCCTTTGCCACACATGCAACTCCCACGGCTTCCTCAGAAACAGCACACAATATGTTCAGCAGTGCATTTGAAGAGTTATTAAAAGACGAAGGTCAGTTCAACAGGCATGCTTGCTACATGTGTCTTATGCTAGTATTAACGTTTTGTTTTATTTTATGGGGTTTATTAAGTGGAACATCCTACCTATATGTGGCGCATGCTAGGTGCTGGAGCAGGATTGGTTATTGGGTTTATTCTGGCCAATTTTGGTGGAGCTTTGATGGTTAGTTAGTTGATGAAATCACGTATATAATATAATATAATATAATATAATATAATATAATATAATATAATATATACTAATTTATATATTGTACTAGGGTGCTGTGGCTGGAAAGACATTAGGACAGATCAGAGATCGTAAAGGTAACTTATATCTGGAGTGTCGAAAACAAACTCATGTATCTGATCAATTGACCTCTTTGCTGCCTGTTATATAGGTGTCTCTGTCTATACTGCCTTTGAACGCCTCGAGGCTTCCGAAAAGAAAAAGATCCTATCGGCTCTTTTGACTCAGTTCCTCACTCAAGGTGCTGTTGGATCCATGAAATAATGAGCTCATCCAACCCAATCCAATTTAGTATATATATATTGTATTATAAGATAAGATAAAATTGGGAAAAAAATCAAGTATTGATCAAACAAATAAACAAATAAATGTATGTATAAGTAAGTGGTATGGTCCTTTGTTCTTTCTTTTATATATATCATTTGTTTTGTTTTTATGTGCTGATTTGAATTGAATATAAGCGATGATTCGTTATTTGACCGAGGGTTTATATTAAATGGTATTTGGATGATGTTTGTTGGTTTTCATGATAGATATCTTAACTTTAGACCCTCTTCTTCCTTCCTTTGCTTATTTATTTATTTATTTATTTTTGATAGACTAGAATTCAATAATGAATTAATTGCTATGCCTACCATACGTACATACATAGATACGAATGTTATATATGTATATTCTGGACGTGATCATTTAATTCAAATAAATGATTCAATTGTACATATTCTCTTGCGGGTGTATGTGTTTTTTTTGTGCTTTCTGTATTTATGTATTATGCTAAGCATAGATATATGTAATCGTTCTTTTCAAAAACAAAAACAAAAAGCTGTTGCAATCTTTATAAAGATCCCCCATTTTATATATATATAATGATGAATTCCAGGTGTATACATATTTTTAAATGCTTGGTAAATGTAAATGATAAAAAGAAATGAATAAGAAGAAGGAAGAAGTAATATTTGTAAATATAAGTATATCATTATGTGGTATAAAATAAATAATAGATGAGTAAATGAGTAAATGAATGAAGAATAGTTGGATAGCTTTTTTGTACAGTGTAATAAGTATAGATATGAGTATAAATATAAATAAGCAATAAAGAATTAATAATTAATATACAAAAGAATGATAGATAATAAGAATAGTGGTAGGAATAACAGCAGGAATAACACTAATAGTAACAGATATATAAGAGCAAAGAAGAAGACAAAGAAATTACAAGACCGTAATGATTTTGATGTTAATTAGATAATTGTCGTGCCAACAAACATCATCATTATCATCATCATCATTATTTTTGCTGTGCTAGGTGGTGATGTGTGGGAATTCAAACCAATTGCACCCGATGTTTCTGCAATTGCAGTCGAGGATGCTGCAGAGCTAGTCGCACTCGACGAAACCGGCATGTGAGCTGGTCCATAAGATTGGACCCGAATAGATGCTGATGGGTTTGGAGTGGTGCCAACCAGGTTATCTGCAGGTGCCCAGTAAGAGACGTTGGGCCGACTAGGTCGAAAGTTTTTTATGGTTCCTCCATCAGCGATCGTTCCGTTTGTGAATTGGGGTTGCAGAGCATATCCAAGATCCAAAAGAACAGTCCGAAGGTTTGGGCCCAAAGGACCGCTGGAGTATTTTTCTGTCAGGCTGTCAAGTGAGACTCCACGATCGGCATTGTAGACCATCAGGTACTCAGCAGACGACTGATACGAATCTTGGTCGACATGTGTAAATGTCGAACCGCGCATGAATGGAACCAGTGAAGTCTCGAGCCAGAACATGCTTTGGAGAGTCGGCCCATTGCCATCATCATTTTCATGGCGAGTGGAACATATGCTGATATCACGCGAGGTAGTTGCTAGTTGGTACATTGCTTCGGCTGTCTGGCGTTCTGTGGATCCGTACCAGGTGTTGACCATGTCTATCATGCTAGCAAACAAGACATTGGCATCACACCAGCCGTTGAGTACCTTTGTATAGTGTGTAAGGGGTACTTGTTCATTGGGTGAAGATAGTATGGTGGTGTATAGTAGGCGATCGAGAGGAAATTCTACAAATCCCCAGAACGGTTGGGTTCCTACTGACGTCTTGACATTGTCGGCTACAGATTGGAGTTCTGTAGATGGAGTGAGTTTTGCTGGAGTGATGAATTGTGGTAGGTCGTCGACATATGGTGCGAATCGATTGTACATCTCGTCTCCCCAGGAACTGATGAATCCTAGGCCATGGACTAGTTCGTGAATGACTGTGCGTAAGAGATCTGTTTCATTTTGGTGAATTTTTCCAGAATCATTCTAAATATGTTATATAAATTTTTATTTATTTATTTATTTATTTATTTATTTATTTATTTATTGGGAGAGGGTATTGTTTTTTGTTTGTTTGGTGTATGTTATTTGTGTATTAATATATATTTATAAGAATGACAATAATGATAGAAAATATATGTATTTGACAGGTGGTACTTACATAAAAATACCAGGAAATGTCGCTGTTAAACATTGCGTTTATATCGTATGTAGCCCACCGAGGAATTACTGTAAGATTTGTGAATTGTTTAAGCATTGCTTGTGGGTACATTCTGGTCACCCCGTCAGTTGGATCGTTCATTAGATATGATACGGTAGGATAAGCCAATCCTTGATGATGATATTAACAATAATGATTAATATGGAGAACATTGATTATTTTTATTTTTGTATATATTTACCTATGGCTTTCATATCATTGTCCTTTTTACATTCTCCTCGAGTGCTGCAAAACGACAAGAAGCTGGCATTGACCTGGATCGGTGTTTCAAACTTAACGACGGAGGATATGATGTCGGCTGCTTTGTGGAAAGTGGCAGTAGCTTTTTCGCAATGGTCCGAATCGCACTTGATGTCAAGATAGATTCGGTTCTCGAGTGTATTTCGTTGGTATTGTTTTTGGTGTTCTGGGCAATAATCGTAATGGTTTTCGTGTGTGACGGGATTGTGATGAATACAGTGCATTGCACTTACAGTGGCTGTCCATTGACATGCTACAACAATGGTAATTATAAGGTACCAAAAAGTTCCAGCTGCCATTCTTGATTAAGTAATAATGGTAGTTTTAATATTAGTAGTAGTAATAGTAGTAATAGTAATATATAATGAAGAAGAAGAAGAAGAAGAAGAAGAAAAAGAAAGGGGAAGAAAAATAAGAGTGCGAATAAGAGGAAGAAGATTATATATCTATAATGTAATATTAACTATAACTATAATTATAACTATAACTATAATTATATTTTCATACATTTATATATATAATTTTTTTTATTTTTTTTTAATAATTTTTAATATTTTTTTTTTGTAATTATTTCTCCCCCGCCTTTTCCTTTCTACTTTGTATGTCTGTATATAAAAAAAATGTGTATATGTAGTATTGTTGTTATGGCTGTGGTTATGTGTGCACAGAAACTCTTTGGCAAATTTAACCTATCAAGGGAAGGTCCCTTCTCGGCACACGTGACAGGTCCTACACTGACTGGGTTTGAAAAACAAAGGTGCCAAGAATTTTGCCATCGTACGCCAAGCCTTGGGTTTTTTATTTATTTATTTATTTATATTTTAAAAAAAAATTAAATTATAAAACCTTGATTTGTTTTTTATATATATATATGTAATATATGAATATATAAAAGTATAAACGATTATTGCGCTTATTTTTAATAATAAAGAAAAGCTATAATTGCGATTAAAAACAAGATATTCCTCTGTAAAATATCCAATAATTTCACAAAGCATCAAGGTCAAAATCATAAAAATATATATAAAAATAAATAAATAGATAAGAATGATCGACAAGTATTACTTGTTGCTTATTTATATTATAAATTTATAATTTATTTTATTTCCTAAAACAATAGATGTTGTGCAGCCTACAAATCCAAAACAATAAACTGTTTGTTACGAAACAGACACACGCACGCACGCATACATACAAATCATACAGAAAGAGAGAGAAAGACTTGTAGTACAAAGCTTGGCAGATTCACAACAATCAAAAACAAGTAAATAGCCGATAAACTAAAATGTTATATATATATATATAAAAATAAAATAAAGAATCAATTCTCCTAAGAATTAGCACAAAGTTTAAACGTAAATATTATCTAGATAACTACATCTTTAATTTGCTTTAATTTGCTTTAATTTGCTTTGCCTTACTTTTTGTTTTGTTTTTTATAAAAATAAAAAACAAGGTCAATAATATAATACAATGCAGTATATAAATATTGCGATTGAAAATAAATCACATTAGAGTAGAAAGCAAATAGTCAATATATGGTAATCACCACGAGTATAAGTCATATAGTCCTGTTCTCACCATCTCCAGCGCCAGTACCAACGCCAACGCCAAAACCCACACCAACAGAATCAATTTATCTTATTTATTCTCTTTAAGCACAGAACATATAATGCCCTGAATATATTTATATATCAATGTATTCTGCTTGTTTTAAAAGAGAAAGAAATAAAATATGAATTTTCCCAACAAATACATGTAAAATGTAAAATGTGCATACATTAATCTATTGTCTTCTTTTTGTAACCTCATATCTTGGCTCTGGTTCAGTTGCACTAGTTTATTTCCCAAAAATAAAAGGCAATTTCTTTTAAAGAAAATTCTATTTTGTATATTAAGCACAATGCTTGTGTTTTGGTTCTGTTTTTCTTTGCTAAAGACTCTAGAGTTTCTCTTATAGAAGTCAAGAAAACAGAATCAGAACTAGAACTGCAATTGTAATTCTCTACTGAAATCAAATGAGATAGATAGAAATCACAACCACAGGAACTAAAAAACAATGCTTGTTTGTTTATCCTTATTATATGTTAGTGTCACCATTATCACCAACAACAACAACAAAGAGAGAGGGAAAGAGAGACTTTTTATTGTACAAAATATACGAACGGGGTTTTTTTGGTTTCTTGTTTCTCATTCACACGCACATACATACATACACACTTATATATATATATATATATATATACAGCTCTTTATCTTTACATCTTTAGAGGACAATAGAAAGATAGAAAGATATATAGAAATACATATTTGATCCCAATGCCTGTCAAGATTGGACTCCACGTGTCTGTTCTATTGAGGATCCTAACAGTCGCGTTTTCTGCTTTTATTCTTGTCCTTGTCCTTGTCCTTGTCCTTGTTCTTGCTTGAAAAGGTTTAATTCTCCTAAAAAATGTTCAATTCTTTTTTGAAACAAAGAAATTCAACCTTAATATACAGAAATATATTCTTCCTCTTGTGTCAAATAAAACCAACCAATCAACCCAATCAACCAAAAAGGTACTTTAAAGTAATTAAAGTATTTTATATATTAATTAAGCAATTTTACTCATTTTATTTGAATTTATCTAACCTATTTGAATAGCCTCTGTTTTGGTAATTAAAAATGTATTTATTATCTCTGAGATTTCTCTCTAAATAAGATCTTGATCTAATCAATGTCAAAAGAGCAATACCAGCAAAATAATTTAAAGATACAATAAACTAATGGCCGTAGTAGCTTTATCTTTTTTTTCTGCTGTATTTCCTACATATACACTTTTATATCAATTTATACGCGTGTGTATGTATGTACGTACAAGAATCACACTGGGCTGTGCGGGCCGAATTTTAGCGGATCACCCACAAATCAATTATTTTTTTTCCCTATTTCTCTGGAACCAACTCCGGTAATCCGGATCGGACTGTGCATGTGTAACCCACAAAACCTTTATATGGTACATAAGCAAAATTATAGATATATATATATACCTATGCCTACACATGCACATATCCATTTGTCTGTAATATTCATTTGCTTTCTATCTTTCTTTATATATAATGATGGCACAGATCAATCTATTTCTTTATTCTTGGTTTTGTCTTGTATTCTGACACACCTCTTGAAAATAAATTAAGTTTTTTTTTGGTTACCCATGGATACATATTAACCATTTCTTATTTCTTGATATTTTGAATGAATATGTATAAATTCAATGTACATGTGTGAGAGTGTGTGTGTATGTGTGTGTATGTAGATGTTACGCGCGTGTATTTCAAAAATTACTACTAATATCACTACATTCCTTATTGTACATAATTATGATTAGTATTTTACAAAGCATATGTAATAATAATAATAAAAAGAGAGAAACTCAAAAAAAAATAATTGTAAAAGGAATACTATTTCCGCGATGAGCAATGTGTTTAACCGAGAACTCTTGGCATTAAACGTCATTTCTCGCACAAGATCTCCGCCATATATACATACCTACATACATACTTACTTACATATATAGAACATAGATAAAGAGATTGATCAATTGCTTGACGGACACTACATTACACACTACACTACAGACATATACATGTATTACTCTAAAAATGATAATGTAATGACAAAATGAATAACGTCTATTTTTTATTATTTTTATTTTATTTGTTGTGTTGTTGTGTTTTTAAGGTACTCGGATTCTTTCAAGACCAGTGACAAGTTTCGAGTGACCAAATATACTGGATCTCACCAGATTCTCAGCCAACTCTCGGCTATTTTTTATACAATCAGGAACACTCACACCAAGGTAACTAGCTCCTGCCAAGCTAAGCCTTCCTCTGTAGAGATCACTTGTCTGTCTATCCAGTTGTCTGAGCCGAGCCTCGTGGCCTACCCTGTATTGAGGAATACAACTCGACAAAACATTGGCCATCTTATGGGTCGGGTTGGCATCGATCCCAAGGTAGGTCTGAACTCCCTTTTGAGCATATTCCAGTACCTCATCAGGACTGACTTGCCCGACTGACCGGCCGCCAAACGTCTTCTGCCACTGGTGCCCGCCAATCATCACAGTCATCTTGACAGGATCTTCCCCTCCGCCAACAGAGTTTGCCTGGTTTTGTTTTTGATCTTGACCACGCATCGCATTCGAATCAAACACAACCCCAAGTGTACCAGGCACAGGAAGTTTGTAGTCTGAATCTGGGTGTGGAGTCAGGAATCCAAAGCCATCATACGGCAGTTGGACTGTATATGGATCGTACACCAGATTCACTACTCCAACATCCACTCCAGGCGTCTCTTTAAGATGCATTAGTGGAGTCTTGGCCAATACCTTGTCCAATACATTTGCAGGCAAGGTAGAAATTACATGATCTGCAAAGTGTGTTCCCTTGGTAGTCGTTACCTTTATATTCATATTTACACACACATATATATACATATATATTGTTATTTGTTTTATGGTGATGTAATTTGTGGAATTAATGAATAAATACCATAGAATAGAGTATTCACATATGTAGCATATTCTTTTCTTCTCTAGTTTCACCATTACCGATATTGATATTTAACATTACCTTGCACTCATTGTTCGAAGACGTCAGTTCAACCGAGCTGACTTGTTCTCCGGTCACCAATTCAACATTCGGCTGGTTAACTAGCCAATCTCTCAATGACTTCGTCAGGGTCTCGGTGCCATTCTTGAACCCAATCACACTCTGACCGGCCATGTCTTGAATCCAAGTCTTTTGTTGTTCAGTGCTGCCGGGATTCTCGAGACATTCCCTGACCATCTTCTTGTCATTGGCAGTCTGGAGATCCACGCCACCTTTAATCATGCCCTTGACTACACTACCATGGACCTTTTCGTTTTCGCAGAGAACTCGAAAGGTCGATTTGACTGACAGATTCTTGGCGTCCCCTGCATAAACACCGTGCGTAATTGCACCCACCAGATTCAGGGCAACGTGTCTGTTGAACCGGCGCTCGACAAACGAATACAACGACTCGTCTGCATCGACGTCGTGGGCCCAGTCCGCAGATCCAGGTGGTGCATGGAATTCATTGACGATAGACTGAATGACGGATTTGAAAACCGGGGGAGAAGGTTTGAACAAGAGAGAAGGCAACGAAGAAGGTAAGGTGTTGATCTGATCATCGTAGTAGATGTAACGATTCTTTGCCGACGGATCTGTTTTTGGAACACTCATGACCTCTGGTTGAAGATTCAATTGACTAATCTACATGTTTAACAAAACACACAAATAAATGAATAAGAATTGCGATGATCATTTACTTTTAGATTCTCGTTATTTTCTTGCTTTATTCATTACACAGCAGCAATGAATATATAAATAAAATAAATTAGAATTACCATGTCAAGAACAATAGTTCCACCAGGTCCTACTGGCCGAAGACTTCGTGGACCAACTTCCAAAAGAACATCTTCTGGATTTTGGGGAGTGTTGTCATTTGGAGTTGAGAGGTAAGTTCCCGGCGATACTCTTTGACTACGAATCCATCCACCAGCGCGATCGCTGCCTTCAATCAAGACAATCTTTGTTGTTTCTGGAACCAGTCGAGAAAGGTAGAATGCTGCAGAGAGTCCAGAGATACCTCCTCCTAAAACTGCTATTCTTGTTGTCATGACCCTGTATATGATACGTATATGTGGTTGTGTGCTTTATTTGTTTGTTTGCCTTTTTATTTATATATATATTATAAATAAATATATAATAAGTTTTTGCGTATTTGTTACAAGTGTGTGTGTGTATATATATATTGTCAGTTTATTTGTTTCAAGCCAAGAATATAATAAAGAAAAAAAAATGATCAGGCAATTTAAATAACAATTGTTGTATACATATAAAAGATAATGCCAGTTCTCAAGAGGCTATTCAATGTCCGTAAAGAAAGGCCTCTCTCACCCCTTCCCATATTTTGGCTTGTACTGTAAAGAAGAAGCAAATAATAAATAAAAGAGAGGGAGATAGAGATAGTAAGACCTTTTATTTTCCACAAGGCAGTTTCATACTTTATATATAAATATTATATGTGAGTTAAAGAGATGGTTTGGTTGTAATAAGCTATGGTAATTGAGAAGAAGAAATCTACATTATAAAAAGAAATGTATAATATATATATATAAATATAAAATATAAAATATAATATTAAGTAAGAGGGAGAGAAAGAGATTGCTTGAGAAAACTAGGAAATTGCTTTATTTCTGTTTCTATTTCCATTTTATTTGTCTGTGACGCAAACAATCATACTACACTACTTCAACGTCATTAATAAGAAATGCATGCCAAAGAAGAACAAGAGACAGCTGTAATGCACCCACACATTTACATGAAGAAAGAAGAATATTAATTATATATACTTGTTTATTTTCTCAACCAATAAATAAATATATATAATTTTATAATTCTAGATTTGCCAAAGGGAATGGCTATTACATGACATTATGCCGCCAATGTTGCATCGATTGAGAGAACATCTCGAGGTAAGATAATAATAATATAGATATTAAATATGTAGTTACATATGTACTTCTTTAATATATTTAATATAGTAAAGTAAAGCAAAGCATAGTATCTTTATAGTCCCTTTTTCTTTCTTTCTTACTTTGAATTCACTATTTAACTTCTTTAATTAATTAATTAATTAATTAATTAATTTAATCTATCAATTTCTTTCCTTCATTGATTGATTGATTGATTGATATGTTTATACCATTTACTTCAACCAAATCAAATAAAAAGCAGAAATTCATGTAGATCTAAACTGATAAAGAACAATGTTATTCTTTCTTTCCATGCCCTTTGTTTTCTTTTTCTTTTCTTTCTCTATCTCTATCTCTTGATGTAGACGAGTCTGAGTATTCTGTCTAAGCAAAGTAAGGATTCTTTAATAGTAAGAGAAGTAGTTTAATGAATTGAATTGAATTGAATTGAGCTAATGAACAGTTAATTATTATTTTAATTTTTAATCTTTCATATAATATAATATACGCACATATACATACTTATGCATATGTACATGTAGCTAAGATGGATTCTCTACCTCTGACTACATCAAAGTAAAGTACCAAATGATTGAGCATTAGAATCAGTATTAATATTATTAATCATTCTTGTAGAAATGACTCGATAAAGGGCTTGATTACCTTGAGTGGAACACATATCAATACAGCAGTAAGTATATTAAATAAGTACAACACATCGATGCGCATGAATATGGACATGTATTAATTAATTAAATCAATCAAGAATTAAGCATTTAATCTAATATCGTAAATAAAACCCAAAAAGAAACTAAAGTTATCATTGCGATTAGGAATTGCAAATCAAGTTGACTCCTCATCAAGAGACAGCTGTCAAGGCAACCATTGAAGAAACCGCACCTTATTTCTTAGAGCAAGTAAGCAACACATACCCGCGCACAATTAATTAATAGCTAATATGCAAAATGTAATTTGTACAAAAAAAACTTTGATTGCTTTATAGGCACAACAAGGCAGAAATTACATTGGCTTGGCAACAAAACGTGTCAGGACCATGTCAGAGCCCTTGACAAAACAAGCTGCTGTAGAGGTAATAAATAAAGAACGGTGAATATATTTATATGTACTATTAAACTTATCCTTCTTTTTTTTTTAAAAAAAAGCTACTCGATGATTTGTGTAAGCTTATTGATCGTGCCCGGTCTTCATTCGAATATCCTTCAGAAGCAGCCTTGTTTCCTTACAAAGTCTGTCATCCAAAGGTAATATACAAACAAATAGGTTGATATGTTTTTTTTTTACTAAAAACCAAAAGTATAGTATTTTAGCCCGCCATTGAAGCAGGATCTAGTCATTGAATTTTTTATACAAGATGTCTTTATCGTCTGCAATGTCTATTGTCTTGATTACAATACCACGCGCGGAAACAAGTTTAGCTCAGACTCCCCAGTATTCGTGTATCCTTTAATACGCACTAGTATTGCTATTTTATGTTCAAAGCATTATGTACACAGAGAAAGTTTGAATCTATCAGACATTCGTTCTGCGTACACACGCACATCTACATGTATATTATTTACTACTGTTTATTTTGTGTTATTACTATTATCGTTATTAGGACTTACAAGGACAAGAATGCAACAGTTGTAGATCAGGCAAAGACAAAAACTCAGTCTCCAATGTTGACCGAGCTCAAGGCATCACTGCAGTCGATTCGTGGACTCTGTCAGATCTATAAACAAATGTTACTCCAAATTGAAGTCTAACCAAAACCTGAATAAATATATGCACATATTATACACACTGCACACACTGCACACACTGCACACAACATAACATAATATAACATATATTCTTTACATTAACCAAAGTGTATAGCTATACAAAGCACAAAGAGCAAAGCATAATTAAAAGCAAAATAAAGAAGGGAAATATAAAGGTAACATTAAGGGGGTTTCACCACCTTTGATGCTTGACTGTTGGATGTTGCGGTAGTTTAATCTGAAAAATGATTGGCTGTGACGAATATTCAAAAAAAAATGAAAACTGAGCATCTAAGCATCTAAGAAAATGGTTCACCACTGAATGTCCGTGACTTGGCCAAAATTTACAAAAACTTGTACTTTATGTACAATTGATGGAAAAATTCATATAAGAGTAAAAGTCAAAAATAAGACATAATCAATCTATGTAAGAGTGGCTATCTTGATACCAAATCATAAAAGTCTAACTTACTTATGGGGAATTTGGGCAGGGATAATATATTTATGGGTTCTCTAATCAAGTGTATTGTACATATGAATTTTGATGTTATGAAAGAAAACATCTCAACCAAGAGACATTAATGGTATTCAATAGTCTTTTTATAATATTTGCTAATTGGGTGGTGCTTGAACTACCATTACATCCAACAGTCAAGCATCAGAGGTGGTGAAACCCCCTATTACAATCTCTCAAAATCAACTTCGTCCCTGTTGGTGTGGTGAGTATAGCCTTTTTACCCACTTAGACTGACCCAGGATTTGGCTAATTTCATACCAATATCAGAGCCAGCTTTGATGTGTTGCTGTGTACTATACCCGTGTTTTTATTTTCTTTTCAGAATGCACCGGTTGTTTTTTTTTTGTATAAAGCAATAGCGTTAAAGCGATCATTGTGTGAAGTGACAAACAGATTTAAGCGCTCTTTTTCTTGCTGTTTTTTTTATTGATTACAGAAAGGACTAAGCTTACTCATATATTGTTTATTTTCTTTCTCATTAAGCTATAGAATGCCTGGGCTGATGGCAAAAGATAAGTTATTGCTTGGGCGCGCAAACAACCTATACTTCTTTGGGTTGCCTTTGTGCTTCTATTGAGAATCCTTAAGGATTTTCTCCATTTGCTGAAGATGACCTTATTAAATTGAGATGTTAATTTTGAGAAAGGTACACTTTTTTCTTTTTTTTTATTCACCTTTATCACCCAAAAGAAACTAATTGATTCTGGCTGTGGTGGTTATACCACGACCTAACACTGATTCCTTCTTGCTGATGAACCAGGCAAGTTAACAATCTCTGCAACTTCTACGCACCAGGCGCATATACACTACGCACTTATACAGTGTAAGCCAGCCAACCGACCATTAAACAGCAGTGATTCAAATTGTAATATATATAAAACCTATTTTTTGACTCTCTTTAATAATCAACACACTCTTACAGTATCTACTTTTTCTAATATTGAGATACTTTTCCATAAACAATCCCGAATACCTCAGGGCATGTATACCACAAACTGCATAATGTATTTTAAATAGCCGTCTAGTAAGGCGCGGCGGTCCAATAAATAAATAAATAATACCGACAAAAAAGAAAGAAAAAAAAGTATCAATGGTGCTTTTAAGAAATGATATATCTCCTTATTATTATTATTATTAGAGACTTAATGAATCTTAGCTATACACCCTTTATATACCAAGATTTAAAATCCTTAACCAGTTTGTCTGATTGGAATAAGAATTTGTACAAATGGGGTTTGTCTATGTACTTTAACCTTGAACCTAAATGAATTTCTTCAAGGGGAGTATTCAAGTAATCACAATTTTTTTCCCTTTATCTTGATCTTGGGAACTTGAGACGGCGGGTGTATTTGGTGACAATCGCCATTTGGAAGAGAAAAGCAGCGACATTAGGAGATTGAAACTTGTAGAAGGAGAGAGAAAAATAAAAAAAGTAAATAGTAGTTGGCAGTAAAGAGGCCAGCAACTCGACTCTAGACACTATACAGCTTGAAAGCTTTTCCTAATAATAAAGTCTCTTAATAGTCACTTTGCCCCCACTCAAGTACTCTGTTGCAGACACGTGTATTCAAAATTGCAAATGATTGGCTCATGTCAAAATAAAAAAAAGGATGGCGTTACAAAGTGTGTGGCCCAAAGGCCATAACTTGCGCCTTAAAAAAAGAACGCGTCTCAAAATGTGTGGCCCAAAGATTATAACGCGTTTAAAGAAAAGAAACACTCTCACGGTATTATTTTTCTTCTTTGCGCTTTTTCATTAGTTTACTCCAATGTACAGCAACACCAGCAGCAGAAGCAGCAGCAGCAGCACCCAGAAAAAAGTATCTCTCAACGGCTCACTTGTGTTTGGCCCAAAGGCCATTCACAAGCATGTCCCAAAGCTGTTGAGACACACAATTCTGGTTAGATTAGCCAAAACTAATCTAGTCAAAGTTTTTGGTCGAAAGATCAAACAAGTGAGAATGATTGGTAAGTAATGTCTCTATATAATAGTAGATAAACAATATAATATTAATCAATAATATACCTATAGCACCAGACCTGCCCAAGGGGCTTAAGCGACGATTGGAGAAAGAAAATGAGCTGGAGCACAAAGCTACAGCTCATTTCATCAAGCAAAAGAAAATGAGAATAGAAGAAGAAGTACGAAGAAGAAGGGATATAGACCCAAGAGAAGCAGAAAGAAGAAGAAAAGCAGAAAGAAGATATGTAGAAGCAGTAAGAAGAAGAGAAGCAGAAAGAAGAAGAAGAGAAGCAGAAAGAAGAGACGAAGAAAGAAGAAGAGAAGAAGAAAGAAGAAGAGAAGAAGAAAGAAGAAGAGAGATAGAAAGAAGAAGAGATGAAGAAGATGATGATTATGAAGAAGAAAGTGATGAAGAAGAAGAAAGTGATGAAGAAGAAGAAAGTGATGATGAAGAAGAAGAAAGTGAAGAAGAAGAAAGTGAAGAAGAAGAAGAAAGTGAAGAAGAAGATGAAGAAGAAGAAGATGATGATGAAGATGAAGAAGAAGAAGATGATGATGATGAAGATGAAGAAGAAGATGAAGATGAAGAAGATGAAGATGAAGAAGAAGAAGATCGTGATGATGACGGAGAAGAAGATGATGAAGAAGAAGAAGATAATGAAGAAGAAAAAGAAGAAGAAGAAGACGAGGATGACGGTGATTATGAAGAAGACGATGATGATAATGAAGAAGATGAAGAAGAAGATGAAGACGAAGAAGATGATGATGATGAAGATGAAGATGAAGAAGAAGAAGAAGAAGATGGTGATGATGACGGAGAAGAAGATGATGAAGAAGAAGAAGATGGTGATGATGACGAAGAAGATAATGAAGAAGAAAAAGAAGAAGACGAGGATGACGGTGATTATGAAGAAGACGATGATGATAATGAAGAAGATGAAGAAGATGAAGACGAAGAAGATGATGATGATGATGATGATGATTATGAAGAAGAAGATGAAGAAGAAGAATATAGTGAAGATGAAGAATATGAAGATGATTATGAAGAATAAGGCGAAGAGTTGGCAACAGGAAGCAACAGAAGCAACATACTAACATACTAACAAGCAACAGACACTAACAAGCAACGGGAACTAACAAGCAACGGGAACTAACCTTACTCACAACTAACTACAAACAATTAACTTTTTGAACAACTAACATTATGAACAACTAACTTTACTAACAACTAACTTTACTAGCACAATCCGGATCAGAGTCATAGCTAGAGTTAGAATTAGAGTCATAGCTAAAGCTAGAATAAGAGTTATAGCTAGAGTTACAATTAGTTATAAGCATAGCCAAAAAAAATCAACTCTTATATATTTTAACCAAAATGTGTTATTATATATATTAGGAGCTTTGCTCCCCCCTCCCCTCGGGGGGAGGGGCCATTGGCCTATAAAGTTCTATATGAATTTTCCTACTGTTAATTGTGTACGGCACACAATTACCAAGTAGTATAGGCCTTATATTTTATTTTATTAAGAAACAAGTAAGTTAGAGAATACGTGACAAAAGTTATAAGTTGTATGACATGATCTCTAACTTCATCCTGTTTTTCTCATTAGACTAGGAGCTTTGCTCCCCCCTCCCCTCGGGGGGAGGGGCCATTGGCCTATAAAGTTCTATATGACTTTTTCCTACTGTTAATTGTGTGCCGTACACAATTACCAAGTAGTATAGGCCTTATATTTTATTTTATTGAGAAACAAGTAAGTTAAAGAATACGTGACGAAAGTTATAAGCTGTATGACATGATCTCTAACTTCATCCTGTTTTTCTAATTAGATAAAATAAAATGAACTGCTGGGAGCATCGCTTTTAGCTAAAGGTCTAAATGCGGGATAAAAGTCGAAATAAAAGCGACTGTTGGAAATGTTGTTATATTATATTGCTCGTTTTTTTTTATCATTATGATTACTATCATTATTGCGAAAGTAAGAAACCCCTAAAAAAGTCTGAGGGTGCCCGGAGCCCAGAGACATGTTGTGATGATTATACAAAAGAAACCATGTACATCCGACAATCATCTGAGATTAGCATTAAAGAATATTATCATTTGTAAGGCAAATAGTAATTGAACATCTTGTTTTCTCTTTCAAGTAATTCGGTAGTAGGTTTGAGTATTACAGCTCTCAAACTATCTTCGACTAAAAGATGGTAACAACAATCGTTACGATGGGACTGAGACTCAAGTCAATTGAGTAGATGAAATAAATAAAAAAAAACATAATTTAGAGAAATGACACAAGATTCACAATTTGGTACTTAATGATGTTGTCTGAATGATAAGAAAAGAAAACTGACGAGAGGTGTACGTACATTGATAATATATCTTATTATTATTATTATTATTATTTATATGGTCCGTATCGTATTTTACAATAATAATGAAAATGACTTGCTCAGTTATTGGATTATACTCCATAGTAATGAGTCCAGAAATGACCAATGAAGCACAAGAAAAAAGTGAACTTAACAAGCTGATATAACGATGATGATTTTACAGTAAGCCATTAGAAGGGAGATGTATGAGAGAGAAGAAGAAGGCATATAGTTTGGCTAGATGTGTTGAGCTTTTTTTTGTGGTCGATCATTACCAAAGGATCAAAGGTAGTTAGCAATAGAGATAAGTAGAGTCAGTACTCGTTATAGTAATAATTTAGCAGGGAAAAGACGGGGAGGAAATGGCTAAGCTTTAGAAACCTGGTAATGTTATGGACGGTTACGCAAGTAAAGCTACTATAGTATCATTCTTTTCAACAATTTGCTCTTTTTTGGAGGGATGTATTGTTAATACTGTGTGGATTTCCCCATTGGTAGTTCGGTTAATTTAAACCATATAAATATAAATTGAAGTTTCTGTATAATGTGGTGTAATCATTAATAGGTTTTGTAGTATAAACACTACAATTAAGTGAAATAAAAAGCAACAGCCAAACACTGGTTCCTTCTTGTTAATGAACCTGGCAAGTTAACAATCTCTGCAACTTCTACGCACCAGGCACATTTACATTACACACTTATAAGATGCAAACCAACCAACCAACCATTACACAACAGGCATTTAAATAGTAACAGATATAAACAATATTATTAGTTTGATCATCTTTAATAAAGCAACGCTCTCGCGGTATCTACTTATCCTGATATTGAGATCCTAATACAAAATCAATCCCAAGCACCTCACTAGAAATTGCTCGACTTTGTCTTGAAGCTTGGCTTCATTGTCTTCCCCCCCCCCCCCCTCTCTCTCTCTCTCTCTCTCTTGCCACAGCCCTTACGCCTGTCCTTCTTCAAAAAATCGCATACTCCAAAGGTAAATTGTTTTTTCTGCTTCTATAGAAAAACAGACTCTTATGATTTGATGATACACGAAGTATCCTACCTACCTGTAGCATGTACAAAAAAAACAATTTCAAGTTGAAGAATGTGCTGATCGAAGCCAAGAAAAAATCGTTAACAGCTGTTTTTAGCATGGCCAAGGCACCAAACAGACCCTTATGGCGGTCATATAATGCTTTTGTTCTGTCTGAGTTGGCAAAACTTGAGAAATGCTTAATAAGAAGGACCTTAAGCTGCTTTATTCCGTAAAGTCTTAGGATACGATCGGCAAGGCAAAGCCTTACTTTATCAAGACCTTTTGATTTTCTTTTTCATTGCTTAAAGTGGCGTTTCTTCCGCTTTGAAAAATGCCGCTTGTGCTAGTTTCTTCAGTGGTTGCTTTTGTCACTGCTCTTAGGAATGAACTAGAATAAGTGTGATATTTAGAGACTAGAAGCTGCCTTTGAAGTGGCTGGAAGATACCAAGAGTAGTTTTTTAGAAGAATAAAGATTTTGGGAACGATATGCTCATAATAGAACACAAAAAACATATGGTCGAAGGCAGATTCTGTATCTTCAAGGTCTTGGTGATCATAATAAAAGTCATAGCTAGTAAAAACAGATGTGTTAGAAAAGAGATTTATGCTCAGGTTTTCATCATATAAACAGAGTGGTATCTACTATGCAGAATATACCCTTTGTAAGAAGTCAAAAGATGGCTTTATTCTCTTCACCTTTGTTTGGTTCTTTGCTCATAACTTTTTTATATTCTTTTAAAGTGGTTACAATATAAGAAGATATGTACCCGTATATTGTCGACCACCAAATTTAGGTAGTCTGCTGAAAAAAAGTGTGAAAGGGAAGCTGCTCGTCTTTCTTCCCTTCTAAATAGCTCATATATATATATTGAATCCAAGTTTAGTCTCAAGGGAAGACATTATGACGGACTCGAATAACATGATAAGATTAAGAGCTATCAATTGATAGATGGTTTAGTGTTTAATAAATGGGCTGCTAACCAAGTCGATTGATATTGATATTGGGACTTTTATTTTTATTTATTTTTTACTTTTATAGTGGTGTTAGTTAATCTGAACATCATACAAACCTTATCCCCCAAGCTCTTGAAATATTTGTAGTATTTATTCCAAGACACTATATTGTATTCTCTTGATCTCTGTCAAAGAGAAGCTGATATCCAAGATGCATTCTTCGCCACCCAACAGCTCCAAAAAAGCAATCTGTTATGTTGTACACAGTTCACCGTCTTCTTTGTGTACTTGATCTTGTATTACTACTTTCTTGACTCTGGTGCAAGCTTTAAGTAATTAGGAGATGGAGTAGTATTGTCTAGTGTCTGTCAAACAATTGATAAATCTCTCCCTCTGTTTTTTTTTTGGAAAGGGGTTCCCCTCTTGTAATTATTTCCCTTAAGATTACAGAATATGGCTTTATTAAAAGAAAGGTAAAATACATAGGTTGTGGAACATTCAAAAGTATAAAATATCTCTTTTTTTGTGAAAACTTTACAAGTTTAGGTGGAGCCGAAATCAGA
Organism: Phycomyces blakesleeanus NRRL 1555(-); assembly: GCF_001638985.1. Lineage (NCBI taxonomy): Eukaryota > Fungi > Mucoromycota > Mucoromycetes > Mucorales > Phycomycetaceae > Phycomyces > Phycomyces blakesleeanus. The sequence continues at coordinate 1,432,234 of NW_017265138.1, read as the reverse complement.
TCGAAGATTTGTGCAATTGTCTGTACACTTGCACATAGGACAAATACAAACTGTCATCATAAGATAATAATCATAGTCTGTTTGTCACTTGTTTTAGATAACCAACTGTAGATCTTATATACTTTTTTGTATTGTATTTTTTAGATAAGATTGGCAAGAGAGAGGTAAAGGACAATTGGTACAGATATACTCTATCTTTTCAATGTGTATATTGTGTATGTAGTGCAAAGATAAAGAAGTATAGAAAGATGCATAAACTCACACTACACATACACAGCATTAACAACGGCGGGATTAAAGCTGTGGCACATTCTCACTCTAGTATCTTTTATCCACTGCCACTAAAACCAAGTAATACAGTTTACACGGGGTTTATTTAATTTTTATTTTTGTATTGCAAAAAAAAAAAAAAATTAAATACAAGACAGACAAAGAGAGTCTATGAACTCCACGGCTTGTTGGGTGTATAATATATTATGCTATGTTATATTCTTGGCTTGGCTTGGCAATTCTATATGTATATCATGTAGTGCAGTGCAGTGCAGTGTAGTGTAGTGTGGCGTTTGTTCTGTAACAGAACCACCACGTTGTATATTGGAATGAGATTTTATATATATATATATATATTGACTTATTTAAGCTTTCTGACAGTATCTATACACTTTAATATTTGTATTTATTTATATACAGATATGTGTCTATCTATCTAAGCCTGCGATCTAATATTCGTCTTCTTGATATTTATATATATGTATATTTATTATTCTTTAAATAACTGCACATTTATATAAAGATATACTATATTATAAATGAAATTAATATATGTATTCAATGTAAGGGAGTTTGCCGCGCCCTCTATTTATATAATTCTTATACAGCTACACACACATGAATATAAATATAAGTATATATATATATATATATATATCTATGTGAGTAGATAGGTAGGTAGTTATATATGTATATATGTATGTATCCATAGACAAAATACTCACCAAAGATGAGTTTATCTGACGCGGAATACAAATCTATATATTTACCTATATATAAAGCACTTGCCTTTTTTACTCTTTCTCTTCTTTTTAGGTCTTTATATATATTATATTATATTATATTATATTATATTATACAAATATGTGTATAAATATATATAGATTCGTCTATCTATCTGTCCGTCTGCCTGTCTGCCTGTCTGCCTGTCTGCCTGTCTGCCTGCCTGTCTGCCTGCCTGTCTATCTGCTTGCCTTGACTCTCTCTCTCTCTCTCTCTCTCGCTGTATAGGCGGAGATTGGCGGTGTGTTACAATATTGTGAATTTAATAAAGAAAATATAAATAAAATATAAATAAAATAGACCAAAATGATGATGATGATATCGATAGCCTCAAAACGCATTTACTCTCTTTACTTTCACACACTTTTCTTATTTGTTACTTTCAAATATCAGATTAACCTTCTCTTTCTTTCTCTTTCCCTTTTACTTTCACTTTCACCTTTAATTTTCTGTTCATTCAAAGCTTATCTATAATATGAATACGATCATCAAACAAGAACCTTTGACGGAAGATCAAGATGATCTGTTGATGTCTTACCTCAATACAGACTATCTGTCAGACACTTCCTCCCACTCACCTTGGTCAACCCAGTCTGTCGATCAAGAAGACACCAATATCCCTACCAATGACCACCAAACTATAGACTCTCCAAGTCTAGGTTTGTTCGAATACTCAAAGTGTGAGCCATTTGATGAAGAAGCACACCTGCAATCATATCACTACCAACAATATCACCAGCAGCAGCAGCAACAGCAGCAGTGGTCAAATACTATGGTCGATGGTTTACCGGACTTACTGGCTGGATTTCCATTTGTCATGCCATCAATCAATGCACAATCAATGCCTATACCGTACTTTGTACATCATCGTCCACTGTCTCCCGGTCAATCCTCCATTATCTCCACCACATCTTCATCGTCATCTTCGTCAGCAGCAGTAGCAGCAACAGAAGCAGCATATATATCATCACCATCACCACCCTCTCTATCTTCATCGTCTTCGTGTGCTTCTCAATCTGATACCGAACAGCCAAAGCCAAAGCGAGGAAGAAAGAAAAAGGATACCTCTGCCACTTGTCCGAACGGCTCACAAAATCATCACAATCCAAGCAATCGTCGGCAGAATCAATCACCTCCTCCAATTGCCCCTGCCCCTGCTCGTCCTCAAGTACAGATCCAACCACAAGTACCACAGGCGTTGGGTCTTGTATCTGGTCACCAAGCACACCATACCACTAATGATATTAATATTAGTTCAGCATGGAAAGATTCTACTCAAGAAATATCATCATCATCATCATCATCATCATTGTCATCATTATCAATAACAGCAATAGGAACAGGAACATCGTCATCGTCATTATTAACAGTATCATCTCCTACTCCTACTCTGGCTTTGGCTCTGACTCCTACTCCTACTCCTACTCTGACTCCTACCCTTACTCCTGCGCCTGATTCATCTTGTCTTGGTGTTACGGTGAAACAAGAACAAAACACAAATCTCAAAATGTTACCACCACAACAGCAACAGCAACAGCAACAATCATCTGCTCAGCTTTCTACCAAAGGTACAGCACAAGCCAAACGCCAGGAGCGATTGATAAAAAACAGAGCCGCCGCACTGCTGTCTCGGAAACGTAAAAGAGAACACCTGAATGCACTCGAAGACCAGAGAGACGCGTTGGTTAATCAAAACAAGACACTAGAACAGACTGTGGCTGAATTGGAACTCAAACTGTCTAGCCTCGAGAAAGAAAATCAGGTTTTAAAGGAGGAACGGGTGTCCAAACAAGAAGAGCCACAATCGCAACAGCAATCGACAAAGAATACATCCAAGAATTCTACACAAATCTTGACTACCTCAAAAACCACAGGAATGGTATTCATGGTAAGAAAATTAATGTCTGTCTATCTATCTATGTTATGTACTTTATATTTATTTATTTTTGTTTCAATAATGTATGTATACATAAAATAGATCATCTTGTTTTCATTCGCAATGTTATCTATGCCTACTCGTTCCAATAACCGTCTCACTGTGGCCAATGAATCAAAGTCTGTTCCTTTGTTATCTTCTGGACACTCGAATGCATACCAGTTCCATCGCTCAAAAATAATCCAACAACCACAAAAGATTCCACGCTTAACACCGCCAGCACCAGTAACAGCCAAAATGATTTCTCCCAAGTCTGAAAATGATATCAAGCACAACGGCGATAGTAACAGTGCTCATGATGATGAACTTGACGGTGTTCTTGGTAACCAAGAGCAAGAGCAAGAGCAAGAGCTAGAGCAAGATCAGATTACAACAGCTGGAGCAAGTAGTAGTGATTGTGGAGGAGGGTCTGTGCAAAATTGGGTTCAAAATGAAAATGGCGATGATGATTCTGAGAATGATCGACGCCAGCCACACACAACTGATGATGAGGACGATAGCACGAAAAGCAACGGTTCCCAGGATACCGATAGTAATGGCGATGATGCTATGAATAAGGTTTTGAATCCAGACAATATGATTAGTCTTGGTACTGGTGCTCAAGAAGGAAAGCTACAGTCACCACGGTCACCACAGCCACCACTATCGACATTATCACTAGAATTCCCAGGCTTAAAGAATAATGTGACTGAGATTCACAGTGATAGTGACAGTGACATTGAAGCTAGTGTTGCTGTTGACACTGGTGCTGTTCTTGGTGATAGTAATAGTAATATTAATTGTGGTCTGAAAAGGCAAGAAAATAGTGTGATTGATTGTCAACCAAATGTCAAGCGATTACGGCAAAAGTAAAAGTAAAAAATAAATAAATTACAAAAGGAAAGAATAATTTATATATATTTTTCTTTCTTCTTTTTGTTAATTATTAACCCCACCATTCATACACATTATACATACATTAAAAACGCGCATACTAGTCTCTTTCTTATATACATATTTCTTTGTTCATATTTCATTATTCACAATAAAAATAATAAAAATAATAATAGTATTTTATTTGCAACAATTGAAACATCCTAAAATACGATCAATCCAAGGCATGTATTCCTGCTCTGATTTACGTTTCTGCCAAGCCCTGGACCACAACAATTGTTCTTGTTCGTGAAATTCCTGATTTGGTAATGCGGATGAGCCTCCTCGATTGATTTGTTCAGACTGAACATATTGGGACTTCCACAATAAATGAACTCCTTCTGCCTCGGCTTGAGAATCAAGTTCTGGTTCTCGACTGCAATAGTAGTCCTGATCTTGGTCTTGGTCTTGGTCTTTGTCTGATTCATCTTCCGATTCATAATCTAAATTATAGTATTTATTTATTTAATTATTTATATATATATAATTCTTACGTAGAGATGAGTTTGCTGGGTTGGCTAAAGGTTTCCTAGTACCCGATCGTATGCTATTCAACTTTGACTCTAAGCAGGAAGATGAAATGAAATAATATATCATGTCATGTCATGATATATTATGTATTAATATAATAATAATAATAATGAAAATCAAGGAGAATCACATTTAATTTAGCATACTATTAGGCGAAATATAGTGTACATGGTGTATATAATATAATATAATGTTTTTTTTTGTTACCTAGAATTCTTAGTGTATTTTTACTGTCAACTATTTCCTCAGAGGTCTTTATGTGTTGCCAACGTGGAACATGTGGTTGAGATGAAATGTCATTGAGATTGTCATCTGTGATTGACTTTAGAATGAAGGAGATATTAGAGTATGAAGGAGTGTAATTCTTTCACTCACCTTAAGACACATACATGTGCATAAAGACATACATGAATGCATATTAATATTAATATATGTATTAATGCTTTATCATTATTCTGATTGTTGAACAAAAAAGATAAATGAAATGATGAAATGCAGGGAATAATACTTGCCTGTGCTTTAACAGCCTGTTCAAATGGATCATCCTGTGGGGATGGAAATGTATTCTGTAAAGACATTCTTCACTCAATAAACCACTACAAAATTTTACTCTTTCTAATTACAATAGAGAAATAACAATGATACACAAACAATAAAACCTTCTTTACTGTTTCAATGTTTCAATATCAATTTTTATTTTTATTTTTATTTATTTTTAAGAATCAAGTAGGACGGAAAAAAGCATTTGCACATTGTAACACAAAGAGTATTTGAATGCTCGAATTCTATTGGCTGACCGAATAATTATATACTATAAATATATGTATATATATATATATAAAAAAAAAAAGAACGAGTCTACTACTTGTCTTATCCGTCCAATAGGATTCTTCTAGATTTGTATAGTTTGTCAGGTTAATTACAACTCCTACTTTTTTCTTTAAAAAAAAAAAAGAAATCAGTTTCATTCTTGTTTGGGTAATAACAAGTGTCATATTTGGACACTCACCTTTATGAAAAACGTTAAATAAAAAGTATTTGGATATGAATAAAAGTTTGTCTTCTTTAACGTACTTCTTTTATTAATGCTTTCTTTTTTATTGTTGGCTTCTTGTTGATAAAGAAATGGGTATGATGTATATAGAATAGTATAATTCGATTTGAAACTCATTGGAATAGCTTGTGACTAATCCAAATATATATCCTTCAATCATATCCTCTCCTTCTCCCCCTCTCTCTATTTTAACTACTAAAATAAATATATAAAAAAATAATATTTTACTGAATAGCCCTCATCCCCAAAAATAAATAAATATTGATTTTTTTTTTCTTACAAATAATTTGAAATAATTTTCAATTTTTGAAATTTCTCTTTTTCTTCCTTCTTCCTTCTTCACTTTGTTGGTTGTATTACCTCTTACTACCTTACTATCAATTATTATTATTTTTTAGTGACAAATTTTATCTGCCAAAGATATTTTTGTCCATTAAGCTAGTCTTCTTTATTTAACTCTTTTAACTTTTTATTTGTTTAAAACAAAACCCTCTATATTTCCCACATTTTTCCCCCTTAACGTGCATCGTTGTTTAGTCAAGATGCACTCCACCCTTTAAACCCCCCCAAAAAAAAAGTAAAAAAGTAAAAGAATCTTTTTAAAAAAAGAAAAAGTAAAAAAAAAAAAAAGTAAAAAGTAAAACAAAAAAAAAAGAAATAAGAATCTTTTTTTTTTATATATTTTAATTCAAATATAAGAAAAAATGGCCTACTTTTACATGTTCAACGGAAAGCACGTAGGAAATGATGTCGATTGATCCCAACTCACAAACCCAGAAATCACAAGAAACCAATAACCAAAGCACAACCCAGTACAACCAAACAATGAACCAAGAATTTGCCTTTTACCAGGCCACTAACAACAACAACAACAACAACAACAATAACCAATCACCACAACTAAACACTATGGACGACATCAATAGTAGTAGTAGTAGTAGTAGTAGTAGTAGTGTTGCAGATTTTTTCGAATCAGACTCATTCGAAAATTTCTTTGCCTCACAGTATTACCCAATCTCGCCCTCATCTGCTTCTTCAGCAAGCATCGACAGTCCTCCAAGCTCACTTTTACAAGACAACTTTCTCGACAATCTTTTTGCACCCGAGATTCCCCTCAATTTCTTTCCTCAGCCAATCATCAAGAGTGAACCATTTGTTGTCACATCCCCAGTCACATCATCTCCCGTATCACCTCAATTTGCTCAATTTGCTCAATTTGCTCAATTTCCTTCTCCTCCTTCTTCTCCTCCTCATTCTCAATCCCAGCCTCAATCCCAGCCGCAGTCACCACCAGCACCACCACCAGCAAGATCCCAAGCACAGCCACACAAGATCAAAAAGTCAAACATCTTACCTGGCCAATCAACACTACCCCTGCGTCTCACGGTCCACAAGTCATCCCGTCCCCAGCGCCATTTGGCATGTCACAACTGCAAGGCCACCAAGACCCCTCTCTGGAGACGCACACCCGACAGAGCCCATACACTTTGCAATGCCTGTGGACTGTACTACAAGCAGTACAACCACCATCGCCCGCTCAATGTTCGCAAGACCAGTGGCAGTGGAACCCCCAATGGTGCTCATGTCCTCGGTGGTGCTATGCGACCATCTTTGGTATCTACACAGCCTTTTACAAATGAAAGATTGTTGGCCCCTGCCGGTTCTACTGTGGTCAATGAAGGCAATGTCAATAGTAATTCAACAACAATGACTGTGGATGATGTTTATGAACATACTTCTGGTGATGATGTCCAGTGCACAAACTGTCAACAGACCCAGACCCCCCTGTGGCGCAAGAATGATCGTGGTGAGCCATTATGTAATGCATGTGGACTTTACGCCAAGTTGCACCAAAAGGACCGACCGGTTGAAATGCGCAAGACAACCATCCAACGCAGGCGTAGGGATTGTTGGCAACTTGAGAATGAACCCCAAGTTCAACAACAACAACCAGAAGCAGTAGCACCAGCAGCAGTAGAAGTAGCAGCAACAGCAACAGCAACAAATCAAAATCTTTTCCCAATGGTATCATCTTTCCAACTTGATTCACCTCAACAGCAACAACAACAAACTCCTGTTTCTGCAGTTGATGTAGAAGATACTACTTTTGCTTCCCTTTTGATGCACATGAACCGTGACCAGATCCAAGGATTCCTTGGTACTCTTGAACGTCGGTGCACCATGCTCAGAACAGTGCTTGACTTTGTACCATCCGAACTATAAATCATAAGCCAATTTTTTTATTTTCTTATATATTTTATCTCTTTCATCAGTCACATTTCATCACAACCCAAAACAAAAAATATGTACACACAAAGGGTTCTTTTATAATATACTTTTTTTTTTCTTTTTTCTATATTTTTTATCGTTCTTCTTTTTACAAACAAATAAATAAAATCAATTTTTTTTTTAATTCAGAAAAATATATGCAAACCCATGTGCATGCATTACTTTATACATAAAATAAATATTTATTTATTTATTTACTGTTTTGTTCTTTTTTTTTGAGGGGGTAGACAGACGAATAAACAAACAAACAAATAAACAATTTTTGTTATGATATTATTTGTATGTGATTGGTTGGATTACAGGATTATTTGATCTCTTGTTTATCACTCTAAAAACAAAATTGTATCTTTTTGTTTCCATTATCTATCTATCTATCTATCTATCTATTAATCAACATCCCTCCTTTTATTCTCTATCCCCTTCTCCTATCCCTTTAAACTCTCTAATTTTCTCTTTCTTCATTTTCATCACCCCTTGATTTTTTTTTCTATATTCTTATTGGTTCTCCCTTTTCTATATAAAATAAAATATATATCAAGTATATATATCAAATATATATATATATATATTTGGTGTTTATATTATTTATTACTATTTTTATTAAAAATCGAAATTGTAACAATAAATCGCACAAAAAATATCGGATTCATAAGATGGGAATTTCTGTTGTTTTGTGGATTTTCTTTTTTTCTTTTTTCTTTTTTTGTTTTAAAATCCCGGCTTCTTTCTTTTTTTTTTTTGAATTCAAATTGAAAAAAAATAAAATAAAAAATAAAAAAAAAATATTTTTATTATTCTATTCTTTTACTCTTTTCTTTCTTTCTTTCTTTCTTTCTTTCGTTCTTTATTTTCATACATTTTTCAACCAATCAATCAATTAATTTACGAGCCAACCAGCCAATCAAAAATAAATAAATAAATTAACCAAAAAAAAAAAATACAAATATTTATTTTGTATTATCTACCTATCTATCTATCTACCTACCTACCTACCTACCTATCTATTTTATTTATCTCTCTATTTTATTTAATCAGTCAAATCAGTCAATCAAAAGAAAATACATAAAAATTAATTAATTAATTAATTAAATAAATAATTAATTAATTAATAATTATTTATTTATTTATTTATTTTTTCATTCTTTATTATTCCTTTGTACTCTTCTTTAACACCTACTATATTCACTTACTCGATGGAGCGTTCGCTTATGGACTATGATAACTCGCTTGAAGAACTCGAACGTCAAAGAGAACAACTGGAGATTGTCATGAAACGCATGGGAGAAGAATGGGAAGAAAGGTAATTAAATTAAAAATAATTTCTCTACTCTTAAATACAAGTACAAATACAAATACAAAAAACAAAAACAAAAAACCCATTAGTGGTGCTGGTATTGGCTGGTTAGGCTCACTCCCATCAGGACCAGAACTACCAGGTCTAGGACAAGAACAAGGTCTATCGTCTTCACCACAGTCATCGCTAGTAGCAGCAGTAAAGGCAGCCGTATCAGCAACATCACCAACCACAACAATCATCACAGAAAAAACCGGCTTGGCTGAAACTCTTGATAATCCTACTCCTATTCTGCCGACATTCGAAGATGGCGTTTTTTCTCTCGCCCTTGCACCCTCGCCTCTGTTCTCCAACATTCTCAGCCAAGACACCGGTCCGACCCCAGAATATCTCCAGACCTTGTTGAATGTCAATGATGCTCTGCTGGCTCAGAGTTGTCTTAACGCACAAAACTCATCAGACTTACCAGACCCAACATCAATGATGCCAAACAGGATCAGCAAAGCCATGACCATGACTCCAGTTCTGCAGGAATACGATTCCAATAATGACATGTCCTCATCATCGACCTCGTCCTCTGGTCCGGTCACTCCCGAAGAGCAATCTACATCCAACCAAAAGATACCTTTGCATTTCCCATAAGAGCACATCTTACTACTTTACTTTACTATTTTATATTATATTGCTATCATTAAAAACTAACATTTAATTAATTAATTATCATTCTTTTTTTTTTGCACAAACATCTATTACACATTCATGTCTATCCTTTATCTCTCTTTTTATATATATATATTTTTTATATAATAATAAAATCATGCTTATGACAATTTTTATCTTTTTTTTAGCTTTTTTTTTTCTAGGGTTTCTTTCCCAAAATAAGAACCTTGACCCAATTTCCTGGTTGAAATATCCTTAATAAAGATATAAAGCTTTATATTTTTTTATTTTATTTTTTGGCTTATTCTGTACACACATGTTAAGCTAATACTTTTTGCTATACTCATTTTACTTCACCTATTTAAATAATTGTCTAGTGCATTTTAGTTTATTTTATTTAGTTAGCTGGTTTTGATCGAATATCATAGATTTTTATGGAAAACAGGTTTTCTGGTTTTCTGGTTCGCTTCTATTTTTTCTCTCATTTTCTTTTCTTTTCTTTCGATTTCTAATGTTCCATGTATTTTATATTTCGATACTCAATTCCACCCACCCCTTCACTGAGTAATTTATTTATTTTTTTGATCAACCGATCGATCGATTTACCCTATTTTATTTTTTTATTTGAAAAAAAAAAAACAACTTGTCTTTGCTCTCTCTCTCTTTTTTTTTTGAAACATATATAAAATTATTGTTTCAAATCAGAAATCACACACTGATTATGATGACACTAATAAATGTATAATATATATATTTTTACAGAACATTTATTATGTTATATTATATTCATATCTAGCTAGGTATTAAAATATATCAATGTGATATTAACAAAACAAAGAACACAAGTGGTTGACTACCATTCCCATGGGAACAAATTGTATGAATGTTTCAAAGATTAAGAAAAAAAATTGAGTTTATATTCAGTAGACTGTAAATATATATACATGAATTTTATAATTGGCTTGAAAATAAATCTCAGTTTTCTTCTCAGTATAAAATATATAAATTATGATTAAAGTAACCAATCATGTGATACTAACTCACATTTTGTTTGGAATGTTTGTTGATAGCAGAAGAAGAAGTATTTTATAGGGTTACTATAACAAGAATATTATAGGCACGTCCAGATACATCTATCTATCATAGTCGTATAGAATACTAGTAGAATATTTTAATAACAGTAAAAAGATCTAGACAATGATGTCTTTTTTGTATTGTCTATCTCTCTCTCTCTGAGTGTGTGTGTGTGAATATTGGAACAAAGATAAAGAAGTAATGAAAATACAAAGGAAAAAATAAAGTAACTAGAGGTGTTTTGTGCATCATAATGATGTGCTTTATTTTATTTTGTGTTCTTCTTTTCTGTTTTGTTAGTATAGATATTGCCTGTCAATATGTCTATCCAACTGTCTGGCTGTCTGGCTGTGGTCAGTTCGTGTGTCTGTGTGTCTGTGTGTCTGTATGTCTGTGTGCCCATCTCTGTGTATTTATTTGAACACGCAGACTACACGCGAAAAATTGTGAAAGAAAAAAAAAAGATACGGCTCTTCAGATTAGTAAGCCATAAGCCAATTCGATGACAAAGAAACCATAATCCAAATACAAGAAAGGTAATTTTACTGCCATTCATCACAACGTAAAAGATGAAGTAATAAATGAATAAGGGTGTCAGGATCGAGATCGAGATCAAGTGTATTATCTAAGCCAAGAAAATCACAGACATCATCATCATCATCATTAACTACTCAACAATACTAATAGCAATAGTGCTTAAAGTCTAAATCTGTCAAGAATTTGGGTGGAAAATGACAAAGCATGACTTGAATTGATTACTACATTTGTCTTTATTCATGTAAATCACACGCGTATAAAGACGAATAAAGGAGAAGGGCAAGACAATTGAAACAGGTTAGATGGGATCAATAAAGTTTTATTCTTGTTTAATTTTTTTTTGATCAAAATTCTGATTTGTTTTACAAACTTGATCTCATCTTTACACACTAAGCTATAACGACTATTAAAACAAAAATAGTTGTTTTTTGATCTGTTCATCGTATAAACCAACTGATTAACCGATCAAACGATAAAACCTTTACCCACCGACTTTAGATATGCCTTTTTTTTTTCTAATCTGTCTCCCCTCCCCCAATTTCCCTTTCTCTGTAAAATGACCCAAAAAGAAAAATATTGCTCTTTTTTTTTGTACAAATTCCAAACCAATTCAACCCGGTTCAATTCGGTTCAATTTAGTTCAATTTAATTTAATCCAATCCAATTATAAACCTCCCGATTGTCTGTAGCGCTTCAACTCTTCTACTTCACTTTCCAAAGCAGCACATGCGATATCAACCTGCAAGTTCTGACTGATCAGATCCGACCATTTGTTCTCTAGTGAGCGAAGAGATCCAGCTGCCTGTGTCTATATACATTCATACACATAAAATAGAAAGATAAAGAACAAGAATCAAGTAAGTAAATCACTCGTTTATATATATATATATATATATATATATAAATATAATTACCTGTTCGAATTTACGCTGCTTGTTAATTTCACGGCTCTCATTACGGTATTCCTCTGTTGCCTTTTGGATCTGTTTCAGATAGGCCTCCAGTTGAAAGTTGTGTACACGCCATGCATTGGCACCATATTTCTGCAGCAATTCCAAATTGAACATACTACAATACAATACAATACAACACAATACAATATAATGCAGCACAACACACCACAACACAACGCACCATATCACATCACATCACATCACATCACAAAATAAAATAAAACAATATAATATTAAATTATTGATTATTAATTATTGATTATTATATACATTGATTCAAATTCAAAATTGTGATTGTACTTTTAGTTTATTTTTTTATTTTTATTTTATTTTTAAAGATTTCAATTAACATATATCAACTATTCTAATAACAATAATTATTATTTACCTGCCTGCTTGAGATTCAAGCTGTGCCTTTGTATTGTCAACTGCTGATTTCCACTCTTCTACACTGTCTTTGTCTTCAGTAGGTCCCTGGAGTTCGTAACGAGATGTATCCAAGGCAGACAAGGGTTGCTTTTTATGTACACGCTCTAATTCCTGTGTGAGGATCTCGTCATCTTCAAACAGGTTGATTTTAGTCGGTAAACTCGACTTGTCGTCATCCTTTCGTCGCATGCGTCGCATTTCTTGTTCAATCATGCGATCCACAGTTGCCTTCATGTCTACCACCAACAAGAACACACCAAAATTTAATTGTTTAAATTATGTATATATATATATATATATATTTTACCTCCTTCATCGATTTCACGATCGACATCTAATTATACATTCAGGTTTTTTTTTTTAAAAAGAAAAGAATGAAGGTTAATTAATAATTGAAATGTCACATCTTCAATGTATAATTGTATACATCAAAAAATAAAAATAAAAGCACTACTACTATTGTTATTATTATTTTGGTTAAATTTTATTACAAGGCAAGGCATCAATGTCAAACTCTGATCGTGTAGCTGCTTGAGATGAAGATGCTGATACAAGTGCGTTTGATGCCATTTTTTCTTTCTTTCTTTTAAGTGACTAATTAATTATTTGGAATGAACAAAAAGGAAAGATTATTAAAGACCCAAAAAAAAAAATTAAAAATTAGGCTTCAAAAAGTGGGACATATTTTTTCCCAAAGACTTTTTTTTTTTTTTTTTTTTTCTTTGACTTTCTTTCTTTGACATTCTTAATGTTTAGATCAAAATTTTATCTATCACATATTTATATATATATATTCTGTTTATTCATTTTTATTGATAGTATTACTAGTAGTAATGGTTATAGAAATAACAGACAAGCAAAGAGTAAGGCAAATATGTATGTTTATTTATACAGTCAAGTATAAATTACGGTATATCATGATACGTCATCTCTAAAAAAAAAAAAAAATTCATAAAAAATGTACAAAAGCAAAGAGAGAAAGAAAAATCGATAAATAACAATTTATAATTTTTTGGATTTTGAAATACCGTACTTTATAAATATTATTTTTCATGTTATTAGGGGTACTCAACACTTTTTTTTTTAAAAAAAAAAACTTTCACAATGTTATACATCTGGGTTTAAATACTAATTAATGATTGGTTGAAATTTAATCTAAATAAGAGTCCCCATTAAAGCCTATAGACTTTGGTGTAAAAACTTTTATTTATTCATTAAGCTAAAGAGAAAGAACAAAAGGAGAGAGAGAGAGAGAGAGAGAGAGAGATAGTATCGTCAGAGTTATATTAAGGAATGATATACGTTTTCTTGTACATCATCGTTGGCTTTATATATATATATTGCAACGGTTACATTGCTCTGTATAGCCTTTTTCTTCTTATTTTAGTTTCAAATACAGGTTATAAGAAGAGAAGGAAGAAGAGAAAAACGAAAACAAATAAACCAAGAAACTTGTTAATGAATGACCTTTATTATTAACAGCAATTGAAATCGACCTATTTGACTGATAATATTATTGCCACTATTCGATAAATCGACACAGAACATTCAGAACATCCAGAACACCCAGAGAATCCATTAATATTCTTGTATTTGGAACACTAATATGTATATGCATATGCACATATACTTTGAAAAAATAAATAAGAAGAAGAAAGGGTGTTCAAATATGCTTAGACTTGGCTATTAATTTACTCTTATTCTCATAGTCTGTTTACACTTTTTTTTTCTTTTTCTTGGCAAACATCACCCCTCCGCTCATCTTCTTTCCTTCTTCATTAATCTTTAGGAGCATGACCAAAGCACAAAGTTTAATAGTGTAAACAACAACAATAATAGCAATGTTTTTTTTCAAAATTAATTAATTAATTAATTAAATAATCAGGTCTTTTACATTTGAAACAGTCGTGGGTACATACATATATCTATTATTATTATTATTATTATTTTCTAATAAGGCCATGAATAACTAAGGCTTGATTCACAAACGTTTGGCTGTTCAAATGACTTGCGATCTACATACAAATATACATTCAGCTAATTATTATAATAATCAAGTATAGTCTAAATGACTACTTATCATTTAATTAAAATGGAATAAAAACTACCAAAAAAAAAGAAGATTGCTTCAATGTAACATATATATATATATATCTTTCTCTTTTAGCCACAGTTGAATACAAAAAAATAAATAAAGTACAAGTAAACTCAAAGCATAATCTCATTAATACTTCTTTTCTTTTTCTTGTTAACAAAAAACAAACAGATTCTAATTTCACATGAAGAATTGAAACAATAAATAAATACCTAGTTTTCGGTGAGACTATTGGATTATTATTATTATTTTGGTTGTTGTACTGTTGTAATTGTAATTGTAATTGAAGTTATAATTATACTTATTACTATATTAATAACAGTGGCGTTTATTTAGTACAATTTTTAATTGATGTTAGTATCAGTATTAGTAATGTCTTCATTTGTTTCTTAGCGATTAATTACATCTCTTATAAGAACCACAGTGAAGATATATAAAAGAAGAAGGATGTGATTTTTTGTATTAAATAGAGACATTGATATACTTACATATATAGGTATGTAGATCTACAAATAACTTTACGACTAAAATCAGTAATCAATAAACATATAATCTCCTTACGAATATACTCCATTGATACACACAAATATATTGTGTGTGTGTTTATTAAAGTACAACAGATTACAAAGAAGTTTATTAGCATACATTATACATTTAAAACAAACCAAACAGTGTAGAATCTTGTGAGAGCATCTATAGTTTCACAGGTTAAAACACCCAAAGGAAATAAGAATATTGCACAATCTGTAGTAGTAAAACAGGAAATGTAATTGACATTCTGAATGAAAGAAATATAAAAGATCATCCAATTTGTTGTTGTGTATTCCCTAAAACAAAAAATTCGTAATATGTTACAAAGATCTACTTTCTTTCTTTCTTTTCTGAAATATTTCTAATTGCCCACAGTGGGTATAAATCAGTATAAGCGTGTCTGCGCTGTCAGCCAATGGAAAACTATTGGTTTTCCTTGTCTTTAACTATAAATCTATTTTGTACGCATTAATCATGCCTTTAGTTTGCTCTGGTCTAAAGTGTCTCGAGTGCATGTAATATAATGAATTCTATATACATATTGGTACTGATACTGATACTTTTTTTTGATATCTCTGTAGTCTCATTACTCAACCTGAGAGTTGTGTGTGGGTGTGTGCCGGTCGGTCTGGATAATCTTTCTTTCTTTGGGATTTTTTTTGTCTCTGTATAACGCGCAAAATAAGTTTATGTGGGTAAAATTAAATCGGAATTTGACCTTTTTCCCCCCTTCTTTTTACTTCAGTTACAATCTGTACATCTATGGACACAGGACATACATACACACATACACACATACATTACACTTTTTTTTTTTTTAGAAAAAGGCAATATAATATAAAGTGTCCAAAGACTTTAACTTGGTCTTCAATCTCTGTTCGTACTTGATAAAAATTCAACCAAAGAGACAAATTCTCTTGTGACTCAAAGGAATTGCAACCAACGTATTATTATCAATTGTTACTAAATGCCGCCCTCTATTTTTCCGTCTCTCTCTCTCTATCTATCTATATATCTATCTATCTTTCTCTCTCTGTGTGGGTATTGTATTTGCTCACATGCTTATGCAATAAACACAGAATTTATAAATTGTGACAATAACTTCAATATCAACAGCAAAAAATAAAAAAATAAACTAAAGTGTCTTTGAATATCTATTTATGTAAATATTACCTTGGAAAGCAATACAATTCATGTCAAAATGTTGCACTATAAAATAAAATAAAGTAGAAATTTATTATCATTTTCATGATAATTTATTATCATCAATGTGGGTGTGTGTGCATGCAAAAGGAGAAATGGTCCTGATTGAGTGGCACAATGAAGATCCCAATAGACGGGCTACCAGCCTCATTTGCAGGATTTGATAAATAAATAAAAAGAAGTGAATAATTATGTCCAGATATTGAAACATGAACCTGGAAAAATATTCATTGGTTAAATAAATAAATACAAATACAAATACAAATATAAATATAAATATAAATGCATATAAATATATATTGCATGTTTTTGTAAGCAGTTTCTATTATTAGCGAATTATATTTTTTCTTTTTATATATATATTTAATTCATTGGTGGTTTAAATATAGAAACTTTCCTTTTTGTGCAAGAAATTGAAACTTAAAGAAGAGTAACTATGGCAACAAATTGTTTATATAAATATAAATATAAATATAAATATAAATATAAATAAATAAAATATCAGAAAAAGGCAACCTATTCGGAAGTAAAAATAAAATAAAATAAAGAAGCAACAAGAGAGAGAGAGAGAGAAAGAATAGAAGGAAAGAGAGTATCCAATGGTAGTGGATCTAGATGGTGAGGTGAGGTCAAGAGAGGTCAAGAGATGGTCGTACCATGTCGATCGATACAGTATATAAATAAAAAATAAAATAGAAAAGTCGTAAGTATGTGTGTGCGTATAAAGATCTATTCAATTGACCTATTGATTCCCTTTAATCAACCACGCAGACTCATATTCATACATTAGCAACACAATACACCTTTATTTATTTATATGTGTGTGTGTGTTTGTATTTAGATTCTTATTTGGTGCTGTTAAAAGAAAGGCTTGCTGCGACGGACTGACTGTATATTCCACTAATAAAAATAAAATTCAAAGAAATACTTAAACGACTTGTATATGCATATCCTACTGTATAATTCCAATATTTTTTTTTAAAAAAAAAGTAATAAAATAATCAAAGACAGGAATCTTCTGTTACAACCGTCAACCTCCTTTTGGGAAACATAATCATTATTTTAGTAATCTGGTAAGAAATTAAAGGTTACACGTCGGATACCCTTGAAAGCAGCCCTTTTTTTTTATAAAAAAAAAAAGACACTAGACGTCTGGTGCTGGCTAAAAAAGACACGCCTATTAAAGGCAACACTACACGCGATTTTACCGATCATTTCAATGGTTCCCAAGCAAAAATATATATATAAAATCAAAGAGAGAGCGAAAGATATTGTAATAAAAAGAGATATATATAGATGTATACATATGCAAGGGTGAATAGTGGGTTTGTGCACGAACAATAGAATGCAAATGGTGCATAAATAAGCTGGCAATTAGCTAAATGCTGCAATAGTAGTAATAGTAATAGTAATCATAATCACACACACCCACACACAATACATAGACAAGACCCATGTACATGTATATGCACATTTACATTCACATTCACAATCACATTTGAATTAAAACGCATTATGTATGCTATGCTATGCTGTGTCGTGTCGTTTCGTGTCGTTTCATATTGATCCTGCACAAAAGGAACGTTGCCACTGTGCCTCGCTGCACAGAAGATCAAAAACAAGGAGAGAAATAGAGAAGAGCAATTGTGATTATTACTGTTGTGGATTTTGTATTCTTTACAATTTTTACATCTTTCAAAAAAAAATGTTATCATATTTGAATGAATACTTTGTTTATTTCTATTGTATTGAAGCTCAAATCAAGACATATATACTCGAAATTACTTGTTGTTCTTCTTCTTGACATTGCATTGGTTTATCCAAGTAGCATCGAGAAAGACATTGAAAACGGAGAAGGAATTAATAAATATACAAAGAATGGTATAAACAGGGTCTGTTGTGTCTAGTTTTCGTGTGTGTACATATATAAAATATAAATATACATATTTATATTGAATAACCGAGGTACTCAGATTCAGTTACCAATCTTTTTATATATATAAAAATAAAATGTCTTTCTATTTTTTCACACCAGCTCAGTGTAATACGAAAATTATAATGCTAAATCCAGCTAATAGAAATATCATCAAAAGACTACAAATATCTTGTCTTTTATGGTTGTGTATTAGTAAAGGGCTTCCAGGCAAGGGAATAAGACAAATTATATATTGACATATTCTTATTCATAAGTGTTTATTTTTACTCTCCAATATTCTTGCTTAAAAAGAAAGGTATGACCAATAGTAATAAAGTATTCTTGAAATAATTTCTTATAGACATATATACACATATACACATTTATACACTTGCTTACAATGTAAGGTCACACACCCATCTTCCCGGGGATCGTCACCGAACCAGCATGGGTGTATATGTGCCACCTACACGGACAGTTAAAATAAAATAAATTATTATTATACATTTTATAATAGTAATAGCTAAATGTATATATGTGTGTGTGTGTGTGTATGTTCGTCCCAAGGTGAAGAACGAACACAAAAACTACCACCAAAACTATACAACCTCAAATACCAGATTCAATTACAAACACAAACATTTACTCACTCAAAAAAAAAAAAAAGGCAAACTTTCTTTTTTTCTTTTTCTTGAGAAACATCAGATCTCCGCCTTACTTTATCCTCCTTCTTACAATTTTTTTTTCACACCTATTGAAAATTATTTATATAGCTATTATTATTAATTATTATTTTATTTTATTTTATTTTTACTACAAATACTGTCTCATTTTATTTTAATTTCTTCACCTTCATTCACACTTCTTCTAATTCTTCCTTTACTTCTTCTTCTCCCTTTATTTTTCATTAACCAAAAAGGAAAAAAAAAAGCATAATGAAGTTGTGGACTTACACTAGTCTGTTCAGCATTGCTGTATCAGCCATTTCCGCCGCTGATGTCCAGTACTCAGTAGTCGCATTCCCAAAATCCGGTGAGACTGTTGGCGTTTCGGTCGGTGGCCAAGTCTACAACCTGGCCTCCAGCACTTTCCACTCCAACCTCTTCACTGGCTCAGCACCTGCTGGCGACACCTACCAATACGTTCTTTCGTCCGGATCAGCAGCTACCCCCGAGACCACCACCCGTTCCCTTGCCCAGGGTGCTTCCTCCACCGGAAACGAGTTCTATGGTCGCTCAAAGACCGTTTACGATGTTCCCTCCCTTCCCCAGGCTTACAACCCTATCTATCCCAGTAAGTTGATGAAATTAAATAGAATTAAGTATAAAACTATATTAGATTAGATTAAATTAATTACTTTAAATAATAATATTTCCAAAATAAAACATATAATGTCTAATGGCTATTGATCATATAATATAATATTAATCACACACAAAAATAAAATAAAACAATTTAGCTCTCTTTACAAACTTGAACAAGTCTAATGAAATTGCTACCATTATCATGACCGCAAACCAGACTGCCATTGATGCATATAACAAGGACCCCCTCGGAGACTACAAGGATGCTCTGGTTTCTGAGCTTGTTTACATCAGCAACAAGGAAACCTTCAAGTTCAACGGCGCCGGTCTGTCTACCAGTGGCCAGTCCACCAAGGACTTTGCCAAGCAGTCCTGGGCCATTGACTTTAACAAGTATTCCAATGCCACCGAGAAGGCCCTTCTTTACGGCCGTACTTCTCTCAAGCTCCGTGCCGAAGAGACCGACATGACCTTTGCTCGTGAAAAGTTGACACTTGACTGCCTTGCCGCTGCTGGTGGTGCCACTCTTTCCAGCTCCTGGGTCCGTGTGTTTATCAACGGTGAGGCCTACGGTCTGTTCTTGTTGATGGATGACTCCAGCACCCACCTTATCGAGGACATTCTTTACGGCGGCGACTGGTCTGCTGCCGGTGTCGGTGCCACTTACAAGGGCAATGCTCTGAGCCCCACTGTCGAGGGTAACCTTGTCTATGCCACCGAAGACCCGACCAAATACCCCGAAGACATCTACAAGCTCCAGGACAAGGGTAACGACAAGTCGCTCAACAAGACCACCGAGATGCAGCCCTTGATTGACTTTACCCGCCAGCTTGCCGCCATCGACCCCACCAAGGCCACCGACGCCAACAACAAGGGTGCCATTGGCGATCTTTTGAACCCCGAAAACACCATGATCCACCTCGCCCTCAACTTCCTGACCGGTTCTTGGGATGGTCTCTGGATCCAGGCCAGTAACTACTACCTCAACCAGGACATGCTGACCAAGAAGTACACCATCATCACCTACGACTTTGACGAGGTGTTTGGTAACGGTGCCGAGGCTGGCCTTGATACAGTTGCCTACACCGCATTTGCCCGTGCTGACTCCCAGCGCCCAGTTGTCGATGCATTCATCAAGTCTCCCTACTACAACCAGCAGTTCCAGGACATCGTCAAGACCATCGTCAAGCGTTTCTTCAAGCCCAGCACCATTGACCCCATCTTGGCTGCCTGGACCGAGATGCTCAAGGAGGACATTGCCTGGACCCGCACAATTGCTGGCAAGTCTGCTGGCCAGAAGACCACCTGGACTACTGCCGACTTTACTACCAACATGAACACCACTGCCCAGGGTACTATCGGTATCTCCCAGTGGGTTGCCTCTCGCTCGGCTGCCGTTGCCAAGCAACTCAACTTTACTACTGACGATGACCTTCCTGTTCTCGGTCCTTACACTGGTGGTAACACCCTTGACAGTAACGGTAACGTCGTCTCGCGTGCATCTGGCCAGGCTATCCAGCCCAGCGGATCCACTACTGCCCAGAGTGGCTCCAATGCCAGCACCAACAGCGGTGCTTCTGGTGACAAGGCTGCCAGCAAGGACAGCGCAGCCTCGACTCTTGTATCTGGCTTGTCTACCGGCGTAGCAGTTGCCGTTGCCGTTGCCGTTGCCATGATCTAAAAAAAATATATTCATATTCATAGTTTCTTTTTTTTTTTCTTTCTTTATTGAGAAAGCAAAGAATAATACAATACAATATAATACATATATATATAATATCCTTCCCACCTCTTCCCACTTTCTTAATTCACAACTTACACTTCACGCAAGAACCCATATATACAATTCATATACATAAACAAATAGTCAATAAAAATATTATTTTTTTCTCTACCTATATAAATATACATACATTTTGTGCTTGTATGTTTATATCTTTATTTACAAATTAAGCAGCTATATATTTCTGTTTGAATTTGCTGAGCCATTATTGTACACAAACACTAATATATATATATATTCTTTTATTTGTTTATTTAATTGTATTGGTTCATACTAATTGTTATCATTATAAGTATAGGTATATCAAAATCAAGCCAATTAAAAGAAAATAATACTCAAAGAATAAGAAATTGTGGTAGGGTAGGGTAGTGTGAGGTGGTGTGAGGTGGTGTGAAGTGGTGTGGTGTTAGGGTATGGTATGAAACAAATTAAATCAAATCAAATCAAATCAAATCAAATCAAATCAAATCAAAGTGCATTGCATTGAATTGCATTAAAAAACCGAATTGAAAGAAGAAAAAAAGGTGGGTTCGGTTCGGGTTGAAATGAGGTATTTACTATTCTGAGATGGCTCATTTTAAACCAATAGCCTATTTTTTTTTTGATCCGATCAAATTATCGTTTCTTTCCTCTCTCTCTTATATATATATGTATTTTACAGCCATACTTTTGATCACATATATAATATATATATAATTATTTTCTGGTGTATTCTATAAAGTGATCTCCTTTATTATTATACTCTTATTATTATTTATATAAAAATGGATTTTCCCGATCCTTTCTATATATATATATATATATTGCCACACCCGAGAAAAACAAGAATAAAGCCCAAAATAATATATATATATATAAAAAGAGAGAGAGAGAGAATGCTAAGCAGGAATAAATGACACGATCCACAAAATGCTGTTACTCAAGCAGTCAATACATTCTTTTACTTTTAACAAAGTCAAAAGTCAGAAAACAAAGGCCATCACATTATTCACATATTTGACTTTAACCAAAAAATCTGACACGCATTAGAATAAAACAAACACATCTTGTGATGGAAAATCTTTGTGTAAATGCCAATTATAATTGCTGTACCGATATTTTACAAATAATATATATATAGATCAACCATACCAACACGCACAAAGAGAATACTACAAAAAAAAGGCAATAATGCCAAGCTGGTGTATAGTTGGACAAAAGGTAGGTCAACCGAGAATAAACAAAACAAAGCAAAGCAAAGCAAAGCAAAGCAGAGCAAAGCAGAGCAAATCAAGTCTAAAAATATCTATACATGATTATAATTAGCTGCAAATAAAGTACGTATTTATAAATTTTGAAAACAAACAGATGGACAAAGGAACAAATGAAGAAACAAACCCTCATCGCGTGGATTCTTGAGACATCGCTAATTGTGTGGCAAAAAATACATACAGTATATACAGATCTCCACAGCTTATGAAGCTTTTTTTTTTTTTTTTTTTTTTTTGAAGATTATTGGTTTCTTTCTGTTCTATTGACTAAATGATCAGCCTTATTATTCTAGACCAAAACAAGAAGTATAATAATAAATGCCAAGTGATCTAGAATATCTGTAAACAAACCCTCTTTTTTGTTGTTTTGTTAAAAGAAGAAGAAAAAGGACCAAAATTGACGTATGTACAATGTGTACAGTGTGTACAAGATGCGTATAAGAGTGGTAGATTTTGAAAGGATAAATTGAAACAAAATTTTACAATAAAAACACACAACAACATAGAAAAGGCGCGGACAAGACAAATATTATATATTTAAAAAAAGAATTAAGGTATTGCAAGGGTTAACGATCCATTACAATTTTAGCCGAGTCAAAAAGGAACAAAATAATAAATAATCCCAAAGTTCAGTACGAGACGTGGGATCTTATGCTTACCCATCTATACTTTATAATCTCAAATGTTCTTAATTTGTATATATTATTCACCTTTTACGTGCAAAGTCCGCAAAAAAAAGGCATCGACTGTATACACATTACACTAGCAGTGAACCATAATAAAAACAACATCAAAGGAAAAAAAAACCAAAAAAAAAAACCATGGATTATTCACCATTTTCCTCTTGGTTCTTCGTCTCCTTTGATTCCTACTATTGAACATTCTACACACACAAAATACAATACAAATACATCTTGAATATTTATATCTAGGCTGACATAATGCTGTAAGGTATAGGTTGCGTAGAAACGGAACCAATTACTGTATTTCACCGAACTATATGTAGTTTATGTGTGTGAGTTAATGAGACAGTAGTAGATCATGATCCATTACAATACCGGAGCTACAATATACCAAAATCCCCCGTCTTTTCTTTATTTTTTCTTTTTTCTTTTCTTTTTCTGTGGTGGTGGTCGTTAAGGTATATTGCATGGTACAAGTAAAGAGGATATAGAAATATCCGTCAATTTTTTTTATCATTATCGGATATATCCAAATAAGTTAAAAGTGCGGAGAGAGAAGAGGGAGTGGCGCCCGCGATAAATATAAAAGTATATCAGACCAAATTTGACTAGAATTTAATGAAAATATTGTGTTCAATATACTCCTTTCTCTCTATTTAAAATAAAATCAAGGCACTGAATATATGTGTATAATTGTATGGGTCGTGGATCAGACATATTGGCGAAATAAAACAGGATCTACAGAGTCTATAGCTGTTTCAAGTAAATAAAGAAAGAAAAAATGGTTAATGCAAATACAAATGTAAAAGTGACAGGAGATGTGGTGTGAGATCGTGTGGTGTGGTATGGTGTGGTATGGTGTGGTGTAATGAGGTGCGGTACAGCGTTGTGTTGCGCTACTCGGCGCGGTGAGGCGACACCCGAGATAATTGATGGTGTACTACTTGAAAAAAAAAAACCAAACAAGATATAAATATAAATATAGAACGAAACGAATGTGCCACTGACTAACATAAGCAACAAGGGAAAAGATTCCAACAACAAAAAAAAACACAAATCCTAAATAACTTGCTTTTTGGCATTCTACATACTATATTTTGTTGAATTGTTAAAAGGTGATTAGGTATGTGGCATTTATCTGCTCTACAATGTTGCGAATTACAAGTGGGTCAGAAACTTTACTATTTATCATGAACAACCCACTCTTATACTCCACCCTTTACTGCCAAAGAAAAAAAATCTTGGCTCTAGATTTGTTCAAGCACAATAGACCCTCTCTCTCCCTCTTTTTTTTTTTTTCATTGTTTGATGACCAAAAGACTCTTATGCCGGTTTGCGGCTTTAGTTGAAGCGGCATTGGTTTTTATAAGATCAGATTAAAACATAAAGCTCGAAATCTGATAAGCTGCAACTAGAATACGAACTTCGGGTTCTTTAATATTGTACTTTTATTGATTGACTACACGAGTGGTTAAGCTTTAAGAAAAAGTTCTGACTCAAACAAACAAGATGTTCTCAAAAGAAAGGATTATTTTTGGTGGAGTAATGATGTTTTATCTTGTCTAAATATATATATATATATATCTTTTATTATGCATGTGAGTGAGTGTTAAAGAGTGCGAGTAAGCAAGTAAGACAGTGTAAATATAGGTGTTGGGTGTATATCGTATACAAACAAAAGGTAAGAAATATTATTCACGTACAGCAGAATAAAATAGTATACACATACGTATGCATATGTGAGTGTTTGAGTGTGAGCGAGTAAGTGAGTACATGCAAGTGAGCGAGAGAAAGAAAGAAAGAAAGAAAGAAAGATAGTGGGTGTGTATATGTGTATGTGTACGTATAAAAAGTCTAGCGAGCAAACATCTTGTTGTCTTTACTGTGTTGTTCGATCAAAGCAGCCAATTGTTCTCGGTTACGAAGTAGTTGTTGTTGCAATTCCGGACTCAACTGGCTGTATTGGTTTGCAAATTGTGGATTTTGAAGAAGAGCGCTTGCTTGTGCTAATCCATTGGCATAGCTTGAGGCTGTATACGCATCGATTATATATATATATATATATACATACATAATTTATATGGAGGTACGAATACAAGTTTCGAGTCAGTTTCAATTCTTTTCGTAGTTCATCTTTTACTTATTTATTTAATCAATTGTAAAATTGTTTGCGTACCTGACCCTGAATTAGTTGGTGGTCTTGCTTGTGTGTCCTGATTAGTTGTTAATCTTGCATGCTCAGCCTGGGCCCGTAACATTTCCTGGTGCTGAGCAGCTTGTTCGGCTGCAACACGAGCTTGCTCTTCAGTCAGACGTTGTCGTTGGTCAGCAAGCAACTGTCTATCTAATAAGATTTGTAGAGACGAAGAATCTGCACACTATATACATAAACATAAATTATGTCATTTGTAACCAATCTAAACTTTAAGTAAATTACGCTAAATATTATTCTTGTACCTTGGACATCTTTTGGGATACTTTGGCATGTCTTTCAAACATATCCGCCTGACATTTGAAGATATCCAACATAGTATTGTCTGATAGAAAGGTTTTTGAGACTGAAATCTGGATGTATGCTCTAGCCAAAACACACACACATAACACTAACTCCAAATGACACTTACCTTGTCGATCCATTGGTATCTTATTGGCGTCCAAATCTCCCTTGGGGTATTGATATATATGATAAGGAAGAATACGATCAATGGCATCTTGCAAGGACCTAAATGGTGTGTGATAATCTGGCCGAGTGACAGCACGATGATCAGACACAAGTGACTCGGCAAACCTATGAAAGATTAACAAATACAGTATTGGTTGTTAATTCATATATACATTCGTTTATGTTTTGGATTTTTTTTTACCTTTGCTTGACTCCCAAATGTTGCTCCTCCTCCTCAGGCATCCGTTTAGCAAACATTGGCTTTGCAGGCAATTGGTTGGGTACAAACCCAAAAGGCTTTGGATTGACCTGGCTTAGGGGAACCGTATGAGGAATTGGGGCGGGTGCATGTGTAGGAGCAGAAGGTCCGGCCTGAAGGGACTGCTGGAGAGCCAACAACTGCTGCTGAGACAGATTGTGTTGTTGAGGCTGGGCGGGATCCGTAGGCTGCACTTGAAGCTGCATGGGTTGCTGTGGTTGAGAGTGTTGTAATGAATGTTGCTGCTGGCGTTTTTTTGAGTATTTCCCAGTCTTTACATATTTCCGGGTTGTCTTGACCTCGGATGAGTTCATGTTCTGGTAGGTCGACGCATTCTGCTGTTGGATTCGCAACTGCTGCTGCTCCAATTCCTCCCTAAGCTTTCGCTTGGTTTCCTTGAGAGCATCAGCCTCCGCACTTGACGTCTGCGCCTGTAAAGGCACAGGCAGAGGTGCAGCGAATCCATTATGCTTCGGGGCAAGGGTCTTTGCAGCAGCAAATGCACCCGAATTTTCGGATGCCAAGATGGCAGGCGAAATTGGGGTTGGGCGGGCAGTGTTGGCTTTTGCGGCAGCTGCCATAGTAGCTGCATGGAGCGCTTGGATTTCTGACATGAGTAGCTTACGTTGTTCTTCTCCAATTGAAGCCACAGACATATTGTCTGGCAGCTTGTAGATAATCTGATCACCTTTTCGGACCATCAGAACCTTCAAACCTGCCAATGTCAACTGGGTGATGATCTCTTCATCAACTGCAGTTGCTGGGTTGTCCGAATTAGGCATCTAGATTATCGTAAAAAATAAAACCAAAAAAAAAAAGCATCATTCCCGCAAACAGAGAAATGTTGATTTTTTTCTTTCTTTCTTAAGTCCAACTGAAATTGCATGGAAGAACAGAATATATACATATATATAACGAATCAAGTGTATATCAAGCTGACCTGATCAATCAAGCCAGCAGGTGTATTCTCTCGATTTATTTGCGAAGTCATTCAGTTTGTCTTTTTTTAATTTTTATTTGGTGGTTCTAAATTAGAACATTATGGTCAATAAATTATGGTCAAGTTCTTTGCTTTTCCTCATTGCCGGTCAAAAGGAGTACAAAAGACAGGCAAAAAGATTGATAATAAAAAAGAGAAAAAAAAAATAGACAATACAGAAAGAATAATCCCTTTGGCTACACTTCCACTAATATCCAGAAAGCGCGACTTTGTCAATCCACTTGACTTGACTTTCCCCCCTCCCCCCCCCTCTTTCTTTCTCTCGATCTTTTTTTTTCCCTCCCCCACTATTCATAAAAAAAATAAATAGGACAGGCGCCGCTTACCTTTGTAACAGCTCGGGATGGTATGACCGCTTCTCTCCCTCCACCCAAAAAAAAAAAATTCAATTCAATTCAATTCCTATGAATATGAACATGTGACGTCACTTTATTTTCCAACTTTTTTTTATCCAATCACTTGTCTGTATCATTTTTTTTTACACCACAAGGAAAAATTAACAGTACTGAATTCCTGGGTCTTGCACAGCACGTACTAATTCGAGAATTATTTGCTCACTTTGTTTCAATTTTTTTTTATATATATATATTTTCTCGCTCTCATTTACAGTTACTACTTGTCCTCTCTCTCTCACACACACACACACACTCACATATATATA
This sequence comes from Phycomyces blakesleeanus NRRL 1555(-), assembly GCF_001638985.1. Taxonomy (NCBI): domain Eukaryota; kingdom Fungi; phylum Mucoromycota; class Mucoromycetes; order Mucorales; family Phycomycetaceae; genus Phycomyces; species Phycomyces blakesleeanus. The sequence continues at coordinate 1,404,166 of NW_017265138.1, read as the reverse complement.
TATACATCTTTTCTGGAAACAATTTGCGCACGCATAAAAAAAATTGGCCATATTCAAATTTTTGCTTCAAAAATCATTTTCATGTGGGCTGTGGGACATCGATATTCCCAGGTTGAGATTGCGCCACACTTCTCCGTCAAATGCCCACCCAAACTCGTCTACCACAAGATTTACGCCACTTGCTTTTTTTTGGCAAGATAGCGACGCTCTCTTCACAAATAACGGAAAGGGGTTTGGCGTTTAATGATCGAGGAACTGCGCTCACTAGTCGCACAGGTTGTCGAAAAGTAGTTCCTTTCGGAGGTGTGTACCAGGTGTCCCGTTGCGGAGAGCTATCCTGTGTTGCTGTTGTAATCTCTACCCCGAGTAGATTCAGTGATTTTAATGGAGAACCTTACGGACAGCCTGGACGCTAACTTTAGGGGAACGACATTTCTTGGTAGGACACAACATTTTGACTGTATCAAACCACCAATTGTGGCCGTTTTTTTCTCCGGCATCGAATGAATCTATCTGGCTCCTAAAGATACAGAATATTTCGTATAAAGATTTTCTTTTGTGCTTTGCAAAAAAAAAACAGTGGATGGGGATTACTTACCAGCTGGTGCTGACGAACTCTGGGAGTATCTAGGTGAAACAAAGAGAAAGACATTATACGCGTAAGAAGGCCAATAAATAGTAAAGACATCCAACAATACTGCATCACACTCTAATGACAACAACTCTTTATAACCTTTGGCATAACTGGCTATTGATATAGTGCATATGTGACTAATTATTATTTCTTTATTGTCAAGTCTAAATTTAAGGTACAAACAGTTATTAACTGAATATACAGGAATTGATTTTTTTTCGTACGAGACAGTATTTTATTATTAAGTTGCCCAAATACAGATTGTGGCTCTTAAAGTAATGAGAGCTAGGTGCCTGTCAAGAGATTAATGAACACAAAGTGTAAGGGCACACCATTTTGCCCTGAAGGATTAGGGAAAAACACCGATCTTGTCATGTAGTCACAATTGATTAGTCTGGTTGTATAAAAATGTCGTTTCCGTAAGATTGCTAATAAAGATTTAAGGCACAAATACTTGATGATGATATATATATATATATATAAAGGCAGCTTTAATATTGATTCTGTCAAAATTCTTTTGATCAATTAAAGCCAATCGATTGAGCATATTGAAGCAGCATTTTATTAAAGTATCTATTGACAATACATTCGATTCTTTCAATAAAGGTGCAACATGTTTCTTTTGCACACTATACTAACAACTAATTGTGCTAAAGATAAATATTATGCAAAGAGCAACTAGGTCAGTAACCGCGTTCTATATACCGATAAACAAATCACAGCATAAGCTCTTTACTGGCCCCATCAGCAAAAATTGCAACAGAGTATATTAGCAAAAAGCGTCGCAAGATTTTACCATCAAAAGAGTGTTACAGACTTAAGCAACAGAAAAAAAAATTGCTACAGAGTTTACCAGAAAAAAATTGTTACAAAATTCGCCTTTTTTCCCCTGAGCTTTCTAACTCAAACCCTCATATAGAACACCAAAAAAAAAACTCCCCCCTCCTGTTGAACCAAAATAGACTCATTTCAACGATGCCCTTCAACAATTTTTCAAATAACCAACAGTCATGGTACTCTGTCTTTTGTTTCTTTACACCAGTCTATTGCGAAGGACAGGAAAAAAATGCGATGAATACCACTCCTGAAGAATGGGCAGATGACTTGGTCAAATCTATATGGCGACCAGTTACCATTGGATTGGCGATCGGCTTGCCCACAATCTATTTTATATCCACTTACCTCATTGGCAAACGTTACAAAACAGTTGGCCACATTCCACCCGAGGCATTTGCCAGCAAACAAGTTATTCGAGGCAGAGTAACCTCTGTAGGAGACAGTGACAATTTTAGACTTTACCACACCCCTGGCTGGGGCTGGGGTTGGCTCCGCAAGATACCCACCACTCGCAAAGGTTAACATTTTTTTTTACCATATATATATACACATTTCTCATTATTTTCTGTTCAGACCTCAGGAATCAAACGATCCCTATTAGAATTGCAGGTGTAGATGCACCCGAAGGAGCTCATTTCGGTATGCCATCTCAGCCCTTCTCAGCCGAAGCAAAATCATTTTTGACAGCTATGGTTCTCAATAGAGATGTAAAGGTGCAATTATTGAGTAGGGACCAATACAGCCGAGTGGTAAGGATTTTTCTTTCTTTCTCTCTCTTTTTTTAATATTATTATTATTTATTATTATTTAATAATAATAATTAAATGTGGTTACAAAATTCTGAGCCAAGTAAGTAAGTATACTAAGAAACTTTGTGTATTGAAATAAAGGTTGCCATGGCTTATGTGCGCCGCCCTCCCTTCTTTCGTTCAAAGAATGTTTCGGTCGAAATGGCCAAAGAGGGACTGGCAAGCGTCTATGTGGCCAAGGGAGCAGAATACGCCAATCTCTTACCAGATCTCGAAAAAGCAGTAACAAAAGCAAAGTAAGCTATTATATTGTTACGGTTATTGTAGACGCTTGGATTTCCCTCTATATGTGTTTGTTTGTTTGTTCTCAATATTATAAATGCAAAATCTTGGGGTTATTAGGAAGCAGCAAAAAGGAATTTGGTCATTAAAGGCCTATGTATCCCCCGAAGATCACAAGGCAAAGTAAGTGAATCATCAAGTTAGATTATGTATTTGTATGTATGTGTGTATGTATCTCACAGATAAAATAGGTTTCTTCGTGGAGGCAAATAGTAAATATGCAAAAAAAGGGGAAAATCTTATTGTCATTGTCATTGTTATGGTTATTATTATTATTGTTGTTGTTTCTTTTAGCATACTATGGATAATGCCTGTGTATATACTATTGTCACCTAAACCCAGTTCTATACAATTTATTCAAGTTGATATTATATTATGTCTTATATATGTGTATATAAAAGTATTTACCATTTAGTTGTTATTTTTGGTTTTAGTTTTTGTTTTGAAGGAAAAAGCAGGCTGAACTTATCTCTCAAAGACTAATCATCGTTATCTGGTTTCCAGATCTTGTCTCTTACACTAGACCACGCTGAACTTGGTTTAGAGTAGTGACTCTTGACCACCCGCAATGGAATCCTCAGTCGCATCAGATTAATCTTGTTAATGTTTTCCTTTAGTGCCACAGGTCCTAATTCGCTTGCCTGGTGGCAAAAGACAAAGGCTGTCATGAACGCATCATAATGTGCTGCGTGATCTCGTCTCTGATTTGGTTCAATCGAAGGAGCTTTATCTTGCTCCTCAGTTTCTCTTATTTCTTCTTCCCCCACTTCTTCTTCTTTCACCTCTACTTCAGTCTGCTCTTTCTCTCGTTTGATTCCTTGGTCCTTGTCGAGAATAAGGTCTAGGTCATGCGAGGACAGGCATTCCTTACCAGATTTACACCATCCATAATTCTGCACTCCAACACACATATATATGTTAAAACACTGACAATATTTTATAAAGATTCTTCTCATTCTTCATCGGCTTACCGAATAGTTGTGGCATATAATACTAGGTGTCTTATTTAAGCCGTTAAGCTTTTTAGCACGCATACGACGTTTGCTGCCCTGAGAAAGTGGAACGGATTCATCCGCTGTACGCTTCAATGGGGTTGTTACTGTTGAACCAACTAAAGGATCCCCAACTCTAACAGCAAAGTTTCCTGTAGCTACACTCGATCCAGGTGTGAGTTGCTGTCTTGATCGATCATACTTGCAATACAGATAAGCAAGGTATGATTTCTGTTCAGAAAGGACTTGGTTGGCCAGGTACTTGGTATCATAGATACCAGAGGGGAACATTTCGACCAAATCTGCAACAAATATGGAAAGAGAGGCGGGCAATTCAGCAAAGAAACTCTGATAGATATACATGAGATCCAAAAGGCCGTTGTGTACGATAATCGGAATATTGTTCTTGCGTATTGTAAACAAGAGATCTCGCCAAAGGGATCGAATGTCGCGTTGGGATGTAACAGCATGTGTTCCGGCATGGTAAGGTAGGCCAAACTGGAAATGACGATTGAAGTCAAGACCATTTTCTGCAAGAAACTTGAGGTTTCCGGGATCTACTTGAAAGGTATCTTGATTGCTTGTCAGGAACTCAAAGTTTTGGGCACCGTACACAGCCATGTTTGATTCCGAGGGAAGTTCCTGAAGAGTTGTCATGCCAAATGATACGATCGCATGACTTTTGACCACAACAGCCAGGGCATCGTAGCGTTGTTCCATGTTTTTCACGATTCTTTTGCAATGACCAGTGAATTCTGTATCGACTGCAATGTAGTTTGACTTTGAAACATTTTCTAGGATTGTTGAGTAGAGGGTATCAAAGTTTTTGATTGAAACCTCATTGTACGCGACGTGAGGCACAACTGTTTTTTGGATCATCTTGAGACTAGACAAAAATAACAAAGAAAAGGATAACTGAATCGTGTAAGCAGGATATTGTACAGTGACTGTCTTGTCTTACAGCAAAATACGGACCGTAATATGGTGGCAATAACTTTAGAAAACCAAAATATGGTTCTTTTTTTATTATTTTTAATTAGGAAAAAGTTAATAAAAAAATATAGTAGCCTTTTCTGAAAAACCAATAAATTTATGGCTTTGAATAGAATATTACGATTAGCTAAAATGAAATGACACATTTTCATGTAAAATTAAAAGGTCATAAGGGTTTGAGATCTTGTAGGGGTTTTTATTTTCTTTTGTAATTTTACCACCTTAACAGTATTGCCTTTATTAGGGGGTTTCAGTAAATATGCGGATGCGGATCAGTATCGCGGGGTTTAACATTGTAAATTATTGGCTGAAAATAATCTGAGTAAAATTAAAATCTGGAAGATTCAATCCGCAGAAAAAAGCTTGACGATTAAATCTTAACATCTTATGTTTTGATGCTTTGGAATTACTCTACGCAATAAAATATCATCCTTTTTGCTTATATCATCTCTTTCAACTAATTATACCAACTTCTATAAGAAATACGAAATTTAAAGTATTAGATTTAAGACTTGGATGTAAAACTAAAAAGGAGGATTCAAAAATGTAAATTTAATTTGATTTTTTTATCGGCTGACAGTCTAGTTCCCGCCTTGTGAATCTTAATCTTCGAAAGTATTGAAACCCCCTAACAACAGATGCTAGAATAAAGTGAAAAATTAAAAGGGGGACTCAATAATTTAATTTTAGGTCAGGCTTAAATTGGCCTCTGGTTTAATACAATTTATACTTGAGTTCCAGCCAAATTAGAAAATATTTTAGACGATACAAGAATGAAATTTAGACAAAGATAAATTAGTTTTCAGACAAAGTAGATATTTATTCAGACATTTTACATGTAATTGTCTAATGGCTCAAAGAAACAACGTGTTTACGTTACAGCGATGGGATTGTTATTGCTGCCGTTATTGCGGCCTGTTTGCTTGCTTTTATCAGACCTTTGGAAAGTAGTTAGACTTTTGAATTTTACATTTTTATTTCTGCATTAGGACGCAGGTTCATTAAGCACATCTTCAGTGGTTAGATTTCGGAAAGCATTATATATAGTGTATATTCGCCACACCAAGGATTGAATACTGTTCAAAAAGAGATGCTCAAATTGTACTTATTTTATAAAGGAATATTCACTTTTTTTTGACGATATAAAGTTGTCCTTTCTTTTCTGGTCTGTAAAATTTGTAATACACCGTGGCAGCGAGATGTTAATGCTGCAAAAATATAATGTCAATTGCTTTATAAGCTTGGAGAGGAACCCATCGATCAACCGCTTTCCAAAGATCTGATAAAGACAAGTAAGCAAGCAGCAGTCAGCTGCATCAGCAACAGCAACAGCAACAGCAACAGCAACAATAACAATCCCGTCACTGTAACGTAAACAAGTTGCCTCAATGAGACATTTAGACAACTACAGGTAAAATGTCTGAATAAATATATACTTTGTCTGAAAACTAATTTCTCTTTGTCTAAATCTCATTCTTGTATCGTCTAAAACATTTTCTAATTTGGCTGGAACTCAAGTAGAAACACTGTAAACGAAACTTGAATCTGCATCACTAGAGTTAATGAAAACCTCAATATATTCAAATACAAGGGCTTGATGAAAGTATAGCTATAAATACAGAGATATATTTCTCGCAGTAGGTCCCACATATGAACCGAGTGCAAAGAAATGACTGGTTCTATGCTTAAGCATTTTCTTGACATGAAAGAAAAACTTTGATATGTTAGTCATCTTGATTAATGATTTTTAAATCCATTGAAATTGTGAATCGCAGAACTATGGATTAAACAAGCCTACCATGCTATACTTTTTATATAATTGATATTGATGTACAAAAATTGACATGCCAAAGACTACCAGAGAATTACTATATAAAAGATATGTATTTTTTTATTACAGAAAATAATAAAAATAATAATGCTACTGTACAATTGGATTTGACCCAAATATGATGAGAATGATTCGTATCGACGGGAATTATCAAGTTAAGAAATTACTTTTTTTTTTTAACTTCAAATCTATATGCCTTTCATTTTTATGTCACCCGTTTCACGGCTCCTGACAGTTGACGGAGAATTAGTTTCTCCAGTTCTATACACTTTTCTACTTCTGTGATCATCCCCTGTAGGAGACCTTTCTCGCACATTTTTTCTCGGTGCAGCCGGTGGTTCAACATGCCGAGGAAGTGCAATCCTATTAGCATTGGTTCTGTCAGGAAGTGGTCGCCCGTTTGATGATATTTGTTCTCTTTCAAAAAGGTTGTGAGGTATGTTATTAGGAATAAGACGATGTTGGAAAAAGGGTTGCGCGATCTAATGTTGTTTGATGGCAATATCAATACTTGATTAATATACACATATATTCAGAAACCGTTTCGTTTTCGATAACTTACATCTCTCAAAGCTCTACGACTATAAGCGTCCTCAACCAGATCACGCCAGTATTGACTCCTCATTAGTGCTGGTGCATTGCCCAGTACAAATAGAGAGCATTTTGCACGCGTCAGACCGACATTCATACGACGAACATCAGCCAGGAAACCGATACTCCGGGCTACAACAGAAAACGTGAATAAAACATAATAAACATATACTTCTTTTTATTTTGAATAATAATAATAATAATAATAATAATAAATGACTTACAGGAACCTGCGCGGACACAGGAGAAAATAATAATATCCTTCTCTTGCCCTTGGAATCCATCCTAAGAAGAAAAAATACATCGTATCAGAATATATACATTTTCTTTAATGAATAAACGAAGAAACACAGAACTATAATTTCATTTAACATTCAAATAATACATACCACAGTGTTAAAATCAATTACATCCAAGATCTTTGATCCAAATCTCCGTTCAAACCGAGATTTCAATTGACTGAGCTGCTGCTTGTATGGTGTAATAACACCAATTTTGTACGCAAACTAAGGGTTGATTTATTTCAAAAATAATATTATTGGTGTTGTAGTAAGGAACACACACATATATATAAATGTGTGTAATTAGAAGAGGTACAGCATCAAGTAACAAATAAATAAAATTGGGAGTTTATATTGTAAATACCTTGATTCCAGGTAATTGATTGGCAAGCATGTCGACAAGAGTAACAGCAGCTTCCGCTTCTGCAGGATTATATATGGAGTGCCCATATCCAACCTTCTCTTGACTTTCTTCAATATTATAAAATCTATACGGCGCAAATGCATCCTTGAAATGCCAAGGGGCGGCAGAAATAGTGGACATATTTGGGCCATCGTGAAGTTTTGAGTTGTAGAATAGTTTGCTAGGAAGAACACTGATATCTGGATGCATTCGATATTGAATACTGTACGTATTGATACATAGAAACAGACACGCATGAGTAAAATAAACAGATCCCAAAACATAAAAACCAGATATTATTGGACATATTTCATACCTCAACAGATGCACACCACCAGGTACATTATTCTCCAGTCTCATAAAAAGACTTTGTTCATAATCATACTTCGCCGCAAATTGAGATAGTACAGTCGGAGGAAGCTGGTTAGGATCTGGAGAAAGAGTTAGATCAATACGAAAATAAAGAGAAAGAAATCACTCACCACCAACAAGAATACATCTTTGGCAATCGTATTTAAGGGGAATCAGTGTACTGATTTCAATAGACTGCGCTGCTTCATCAACAATAACTGTGTCAAATGTAACACCCATAGTAGTCAACATGTCATGACCACTTCCACTCAATGTGGCGCACACAACATCAGCTTGAGAGAACACTTTTTGGCGTGCACGTATACGAGAAACATCCATATCTCGTGTAAAGTCCTTTTGATCCTCATACGCATCCTTGATCATGACTTTGACACTGTCGCGTTTGGACGACAGACCCTTACGTTTATCTCGCAAAGTGGCCAAACTTACAACATCTTTTGTATCGGCTAACTCACGGTTAACTTCTTCAATATCCAGAATAATCTTACGAAGTTCATCGTTCAACTTGTCACGACGCTGGGACCACGCCTTGTTGGTCTTTTGGTCTTCCAGATTGGCACCCAACTCCTTTTCAATCAGTCTATCCATGACCAAGTCTTTCACACTCGTATTGACAGAATCTGCCACACCGATACGGACAACATTGAGACGCACAACACCATCTGCGGTTTTTATACCATCTTTCAACCGCTTTACAATCTCATCCACGGCAGCGTTACTTGGCGCACAAACCAAAAGTTTAGTTTTTCCTCCAAATGCACGGCCCTCTCCATTATGTATTCGTTTCCCCCTCTCATCCAAAAGCGATACAATGAGACCAAGAATAGTTTTGGTTTTACCTAAAATAAATTCATATTAAAGATAAGTATGTTAACTAAAAATATATAACAGTAATAACAATAACAATAATAACAATAATAACAATAATAATAATAATAATAATAATAATAATAATAATAATAATAATAATAATAATAATAATAATAATAATAATAATAATAATAATAATAATAATAATAATAATAATAATAATAATAATAATAATAATAATAATAATAATAATAATAATAATAATAATAGCTCTTACCTGTTCCAGGAGGACTATACATAAATACATATATATATATGTGTTTGCATGTACAAAGTGTTTTTTTTAAAAGAACAACAGACAAAGACAGCCAAAAAATCAATACATAATATAAAGCAAGACAAAGAAAAAATCAATTACCCTTGAATCAACGTAAAACCTTTCTTCTTTTCAATAGCACTGGCAATTGCACTAGCTTGAGGCCGGTTCACACCGTAGGTACGGACATAGTGTTCGATTTTGCTTTCATTTGGCGGCGATTTGATAGCCGGAACTGGGCCAAGAATCTCTTTGCAAAGATCATACTGTTCTAATCCTTGTAAAGCAGAATATTCACGCTGGGTAGTTGTCAGACTAAATAAATAAATAATAAAGTTAATACACATATATTCGGAAATAAATATTGGCTTGTAATTATTCTACTACTTCTTCTTTGTCATTTTATACCTCATTAAAGAAAGTGCTCTCCAAGAAGTTTTTGGTGACAAGGAATTCAGCACAGTAATACGATCTTTTAAGAAAACACATCGTAAGGTGATGGTAGCAACAGCCCTCTTTTGTGTAATTACGGTGATCTTTCCCAAGAATGATTTGGCGTCCCACTTTGAGTTACCATCACGGTTGGGTCTAAAAAATTCAGGACCAAAGTGATTGGCAACCACGACCAGTTCATCTACGGACATTTTGGAAACACACTGAAGGGGTACTGCAAACGTAACATCCACAAAGTCGTTGACATGGCACCGGCTATCCAAGACCCATCGATCTATAACATCGCTCTCTGAAAGAGCTTCTCTTGAGCGTATTAGTTGTGCCCAAGCCTCAAGTAGCAAAAGTGGTTCAAACACAGCCACGTAGTCGTCGAAAGATGTGTATGAATTTTTAACTCGATGGTACATGTGTGAAGGCATGTTTGGAGGTGTTTCTTGTTGCCAGGTCGGGTCCCATGACAATATCATCTTGAACATTCTGTCAATATTAGGCGAAATCTTCTTTTTCCTGTTTTCTGCTTCCCGAATTTTTTCTCGTTTTTGGAGGAAAATACGAGTAGCAGGTGTCTCGATCAACTGGGTTGTTCTCTTTGGCGCACGTTCAAACAGTGCTTTTACACTAGCACTCTCGGCCTCGACTGGATTAACCTTTGGACCTTTGGAGTCTTGTACTAAGCTCATGAGACCAGACTCGCCTTCGTCTTCAGAAGACTCGGATGAGCTTGAGCTCTCATTGCCAGTATTTCCCTTGATGCGAGACCGGCCTACTGCCGAAGCGGACGGTGATTTCACAGTCGCATTCAAGCGCCTCTCTGCTCGATGTTCTTCCTTCAAAGCTTTCATGCGCGAGAATCCCATAGACGGTGGTCTGAGCTTACGACCTGTGGAAGTGACAGCATACACCTGGGATTTAGCAGCCAAAGGTGTAAATCGGGTGGCGTGTTGCTTTGCTCTCAGAGCTTGGATTGCAGCAAGTGAGTCGGCTTTGTACAGTGCTTCCTTATTTGCTGCTATTTGGGCAGGTGTTAGGTTCGACGGCATTTCACGTGAAGTAGTAGTAGTAGTAGTAGTAGTAGTAGTAGTAGTAGCCATGGACCGTGCAAAGTCTTTTGCCGTGCTGCTTCCAAATGATCGACTAGTTGAGGATTTTGATGCTGCCATTACGACAGGCGGAAGTTCGGAAGGATTCCTTTGGTTTGGATCGTTTTGAACTTGCTCGTCTTCAAACCACTCGTCAGGAATTTGAGAATAATCCATATCATCAAACTCAAATTCATCTGCATCATTGTCGCCAGAGTCTCCTACTGCACTCACATCCATCGGTTGATAGTTATACAGTTCATTGCTTGATTTTTCAACGGGCTCTGTTTTAATAGGCTTTTCGTCATCGTCGGAAATTTCGATAGGATTGCTGGAGTTTTGTCGAGGAGAGCCAAAATAAGATGTGATTTTCCTTGGTGGAGGTCTTTGAGGGCTACTATCGACGAGTGATATTTGACTTGCCGAACTTAAAAATGAATCACTCAATGACATTTGACGCATTCTTTGATTTTGTTGTTGTTGTTGCTGCTGCTGTTTTTGGGATGATACTGGTGTCGGTGGCGGTGCAAGTTGTTGATTTTGACGCCTTTGTTCAGAAAAGACGCTAGTTGATGTAGCAGGAGACAAAACAGGAGAAGCAGTATTTGCTGGAGAATCCAATACTTGCCACTCTAGCTCCTCATCGTCACTATCATCTAAGAAGATGTTTCCTCCTGGCTCATGTGACATCAGAGCAGACAGAAGTAGTCTCTTGTCTTCATCGTTTAATTTAATTTGGTGCCCTGGGTTTGGTTGAGTAGCTGCTGTCATCAACTTTTCATACGATTTGAGTGAGATTCTAATATCGATCTGTTGCAGTTCATTCAAAATCTTAACAAGTAGTGGAATTAAACGATCGATAACCGCCCTACGAGTTACGTAAACCCAAAGTGAAAGCGAGTCCACAGCTTCTACAACGTAATCGTACTTTAAAGATGTATCTTCAACATCCATAGCATCAAAGCCTGTTATTGCATCCTTTTCACCTTTGTGCACAATTTTTACAAAGAGTTGGCGAGAAGAAGTAATGAGATTTGCAATATCGAGAACAGGAACAATTGTATCCAGTACTTGTCGAGGTGTATTCTGTTCAGCCCATTTGATTCCATTACTGAATATCAAACTGATCGTTTTCCAGCATGTTTCCCAAAAGATGCGAATATACACATGTTCGTCATTTGTAAGAGGCTCGGTACTTTTTTCGAGCTGTGTCATGTATGGATTATCGCCAGTAACAAGAGAATTAATAATGTTGGCAAGACTTTGAACCACAGCTGAGACGGAATTAAACACATCCACATTGGTTACCGAAAGCTCATTGAACTCATTTACAGACGACGTGAAACCTTCGATTATCCTTGAAGGGTTGATTCTGAAGAACGTAGGGAAATCGAGTGCATTCTTGTCGCCTGGGTTTGTACCGAAAATAAGAATCGATATTGCTTCCCGAATGTCTTTGTGCGCAGATGTCAAGAGCCGGATCATTGGATTTACCATGTCTGAACTGTAAAATATCGCCTTTTTTTGTGCATCAGATTGTTTGAGAGCGTCCAAGATAGCAAGCATACAGGCGGAGCGAATAGTGTCCACGCAAGTCATAGCAATTTCCCCGTTCTTGGACTTATTAATGCAATCCTTCTCAGTTGATTGGCGAGGTATATCAATAGATGCAATTTTCGCGTACGCACAAATGACAGGCTGGACAAGTTGGAATCTCTGAGGGGTTACTGTTCTCGATAGTTTGGCCCACACTGCTTTCCACAAGGTTGTTGATTGCATTAAGATCACAGAGCAATTGTTGCCAGCATCTCCAGATCTTGCCAGCTCAACATATATGATTCGAACAACGTCCACACTGTGCTCAAGAATTTTGGTAACAACCTGATTGATGTATTCTGGGATGTGTGAAAGGGAAGGAGGGAGATCATTGGCAGAAAAGAGCAAGAATGAGACGAGTTTTGAGGCATACTCTTCTATTTTATCTGCTTTTTGCGAGCCGTCTTCCATGCACTCTTCTATGATCTTGAGACCTAGTTCTCCGCAATACGCCTTGCACATAATGGACCAGCCATTCTGCTGAAAGTATTCAAAAAGGGTCGAAAGTACTTTGTCTGTCACACTTGCTTCTGCTGGTGTGTTTCGCAAAGAATTCCAGAACGGGTGTATCCACTCCAGTAGACCCTTCATTTTAATGACCAATTTGTCTTGCGGATACACGGATCCATCCCGTAATAGAACCTTTCCAATATTGTTTTCGTGAACAATCTTCATCGCCTGCAGAAATCCGGGTGTCTTAAGGATAGTCTCGAAGAGATTGCCATAAGAAATCGAATTTGAAGAATTAAGGTCCCCCCAGATTTTGAACTTTAGTTTTGAAAACAAGACAGTAATTGATTTGAGGATGCCCAGCAAACCACTCGAAGGGCCTTCTAATTGTGTAGTCAATAATGCTACCATGTCAACCTTTTCTTCTTTCATAATTGATTCAATGATGTCTGTGTCGACCATGGAAACCACACAGCGTAATATTTTCCACATTTCTGCAGAGTCCAGAGTGGTTTTGAATTGACAGAGTTTAAAAGATGTCTTTGCTTCAGGTTTGCTTGACAGGCATCCGAACAGATATACGAGGGTTTGACGAAGTAAAGTAATACTGGTGTCATTGAGAGTAATTCCATCCGTGGAAAGTTTTTCTAGTGATTTTCTTGCCCAGTAACGAATAATTGTGTGGTGATGGAAGGAGAGTAAGATAAATCCATCCACTGATATACTACCGAATGTCGGAAATGTTGCTGTCTTTTGGATCTTTTCGAATAAACGACAAAATAGTCTATCGCATGTTTCGTCATTTAGATGTCTAGGGTTGAGTAATATGTCACTAATGGCGCATTTGAGGGCATCGCTCAAGATGAATTGGGTGGTGGAAGATGAGTCGGCTCTCTGAAGAATGTCTACGAGTCGTTTGAGGTCGAAGGCGTCCAGTTGGCTAAAGAATCCTTCCACGTTCTCATGAGAGAATAAAGAGTTGTAGCTGTTTGTGTGTGCATGCGTTTTTTTAAAGATAATGTAAATGAATAGATAAAAGGAAAATGAGAAAGGGAGAGGGAGAAAATATATATACAAGAAGGCAAACAAAAAACAAACAAATAAACAAATAGGTGATCAGAATCACTGATTTATATTTTTGGATTATTACTTTTTTTTTGTCTTTCTTTTCTTACGTTTGCCTAACAATCTTCTTGGAAGAATGATACTCTTGGACGCAATGGATGCATTTTTGCAATTGTGTGCTCAATTTCTTTTTGTACTGCAATATGTTTTCGTGCTCTGGAAGAGAAAAGAACCAAAGTGATTCTCTTGCAATAGGAGCAACCGATGGATCACACCACCAATGATCCGATCGATCCGATAATAAGTAGATGATGACCTGTTCATAGAAACGTGCTTCCAATTCACTGTCATTGGGTTGTTCCTTGCGTTCTCCCAAAAGGGCAATTAAACTATTTAATGCACTCTCATTGGTAGTGAAATTGCTCATGTCTGACGATCGTATGATTTCGTTTTTTATCTTTTTCTTTCCTTCTTCCTCTTCTTGCTATTAGTTTTGTTTTATTCTATTGTTGTTCTATTCCTATTATTATTCTTTTTATAAATTAATAATAGTAATAAGAATAAATTATTTGACAGGAAAAACAAACAAACAAAAAAAAAAGAATAAAGAACAAATAAAAGAACGATAAGAGAAAATAATAAATAATTACTTATTTAAATAAGAAAAAAATAATAGTCAAAGACTTGTATAGTTTCTAAAACGAAAAGAGTATTTGGCCTTTTCGTTAGTCAAGCCACAATGCACTTCTCCGACAGACAATGAATAACACCTTACACTTTCATTGAATTCTAACAGAAACTGAATCATAAGCATAGTTGCATTTGTACTTGGATTTGTATTGATAATTGTATTTGTGCGTGTGTTTTTTTTTATTGTAGCCAATGTAAGAATGTGCGAAGGCCAAAAAATAAAAATAAAGAAGACATGAAGATGTGAAAAAAAAGGAAAAGGTAAAGGAAAAAAAAAGAAAAGGAAGAAAAACGGAAATCAGCTCAAAGGGACAAAAGGGACAAGGTTGGTAGGTTAATAAAACGCGATGTTAGCATCTCCTTCAGCAGGTGCATCCAAATCAACATAAGACTTGACTTGGCGAGGATCGCGTGGGAAAGCATCCAAGTCCATACTACAAAAAAGAAAAAGAAAGAAAAAACAAATCGAACCCATCCAACATAGGTAACTTTCTTGTCAATTTCACCTCCTTTGCTTTATATACACACACACACGAAATGTACCTTATTGCGCGTGACGCTGCTCCATTATTAGCACTCCCACTTGGTCGAGATGCCTCTCTACCAGGCATGTTTAATGAGTTCCATGAATTGTTATTGTCACCAAATCCAATTCTTGGGATTTGCTTCCAAGGTGATCCAGGAGCTGCCTGCATGGGCATCATTCCATGTGGGGCCCGCATTCCGTTCATTGTATTCATCATAAACGGTGAAGATGGTCCACCGGCTCCACCACCGACACCTGCACCACCAGCACCACCGGCCCCACCTCCACCACCGCTAGCACCATTAGGAGTTGGGATGTACTGAACATTGTGTTGTTTGTTGGGTGTTGGGCCAGGAACAGAATTTGCAACGGGCAGCATATGATTGGGATCGCAAACGTAGTTATTGAAGTAGTTGACCTCCTCTTTGATCTGCTCAATTTCTTCAGGATGTTTTGAGAAAATGTGTTTTTCCACAAAATCATAGCCCTTGAATGCTTTGGAGCAATCACCAACTTTGCACTTATATTTAGCTTCATGTTCTTTGTGAACCTGTGTTTTCACATAATTAGACAATTCCCTACAATTTTTTTTAGATAATAAAAAATAATAATTATGTGAGAAACCTTTGTCAAGTAAATAATTTTTTTACCAAGTAAACGATGTCACTTACGATTCAAGAACCTTTCCGCCTAGGCTTTCCAATTTGTTGTCAGTTGGTGTATGGAGCTTTAGATCAATTCTTTGATCCAGATTGTGAAGCCAATACACAGCTGTTAAGAAACAATAAAAATTAAAGATTAGGTAAATTGTGGTACATGATATATGATATATAAATCAATGGCATCAAGTATATGGCTTATCCCCTCCTTTTCTTATCAGGTTTCCAATCATTACATATATAAATCTAAATCTTAAGATAGCAAATATATTTACCTTTGTCGTTCTTTGGGTACTTTACTGTCCCACGCTCATTCGACACACGGCGATAATGAGGCTCAACACACTTTCGAGACAGTTCTTCTACCGAATCACATTCAAGACCACAATAGTAGCAGTACATGTGGACATTTCTCAGATAGGCAATAATCATATCCAACTCTTTCTTAATGTTTTTCTTTTCGAGTTCTTGCTCGGGTTGAGACTTTTCGGGTAGTTCGCCATCCGAATTGACACCTTCGTCTGCCAGACTTTCCATCTTGACATCGGTCTGCTCTTTTATAACATGCTTTGCTCGTTCTACAACAGTATCAATTCCACGAACATCCTCACCTAGTGATTGCTCTAATCGCTTAGCTAATTCTTTTGCTTGCTCAAGATCTATCTTGAGACGACTGTGTGAATTGGAGATGTCAAACGTGAAGCGAGGAATACGTGATTGCATCTGGTTCTTTTTGTTCATCGCCACATGGAATATGAAATCATCGACCTACAAGTAATTGCATAAATAGAGTAAAGTAGAGTAGAGTGTTGTAAATAAGACAAACGTACACACATATATACACACAAGATAAAATAAAATAGACATCCTTATTTAGTATTTTAACTTACTTTCTGACTATCTAGCTGTGCATGTGCAGCTTGAATGTCAGTACCAGGTTTAAAATTGATCCATCCCACGCGGTGGAATTTCTTGCTTATATTAGGTTCAGACAAAGCAAGATAATCGAAACCTTCTACTTTGCTACACATCTTTAAAATAATAAATTGAAATAAAGCCGAATCTGATTAGTAGCCTATTTTTTTTCTATCTCTCTCTCTCTCTAGAACACACATTCACATGCTTATCCTTCACCCTAATCATCATTTATTTTTATGTTTTAATTTGCCATTTTCCCGTCACTCACCTCAATAATTTTCTCGCGTGGAATTGTTGGTGGGACTGTCTTTATGACTAGTCTATTCTCATACTCCTCAGATTCCTCTTGGGTTGCTGTAGTTTCCTCTTTGGCCTCTTGTGCTGGGATTTGATCAGGATGTCCGTCGTAGCACACATCGTCATATTCTCCACGTCCGATTGCGGCCAAAAAGGATTCCAGATAACGGCGTCTTCGTTTTTTCATATCTTCTTCACGTGGAAGAGAAAGGCGAGGATGATATTTTTCTTGGAACCATATCTTCTCCTTGTTGATCTTGAAGAATTCAGTCAGTTGGCGAGTGGCAAATGAATGTTTGTAAAGTGTGTAGCGGGTGTGAAGCTCTTCTTCAGTGAAATAACTTCTAGCGTGTGTGTTGCGCAGGTTCTCAGCAAATTGTTTGTAAGGCATAAGGAAAGTCAACTGCTGTGGATCTACAGTAGGAGGTCTATTATATATATAAATATGTATGTGAGAGATTCAATTTTTTTTAAAAATAATAATATAATATATATGCATGTTGGTTAGTACAGCGCAATATTAAAGAAAGTAACGTTCGTTTATAATATATAATATATAATATATATATATATATATATATATCCATATAAATTTGTGTGTGTTTTTGTATATAAAGAAATAATGATAAATAAAATAAAAAAGGAGGTGATTGTAAATTGCACAGACAACAACGACAATAACAATAAAACTTAATTGATTATGTATCTTGCTTTGTCTTGCCTTGTCTTGGAAATTATATAAGAAAATGTACAATGAATGGGGCTACATTACCTTGGGATAGCTGACCAGTTGTTCATCATCATATCTGCTTTAAATAAATATAATATTAGAATTATATACACTAACTAAAATGAAATTCTAACGCACCCATCATTGGATGATTCATTCCTGGAACAGGATGCTGTGTATCAGGCCCATGAGTGTAGCGTGGTGCTGGAACATAGCCATCTCGGTCGTAGTTGGGGACATAACGGTCTCCCTGTTCAGCATCACCACGCGGTTGCCCACGAGCACCTCGAGGAACAGGGGGGCCGTGCCCACGCATGCCATGAGGTGGTGACAGAGCAACGTGTCGTTTGTGTCTGTGTTCTGCTTTGTAAAGTTGAATAGAGAGATATATATATATATAATAGATAGATAGAGAGAGAGATATAGAGAGAGAGATAGATAGAGAGAGAGATATAAAGAGAGAAGAGAGAGAGCAAAAAAAAGAGGAAGGGAGGAGGAAGGGAGGAGGGAGGGAGGGAGTTGTTTTTTAGACATGCGATTCTTCTTCAGACACATCGAGAGGAAAGGGGTTGGGGTGCTGAAAGAAGTAGGTTACCATCGGATGGGACTGGGCTACTTCGTGGACGTTTCTTATAGTCGTATCGATCAGCATCCCCGGTGTTGCGTTCTAAGCTTCTCTCACGGCGAAATTTGTCGCGGCCATGAGAGTGGGGAATTGTATCATCATCGGACACGTCTTCGTGGTCTTTGCTGCCATGGTGTGGGGGCGAGCGAGTTCTGCGCTCTGGCATGGTCATAGAATCGATGGTTGGAATAGATGGCGTGTTTGAGCGGGACAGCATCAGGACATTTTGCACGGGATTTTGCTATCTGCACCAAATTGTCGATTTAGACTGCGTCACTGATGACGTAAATTACATTCATATCTCCGATTATAGCTTTCTTTTTTGTTATTTTTTTTTGGCTTTTTACTTTTTACAATTTTTTTTTATATTTTATATTAAAAAAAATGCCCGAAAAGAAAAGGAAAACATTAATATTATTGGATAAAATATTTGTACTTTTTTTTTGTCCTTATTTTTCATTCAAAGAATGAGCATTTTTAGTTTTCTTTTGATGAAAATGAATATTTCAACGACTAGACAGCTTGTATTTAAAAATAAAATAAAGTAAAATAGATGCTGATTGTGTGCGAAGAATTTGTCTTATGGCAAAAGAAGAATTATTGCCGTCTTTTTATTATTTTGTAATATTATGATATATGGTTTTAGTTTTTGTTGGTCAAAACTCTTGTAGTATTTACAACAAGGAAAAATCATACTGGAATGTGTGTGGCAATCAACCGAATTTACAGTCGTTTCTTTCTTTTATTATTGTATTTTCCACTATAAATATCGAATAAGTTTGGTTACAAATTTTACTGTAAATAATAAATAATAATAACAGTAATGGTAAAGAAAAATAAAAAGAAAAAGAAAAGAAGAAGAAGAAGAACAGTATATATTATAGTGTTTACCAAGTATTTAAAGTTTCTTCAAGAGAATCTTTATTGTGTTCGCCAGCATACAGATCAAATTAGCAGAACTGGTCAACTAAATATCATTCGACTTACTCTCAGTATTAATGAGTGCAGATATATTGTCTTGAGAACAGATCCTATTTAAAGTAATCTATTGTTCCTTGTTACCACGGCTCCATTAGCCATAAAAATTCTTTCTAGCTAGTCAGCAAACCATAAACACTATACAACTCGAGAGTCCTTCTTCACAATAGAGCTGTCACTAGTTTCTTTGTCTCATTCAAGTATCCTACGTGCGAGTATAACCTTTTGAGGCCGTAATTTTTTAAAGAATACAAAAAATAAATAAATTAGTTGACCACAATTAGGCAAACTCCTATCTCCTATATAAAGTCTGCCCCCACCTAAAATTGTGATGTCTGAATTCCATTCTTGAATAATTTAATCTATATTCTGGCAAGCACCATTAATATTGACGTTGTCAAGTTTTATTCGACTTAATTATGCATGGAATGTGTAAGCTAAATGGAAAAATAGCTACCTTAACGTCTTTTATTTTATTTCTCTTTTCTGACTATATCCTTTTAATCCTATTGAAATAACAATCTTTATAATTATTTAAAAATAATGGAATTGAATAGAGAAATAAAAAAAAGCCAAAGAAAAGAAAGTAATCAGCTCACAACAAAAGGAATGCTCTCATAAAAAAATTACAGAATAGAACGATTAGCTTTAGTGATGCGCAAATTATCAATGATGTGATATTATCCAATGTCATAAAACTGATTTCAATCGCAGATGCTATATTAAGTTAATATAAAGTCGAAACCCATCTACGCTTATAGGCGCATAAATTGGTTGTGTAAAACGGTCTGCTATGCTACTACTATTTGGCTGTTATTTAACGATTCTTATAAAAAAGGGGGAAGCTTACGGACAGCATGGCGGGACAGCCTGGCAGGACAGCCTGGAAGGACAGCCTGAAAGTGTATTACGTCATCTAGTCACGTGCTTGGGCAAATGTCATATTGGCGGGACAGCCTGGACAGCCTGGACAGTCTCGACAGCCTGGAAATATGTTACTAAACTTACTTCACGTATTTAGGCAAATGTTCATTTTTTTGAGGCAGTCAGATTTTTGATATATGTTTAATGATTCAAAAAATAAAATAAAAAAGCATTGAAAATAAAGATAAAAAATAAATAAATAATGGGGGTACTCAGCCAGGTTGATCGCTCAAATTCTTGTGTGAATTTTAGCCAATGATGTCAATTTGTAGTTGAGGACACCAAAAGGCAAAAGATCAAATTTCGATCAAATTTCGATCAAATTTTGACCAAAATTTTAATGACATTCATATGCCAAGATTATACGTCATTTAATAAAAGATTATGCAAAAAAAATTGCTATATAATCTAGGAAACATACAATTGACATCTTTCTTCACACCTGCACCTTTATTTTGCTTCACACCTTATTACGAAAAAAAAAACATGTCTAACTCTAACAGCGAAATATCTTTATCCACTGAAGATAACCATGCTATCAAAAACGAATATAAGACATGGTACAAACATGATGGTGGTAAAGATGGTCTGACTTCTATGGAGAGACTTCAGCAATTCATGTTGATGAACGGCGGAGAAAACCTCAATATGTATCTTGGCGGTGACAAGGAAGGACGAACGTTCAAGTCGTCAAAGATTACAATACTGAATAAATGCAACCAGTATTTTCAGGAGCAAGGGGTTTATCGAACTACAGCCCAAATAAAGTCGAAGCTCAACAATCTTTTGACAAAACAATATGGAGAAGTCTATCGTGTTTGGAAGAATAGTATTAAAAATAATTCTAACGACGAAGGCTCTACCAGTGAAAAAGAAGGCTTAGAGTGTAAGTTGATACTATCTATATAACACCAATTCTAGATCTCTTTGTTTTAATGTAATTTGTATAACAATAGCTGAATTGAATCAAATCTGCCCTGCTTTCTTTCAGATGGAAAAGGTTATGAGCAATAGAAAGACTGGTTCTCCAGCGGTTTGTGATACCACAAAGCCAATGGAATGGATACATGACGAGGACGGCGAGCAAAGCAATGGCGATGATGACAACACGGACGAAGAATCAGCTGAAAACAGTCATAGCAGCAACAATGAGGAATATGACAGCCAAAATGATAACATGTCTGTACTCTGCTCCCCTCCTCCTAAGTCAAGCTCTTCTAGAAAACGCAGAAGAGTAGACGTCGAATATAAAGAGTTGGCAGAAGAGGTGACGAGACAACTTAATGAGTCTTCTGTGTCCCTAGAGGCAAAAATAGAACGGCTTTATAGGGAAAAGCTAGAAGTTCTTAAGGACGATCTTCACATTAAGCGAGAATGCGAATTTATACACAGAAAATTCGAAAACATGATGAAAACAGTTGCAGAATTGGCCAAAGTGCAAAACTGGTCAGATGAAAAAGTGCAAGAGCAAACTGACGACGTTTACAATAAAACGTATGGTAGTTAAAGACTATCAATTTAATAATGACAGCAACTATCATAGAATACCTGTTATACATCATTTCTACTTTTGAGATAATTTATTTCTTTAATTTTTACTTTTTTTAAGAAGGTTCCCATCTCCGTTTTTTATGAGTATCTCTTCTTTGATACGGATACGTTTGAGCTTAGCATTCTCATCTGACAATGACATTTCTGGATAGTCATCTACAGTGCCAGTCACACCTTCTCTGCTGATCCTTTCGATCTCTTCTTTTTCTCTTTTCTCCCATGAAATCTTCATCGTCATTGTCATCATGTCATTTGTCTGGTCGATCAAAAAGTTATGGAGAATGACACAAACTCTGATCCAAGAATTGACCATGTTCATGTCTTTTCGACTTCTTATCTTAATTGGGAGTCGCTTCAAAGAGCAGAATCTTGCTTTGAGGATCCCAAATGCATGCTCAATTTTTATCCTCATCATTGCTATGTATGAATTGAACGCTTTGTCCGCATCACACAATTCCTTGTTTTTTGGCTTCTTTATGACAGGGACAACGTACATCTTGGGAATGTAACTAGCATTGGCTAAAACATACTGGTCACCAGAGAAGAAGTTATTGGGATCGCTACCCATGGTCGATTCTTCAAACACCCTGGCATTGTTCATGCTTCCAAAGTATCTACAAGAGAGATAACAAATTTTCTTTTGATGGTCGCATACCCCAAGAGTGTTTACACAGTATGTGCGCTTACGACCAAAGAATTCTGGCTTTTTCCACGACGGTGTATGCTGCAAGTTAAACAGACACCCATCCAAAAACCCAACAAGATCAGGAAATCCGAATGGTTTCTCATTGCTTGGGATTATCGTTGCTGTCTTCTCGAGTTCTGACGGCCAAAAAACGTACATGTTTTCCATTGATAGCATTACCTTGAAGAAACGAACTGTGAAGTTTAAGACACTGCCCTCTAATAAGTTTAAAATAATTAGTTCAATGGATTAATTATATGTTTATATAGATTAACCGAAGTCAGTTTACTAAAAGACGCTTACCTCCAACACCAGATCTTCGTGCAAGCCTGCTATAGGATACAGCATTCCCGTCTGAGCCTAGTCTCTCTAAGACCAAAGCTAATTGAAGTTTTACATCAGTCTGCTTATGTCCTTTCGGTGACTTATATAAAGAATGGTCTTTGATTATCTCGTACAGCTTATTAAACGAGCTTTTGGACATTCTGATTTCTTCTTTGAACCCATCTGCATCTAGGTCTTTGAGGAAAGCAAGTTTTTCTTCCTTTGATTTAAGCTTTGGCAATGTATTGCCACCCTTGTGTAAGTATCTGTTAACTTGAAGGTTCTGCTCAAGATCCTCCACAACAGCTATCTTCTCCAACTCTGCATCAACTTCCTCTTCAAGGACTTCTGAAATATTTTTCAACAGCTCATCTGCGCTTGTTGATAAAGATTGTACCAGACTTTTTTTTCCTTCGCTACAAATTTTCTGATTTTACGCGATTTCTTTAAGGCAGCAACTGTTTGTTGCTTTGCACTGTATTTTGGCATGTTATACGGAGTGAAAGAAGTGTTACATGACTTTGTTAACAGTAAATTCTATGATTTATTAAGGAGAAAGATAAAAACAGTATCGTATTGCATATAAAAAAGTAAGGATTCAGCCAATCAGAGAGCCATACGTTTTTCGATCAAAATTTGATCGAAATTTGATCGAAATTTGATCTTTCAAAAAGACGATCAAATTTTAATCGTCGCTATTACAATTTTAGTCCAATAATATCGCGTTCTAAATTTAAAATTTGAGCGATCAACCTGGCTGAGTACCCCCCAATAATATGAATAATAATAATAAAACTTGATAAGAGAATAAAGAGATAAAGAGATAAAGAGATAAATATAAAAACAAGGAAATGAAATAAAAAAGAAAAAGAAAATAAAAAGATCTACAAAATAAGATAAATATTAATATTATTGAATGGAATTCCGTTATGAAATCCATACCTTGGTAGTTAATACAGAATGGAAAAGTCCTCTAGGTTATGTTTTTTTACTATGGCTTTGTGAAATGGGTTTATCTGCAGCCAATTGAAGTTTCCAGTTGGTTTACGTTTTGCGAGGAGAAAGTGGTTGATGTCTAGAATAAGTATAATGGGTTCGAATTTGTCTGGTGTGGTGGTGAATGGTACAAATAGACAGTCGCCGGTTTCTCTTGGAGTATTCCAATATACGGCTACGGTTCTGTTATATGCATTTGCTACGAGTTGTGGATGGTCAATTGTACCAAACCAATGCTGTTGAGGGAGGGGCAAGCGTTTATCTTGTAGACTGATGATTAATGGGTTTGTGGATGCAGGCATATGGCCGTGCTCCATTCTTCCTTGGTAATAAGTGTGTTGATATTTTAAATAGTTTTCTAACATTTTGTCTTTCACTTCAGGCCATCGCTTCTGGTTCTGATATACTTCCGTTGCTATTGCTCTATAGCCACAATTGCCATCTGCTTCTGGAGAGAATTTCTGAGATATTTGGTGTGGGGCGATTGTAAGATTAGTCAGAAGTGTATGGTCACATGGTGAACCTAGGTTAATAATTCTTTTAATGCTTTCTGTTGTTTTTCTAAAGATAATTCATGTCTAGAAAATCGAAAAAAGTCGAATGAGTTAAATCTGAACAATATGTTATAATAAAGACTTACTTTTTTTGTTTTTTTTTCAGTTTTAGTTTTTTTTTGTTGTTTCTTCTTTTTCTGCTTCAAGACAGTGCTCTAGGGCAATCATTTTTCTTTTTGTATTTTTAGGTCTGTCTTTGATGGCTTCCACTACTGTTAGACCATTAAGGTTCTCAAGTTTCTGCTTGGAGTCTAGCTCTATTATTTTGTCGATGTATTCTTTGAAATGTATTTGCTGTTGTTTGCTTTGGGCGTTGGTAAGTATTTGAGTAACCCGTTCAAGCTTATATGCGAGTTGGGGTGTTATTGTGGTGATTTTAGTGATGTTTTTAGGTACAGGTAGTGCATTGTGAATAATTGAGTGGTCTGTACATAATTATATATAAAAAGAGAAAATAGTTTAATAATATATATGTATAGATATATATATATATATATATACATTACCTTCTCCTTCTAAGTAGTTTATTCTCCATTGTCTGGGAATGCAAGAAATTGGGATTTTTTTATACTGCGCAAGTTGATGGTAGCAGGGCAAGAGATAGTTGTAGTTAATGAGGCATTCGCACTCTTTTGTGAGTTTTTCAGGTATAATTGATTTGGCAAGTTCAAGTTTGATGTGGTCCATTGCAAAACGACAAATTTTGTGGTGAATATCATTCAGCCTGAAAGAATTGATTTTATCAAACACAACGGTAGTGCTCTCTCCAAGACACTCCATTGTCAATCTGCGCTTTCGATCATCAAACTGTAAAATTTACAAAAACATTTCAATTAGTTATTGTTATCATAAAGTTTAATCAATTGATATTTAAGATAACAAAGCATAGACGTACCAACGCTTCATACCACTTGACAACTTTCATGGTAACTGTCTTCAGTTTACCAGAAGAAGTTCCAAGGGCATACTTCAGAGAAGCATGTGAACTTTTTGCACGGTTGGAAGTGCGATTTCCAAAGTGAGGATGCTTAAAAACATAGGTGTTTACCCAGTTCTCTTTGTCATGCATTTTTCTGATAATATATATAAAAAATAATGTCATTATTTATTGTTAACAAACTGTTTCCAGCAAATATAATAGCACTTTGCATACCTCTCAAGGAAAGCTTTTGCACTTTTTCCTTGATCTTTACAATTGTCTTTTGCAAGCCTGAGATATGTATCAATCTCTTTTTTCTCTTCTTCGGAAGTGGTGAACTTCAACGCAATTTGGTCAAGATGACTGGCTAACTCATCCAAGAAGCCTCTCTTGTTCCCATTCTCGTCTTCCTTCATCATTGGCAATAGCTGCTTCTTAAAATTATCCTTAATGTGCTTATAGCACAGCAGCTGTTTACACTCAGGGAAAGCATTTGTAATTGCATTCCTCAATGCTTTCTCATTGTCAGTGATAAACACACTTGGAAGTAGAGGTGTTGCAGTTGTTGTGTAGCTGCTGCTGCTATCATTAACATCTGGCCAGACAGAATTGTGCAGACAGCAAAGTACCCATAGATAGTTATCTATCTTTTTGTGATCTACCCAGGCTCCAGCAATTGGGAAAGTCTTCAAAGTCATATGGGGGGTTCCACTTACATTGCTGGTATCAACAATGTTGACATATGTCATTCGGTAACTATTTGTCTTGTATGTAGCATCTATTACAATGGTTTCTGGCATTCTTCTTGCTTTGTCAAAGGCATCCTTATAGATGAAAAACAACATGTTGATTTTGTTTTCCTTATTATCACCAATACTGTACCGGACATAAAAGTCCAATTCTTACAATACAGTAATGAAACTAAACATTTCTCTTCCTTCTTCTGACTTTCTGAATTGTTGTTTGATATTTTTGATATCTTGACAGATAACATTGGTGTACTCACTTCTCTTCAAGTTATTGAAGATGGTGGATACATCATCATTTTCCTCAAAGTGTTGGACAAAAAGAATCATAGCTTCAGGTTCAAGCTTTCAATGCATAGCATATGCTCTGCAGTCTTCTACAATCTGATGATTGTGTTTTGCCTCACAGGAGTGGACTACAATCTTTTCTTCTTTCTTTTTTGAGGCATACACAAAACAAGAACAGCCACTCTTTTGGGTATCCTTTACTTGTTGTCTCTCCCACCCAGAAATAGGGGTTTCTTGGTTGACAAAGACTTCTGGAACATTTTTTTCAGTCTTTCTAGTGTCTCTATATTTCTTATAGTGCTTACAGATTATTCTTATACAGGTGCTTGAGGAAGAATAAGTAGTGAATACAATATTATGCTTAGTACCATATGCTTTTGTAGCTTCACAAATAGCTACAGTTGAAGAGAATTCTCTTCCAACAAGAAATATCGAGTTGAACTCGGTCAGGGCAGCATTATACTTCTTTGAAGAAGTCTCACTAACAATGACATGGTCATTGGTGTTGTTGATGTTGCTCATCTTAGAATGTCAAAAAAATTATGCGCTGATGTTGTAGTAAAAAAAGGGCAGTGATTTTATTGGCAAACTAAAGAACACTTTATATAGTCCCCCCTCCCTCCCCTTCGCCCAAAAAAATGAACATTTCACTGTAGAAAAAAATCTGCAAGTACTTGCAAAAAAAATTGCACATTTGCAAAAATTGTGTAACTTTGTAAAAATTATATTGACTATCACACCCAAAGATTTTTTTTGTAAACCTTAAGATTGTTTTTGGAATAACGCACTATTCTATAAATAGTAGTCAAGTTGGCCAACAAACCTTCCTTATATAGAATACACAGCAGCCGTGAGGACTCCCTAACCCCCTCCCCCCATTTTGTGAAATGGCCAAAAAATGTTCCTTATTTGTAAAATCTGTATTATGTAAAATCTGGTCTGAAAAGTTTTGAAATTTTTATTTGAGAAATAAATTGAGAAACAAAAAAGCGCAAAAAAGTACAGAACTAAAAATTAGAGCAAAAATACCCTTGCAATACCAAATAATAATGTAAACAATATAAAAAACTATGTAATAGCCCAAAAATTATAGTAGTAACAACTGTTTACTACGATGGGAACGAAGGCAGAAAAGAAACAGCAACAGATAGAGAATATCAAAAATTATAGAAATGAAGACAAAGATTAATATTAATAATAAAATGGGACATGTTCAAACATTGAAATCTTATCTCTTGAAAGCAATAAAGAATAGATTCTACTATGACTTACCTAAAGCAAAAAGAAACATAAAGTTAATAATAGAAAAACAAACTTAAGCTATTAAGATAAAGATATTTACCTTTGCTAAAGAACACAATGGAGCCACTCAAAATGACCGTAATCTAGAAAACAAAAGTATTAATAAAGGCTTTATAAGCCTATAAATGTACTCTGTTAAGAAAAATACCTTGTTTCAAAGTAAAAGGGCTTCTAATAACAGAGTAGATACTGTTGTAAATAAGTATTGACTACTGCTGTAATTGAGAATAAGTCTGAAGGAAATAATATAAGGCCTCAGCTATTCCAGTCAAAGGTGTATACCAATTACTTTATTATTTAACACACAGGTTTAGCATGCATGATAGTGATTATATTTCATATGATGATATCACCATAATATGGAATACATCAGTGGATTATTATAAGCATAATTATAACTCATAAACACATTTACTTTCGATGTTAATACTTCATTGGGACTACACACATTTATATAATTAATCATACATTAATTATCTCAAGATCACGTTGCTCTGATTAAGGCTCAGATAGGATCGATTACCTGACCCCAGTCATATAATTTTCCCAATCCAAAATAACATAAATAGCAGTAGTAGTTCAGTGTAGAAACCTGGTCAAACTTTGATACAAAATCTTTTCTCAATAAACAAAACCTACACAAGTTCTCCCAAATCTTTGTTCCTAATCTCAAATCTTCAATTCTTCCTCTTAAAAACTTCTTCAACTTCAACCACCACAACAGATACATATTATATTTATTAGTACTTACTTGAACTAAAAATGAAAAGAAAGAAAAAAGAAATAAAAGAAATATACTAATCCTTCAGTTAAAATGTCAAGTGCATGACGTCAGTTGGGATTTTTTTTGGGGACTTAGAAGTTTTTTTCTTAGTTTTTAT
The DNA here is from genome assembly GCF_001638985.1 of Phycomyces blakesleeanus NRRL 1555(-). Taxonomy (NCBI): domain Eukaryota; kingdom Fungi; phylum Mucoromycota; class Mucoromycetes; order Mucorales; family Phycomycetaceae; genus Phycomyces; species Phycomyces blakesleeanus. The sequence continues at coordinate 1,375,779 of NW_017265138.1, read as the reverse complement.
TAACTTAGTATTTTTTCTACAATACAACAAATTTTACAATGAGTGGGAATAATCACAGTCTTTACAAATATTTTTGTAGGTATTAGTCTGTTACAGTGCAAAGTACTAAGAAATTGATATTACAATACAGATGAGAGGGAAAAAAACCATAAAATAAGAAACTAGAAAGCTTATTCCAAGAAAAGTCTTATCACCATGAATATCTTGGCTGCTGGCCTTTGCAAGTACAAAAGTCTTTGGTCAATTCTGAATATCCTAAGCCAATAAAATCTCTCATTTTTCTTTTTTTGCATTTGCTCTGTCGCAAAATATATTTTTTTTCTTTTTCTCTGTCACAAAACTTCTTTTTTTATTTGTTTCTGTTGCAAAAGGGTTTCTTCTCTTTTGCTCAGTCGAATATAAAATATTTTTGCGCAAAATCTATCTAAAATAGTCTAAGACCCTTTTTTCTTCTGCTTTTCTTATTTTTATTTATTTATTTACAAGTTATCAGCCAATTGAAATAGCTATTTTTGTTTGAGTAACTGTCTGAAACTCAAAACTTCTACGTATTTTTTTATTTTTGAGCTTGAACCTTATTACAGCCAATAAGCACCCTTAATTCAAAATTTAGCTAAAAAAATTATCATAAACAGGTCAAAAGTCTTTGGGTGTGATACGTAATTTAGGACTTGCTAAACCTATTTAGACACATTGAGACTGATGTTAAAATGAAAGCTTGATCACAGAATATTCAAGATAATATATTAGGAAATGAAAAACGTATAAGTTATATTATTGGCTTGCTAAAACTATCGAGTGCGGAATATCATTTCTGTCCTTTTTTCAAAAATAAAATATCTTTATAAGGCACACTCTGAGGTACAACCACCCCTAAACCAAATCACAGTGGGATTCTCAAAGATGAAAAATGATTTAGCAAAAATTCATGATTACAATTGCGAAATTCAACTATTGTACTAGGGCTTAGATTTTTTTTACAAAAATAAACATTGTGCTTTTTAATTCTACACTAACTTTTTGTTTATTTTTTTAATCATTATAAAAGTAATGATACTTTCTGACTTTGCTGCATACTAAATACTATTGTTACAGGCCAATACTGCTACATAGATATAAATATCAGTGAAAAGGTATTATTAATGTTAAAAGATTTTAATTACTAATTACTAATGAAAATTCATTTCGATTATAAGTAGGCTTGCATCATCTAGACTATCAAAGTTATACATACTCAAAATAAAAGAATTATTAGTATAAAAAACATAAAATACAAGACTTTGCATTTCTTCATGTTTATTCAATATCAAAGGTATGTCATGTGGTGATCCAGACACTTGGATGTTAGATTTATCACATATAAGAACATATTCATATTGGGATAGCGTAGTAGCTATCACCATGACAGTATAAAATATACATAAACAATTAAGTAATTAGCCCAATAATTATTACAGTTAGTACTGTAGATAATATCTTAAAGATTGTTAAGATAATTATATCATACTGCCGGATAAACTGTGTCAGAGTGATATGGAGCTAAATTAGTAAGAAGTCCTAAAGCTCTAGTGTAAAAGAGAAAAGAATAGCTAAGAGCTAAAGAAGTACGATTTATGACTTGATGTCATAATTATAACACTGACACTAATTAAGCAGTAAATACACTCTAATAACCAAATATAGTAAAGGAAGAAAGCCTTAAGAAACTAAGACGTAATGACAAGAGCAGATTGTGTTTTCTTATAAAAAGGGACACTTTTTAGTTATAAATAAAGGAGCTTATATACAGTCTCAAAGTATTTCTATATGTCTCTATTATCAAATATTTTATTTTTCTATTGTTTTGTACCTGAAATACCACATGTCACTTAAAGTAAATTAAATCAAATCACAAATACTAAAGTTCTTTTTTCTTTTTTCTTTTTTCTTTTTTCTTTTTCTTTATGTATAGATTAAAAGTATATCAGTTACTGCTACCATTTCTCTGCCTATTTTATATAGTCCCTTTCAATTAGCTAGCAATATTTATATAAGTCATTTAAGTACTTAGACGCGTATTAGGCTCTTTATTCCTAATATTTTCAACTTGAGAAAATAAAAATAAATAAAACTTTTCAACTATAATTTCAGCAGAATTCTATTTTTTAATTGAGTTTTTTTTTATGAATTTGAGTATCTGTAACTTCCTAATAAGAGCATTGACCCCCAAAAGTATAAAAAACTATTGTAATACAAAAAGAATATTCTCTAAAGCTATTGGTTAAAATAGGGTTTAAATCATAACAATATACACTTCTTATTTACTGAGATAGGTAACACTACAGTGGTCCCTCAATAATTTCACACCCCTTTAATTTCATGCTTCGATAATTTCAAGGCTCTGAAGACCCAACTCGAAAAATAGGGTTTAACTTTCACGAATTTTTTTGGCCATGAATCCTTAAAGAAAAAAAAACAGCCAATCAGACGAGAGCAATATAGTTAAATTTTGATTTAATTTTTTTTAATTCGGACTTTTTATGATTTTGTAATTGACATCAATGTCAAGTGCGTTAAGTTTTTATGCCAAACACTAGGTTATCAAGTTGTCATCTAGCTTAATTTTTTTAAAATATTTTTTTTCATTTTTTTTTCCAAAAATAAAATAAAACTATATGTGCTATATTTTGATTAAGTTTCATTTATTAATTGTTTAGTAAAGATTATTCACTTGAAAAATATAAATATAATTCTAATTTGTTTGTTATAAAAGTTTTTATTATAGATTTTATTATTTCTATCTGTTCTTACTATTTATTGTTATTTGTAATTGTTACTATTTACAAACATATTACGAAATCAAGCTTTGACTGTACTTGGCTGCTGACTTTTTTTTCTATTTTTATATGAATAAAAATATATTTCTTATAGAAAATTGTTTTTATTTTATTTGAAAAAGAATAAATTTTAAAAAGACTTGAATAAGCTGGTTACTTTAGTTTGCTTTGAGTTCGCGGTTTTCTGGAACTTGTTTCTAAGGCCTTCAACCTTACTGACAAAGTCTCTGTCAATATCTTCATCTTCCAAGATATCCAAAAGCATGCAAACACACTCAAACTTTTCCGAAGCCAAATAAGTTCTCTTGAAAGGAACTGCTGATTCCACTTCAACAATTTCTTCATTGCTGTTGTTGTTAGCTGCATTGTCATCTGCGGCATACTCTTCCATGACAATGTCAGCAATCTCATTCTCATTGATCACTCTATGAGTGCATTGTCTTTCATAGAGCAGATCTGATTCACTGGTTGGACAATCTTCAAGAGACAGAAGACTTGATCTGACAATCTTGTCTAGGGTTTGGAAGAAACTCTCAACCAGAACCTTTTCAGCCAGACTTTGCTGAATCATAGTCTGGTTTACATCTATAAATTATATTTAGAATATTAAGAAAGTGGAATTGAAAGATTATAGTACTATTATAACCAATAAATTATTTTACTAATACCTTCACTATCTTTGTCTTCAATGAAGTGAAAGATTGTTGCATTCCAGCAGTTCTCAATAGTCTTTGCTGAGACAGATTCCCAAGCCTCTCTTATCTATTTCATGGCCCACAATTGATCAATTTCAAAGATTTTATTAATGGCCCAAATCTTATCTTGTTGGTCATTTTGAATCATGCCAATATACTGATATGCCTTGGCATACTGTTTACATTTGAAATAAGCCTTAAAAGCCCGAATGATACCACCATCGAATGGCTGAAAGTGGGACGTGGTATTTGGAGGCAGAAAAAGAAGCTCAACATTTGTAGGCACATAATCTACTATATGGCCAGAGAAATTATTGAGGATCAAAAGCACTTTGCAGTTTTGCGCTTTCATTGAACGATCAAAGCAACAGAGAAAAACAAGGAAGATTGATCGTGTCATCCAGGCATTACTGTTGTAATGATACATAGAAAATCCATGATCTACTGCCTCTTGTTTTTTGTTGTTTTTGTTAAAACAGTTTGGTCTTCTTGCATGACCAATCATCAATATGTCAGACCACTTGTCTGTTCCATTGGCATTGCACAAAAGGCCTACTGTAAGCTGCTTCATATTTTCCTTCCAACCAGAAAATTTCTGGTGGGAAATTGTTGTTCTTGATGGGGCGGCATAGAAAAGTGCTGTTTCATCAAAGTTATAGATGTCACAAGCACTATAAGCCTCTATCTTCTCTTTGATAGCAGCCTTGTCAATCTGAAGTGACTTTATGTCTGTTGAACCAGTCTCACCATGAATTTGATTCATCTTGATACAATGACGCTTTCCAAACTTCTCTATCCAGCCTTGAGAAGCATTAAAATCTTTAATGCCTATTCTTTCAGCAAAGATAGTAGCTTTAGTCTTAATCAATTCCCAAGTGATGGGAATCTGATTATTTTCAGCAATGTTGATCCAAAAGATCACTGCTTCTTCGATTTGCTATAGTTATGTGACAATATAATAAGGTTAATTTTATTTTTTATATAGAGCAAAAATGCATAATATTGAGATATATTACATACAGGCCATTTTCCCTTTCTAACACCCTTTCTGTTCTTTATGTCGGCTTGCATTATCAAGTCCTGGTCTCCTCTCTTCAAAATCTTTGAGATTTTAGAAGCATCAGAAGCTTTATGAAAGCCAAAGGTCTCCTTTGCCCACTCAACCAATTGAGGGTTACTCATAGATGGCTTTTTCTTTTTCATATCACAAATCTCAAGATGATTTGCAATATTAAGCAAAACGTTTTTTTTTGCTCATATTTATTGTTTAGTTCTAGATTTGATAGATTTCATTAAAGTATCAAAAAAATTGAAAATGATATTAGATAAACATTATATAATAAGCTAAAAGCATACCAAGAAGCTGTTATTATTTGATTGAATAAGAATTTGAAACAATAATTGGTTACGAGACAGGGGGGGGTGGAAAACAGCAATGCAGCCAGGGGTTATATTTAACTAGAATGAATTTAAATAGAGGATTGAAGCATATCGAATCATTACTTGATATATTTTTCTCTATTAAAGAAGATTGTAAACTCCGCCAATAATAGCGGGAAATATATACTCCGAACTTATTAATTTCACTCTTTGATAATTTCAAGGCACCTGGCCTTCCCTAGGCCTTGAAATTATTGAGAGACCATTGTATTCAACTATAAATGTATATATACATCAGGAATCAAACAACAGAAAAACCATTTTATATAAAACATTACCTCATCACTACGCCAATCAGGACGAGATACAACAACAGAAATATTGGTTTCTGTCTCATCACCAGACATTGCATCTCTGTAAAAAACGACATTATAATCCTGATTAAACTTTTCAATGATGGCATCCTTATGCTTTGTGTACATTCTTTTTCTCCTTTTATTAAGCTACGATATATATAATATTTTAAGTATACTTGTCAAAATTGAATTATTATAAATAGAAATGCTTACAGCAGTCTTTCTATTTCCTTTTCTGTTTGAAATAGAGTTTGTCTGTCTGTCTTCTTCAGTAAGCTTACTAGCAGCCAAGCAATTGTAATAGCTGTTTACAATTATACCACATAGCTCTTTTAGTGGTACCATGGCTGCTACAGGTTGACGACAAATGTAAAGCATCAAATCACTTGCAAGATTCTTGTTAAACTCGTCAGACAAACCAACATTGACATCCCAAGTTGGTTTATCATCATTCTCTCTGATCAACTCCAAATCATCTGTCTTAAGATTAATATCTCTTAACTGCCTCTGAATAATACTCTATTAAAGGTATATTAATATTAGATTTAAAGGGAGATTGTTTTTATAATTTTAGTATTTGAGCTTACTGAGATCTTTGGGTGACTTGAGCTGCTTATGATGTCCTGAGGATCCATATCAGAATCCAGAACGGCTTGCATGCCAGTCGATTGAGCATTCACCTGGCATTGTATTGTTCAAATAGTCAGTCTATTGGAAAACAATATAGTTTGTGTTTAATTACCTTTCAATTCACTAACATTGGAACTAATGGCTGTCATTTTGTCATCGAGTGTAGTGAGAAGACTGACTACATCATTAAACTAGAGACGTTTGTGGACTCAGATTTGTAGAGTTGCACAGAATATTAGCTAAAAAAAGGCTTTTTTTGAAACTCAAATTTTCAACTTGTATTGCCATATTTAGCTTATTTCTGTTACATAAAATTGTAGAACATTCATTTTAACTAAACGTACAAGCTGTCATTATCAGTTGTGACTTGATATTCAGTAACAAAAACATTACTGTTACTTGAAAGGGCAGTACCTTTCCCTTTTTCTTTAACAAAATCTTAAAATGTCTCGTTTTGATCCTATTATTGAACTAACGAATCATTACATAAATCACAGCTCTCGGCGTATTGCTGAAGAACAAGAGTGAGGATGGGTATCTGTTCCTGAACAGCAAGAGAAACATGCAGATGTTTACGAAGATCAAGAGCCCACCAATGAAGAAATTCAAGTAGCACTTGCTCAATATGCCCGAGATCGTGAGCAGGAAGGGGAGCACATAGCTGTCTCCTTGCATTGTCAAGGTTGCTTAGACCCAAGCACCTTGTCTGATGAAGATTCTAAACTTTTGTTTAGATTCACGCAGCCTGAGATATAATTAAATCATTGCTTTCAAGAAAAAAGTACTAATTTAATATATTTATAAAACCAGATATGCTCCTTGGCCACTCTTCTTGAAATGGGAGACATTGTCTACTTTTGAGAAGGCACTTCAAGTGAATTTTCTCTGCCAATGACACTGGCTCTGATGATTGTGCTTCGCAGAATGGTTTTCCCTGCTTGCTTAGTAGATTTATCTCTGCTCTTTGGAAAGGGAAAGTCTACTTTCAGTGTCATCTTCAATGAAATGATAGAGAAGATTTATATTAAGTTCTCTTCAGCCTTGAAGTTTGACTACTGTCAATTCCAGGAATCAAACCTGATGCGCTTCAGCCAAGCCATTAGAGAAAGATGTAAATAACACTTGCAAAATATAATATTAGTTTAATAGTACTTACGTTTTATATATTATTTGGATAAAAGCACTGGCAATGTACTGTGTTGGGTTTATTGATGGAACCTTCAACAAGATAGCAAGGCCCATTGTTGATCAAAAGGGGGCATATAATGACCATTACGTGAGTGAAAGATTGAATATATAGATCTGACACATGTCTTTACTCAATTTATATACTCTTTATAGCGAGGACATGGTTTGAAGTACCAAGCAGTAGTAACACCCAATGGTATTACTTCATCCATTATGGGGTCAGACACTGGTAGGAATCATGGCGTGCACATGTACTGCAAAAGTCAGTTGGATGCCATGATGTGCGTAGCATTTGACTTTACAAGCATAAATGGTCCATGCTATTACTTGCATGGTGATCTGGCATATACCACATCAGACCATATGATGATTCCTTTCAGAAGACATAAGTATTGTACAGTTATCTATCTTGATGGTAAAGTCTTATGGTTTGCATATTGTCTGTTTTAGAAACGGCTGATGAGCAAGAACTTGCTATCAACAAAAGTATGTCTGCTGTGCGAATTTCCGTGGAGCACAAGTTTGCTTATGTCGGGAGTCTGTGGGCTTTCTTAAAGTACTCACAGACCCAAAGAAGTGGTCAGTCCCCAGTGGGACTATATTATATTGTTGGAACGTTCTTGAAGAACCTCCATGTCTGTTATAATGAAGGAAACCAGACAAGCAAAAAGTACAGTGTTGTTCCTCCTACACCAGAGCAGTACATTTATAGATTATTAAACCAATAATATTTTTTTACTCCAAACTATCTGTAATGTGAAGAAATTTGATGACTATTATTACATGTTTTACATATATATATTTTTATTGTTTTTTAAGACCTTAAAGCAGGTATCTCTGCATATTGTACTCAAAACAAGCCTGTCTCTCCTCTAGCAGAGCCTGTCTCTGCTCCAGTGTTCTCTGCCTTGTCTCGATAGCTAGAAATCCTCTTTCAACATTCTTCTCCAACCTGCGCATTGAGGTAAGTACCTCACCATCACTTATTCCAGCCACCATACTGGACAATTCATCCCGAAAGGACTTCAACATTTCTCTGGCATCAGAAAAGTCGGCTGTTGATTGATGGACTAGATGTCCAGAAGAACTGCCCTCTACTTTATTTGTCAATTTCTTTTGTTCAACAACTCTCAATGGATTGTTGGACTTCAATAAAGTTGCTCTCTCCACGACTTTATCTGCAGCTGCCTGCTTCTGGACTTCTTCCTCAGAAGCCAATTGCTTTTTCATGGCCTTACCCCGATCTCCTTCAGCCTCCTTTAAAAACTTATAGTATTAAACACATTGATATTCAACGAATATACCTAATACAACGTGAAGATTACCAATTCAACAAGCTGAAAGAGAAGCTGATCGAGATCAGAGTAGCTCTCGTTTGACCCTGTCATTTTTTTTTCTTGGGCCTGTCTTGCTTTGAACTACTTGACCAGATTCTTGTGTCTCTGCTTGAGTGTTGAGACACCAATTTCGTTGCCTTTACCTCCGGCATCATTGACCTTTTTGAGGATTTCATCCCAGGCAGCACCCTGTTGTAAATGAGTATTGACTACTGCTGTAATTGAGAATAAGTCTGAAGGAAATAATATAAGGCCTCAGCTATTCCAGTCAAAGGTGTCTACCAATTACTTTATTATTTAACACACAGGTTTAGTATGCATGATAGTGATTATATTTCATATGATGATATCACCATAATATGGGATACATCAGTGGATTATTATAAGCATAATTATAACTCATAAACACATTTACTTTCGATGTTAATATTTCATTGGGACTACACACATTTATATAATTAATCATACATTAATTATCTCAAGATCACGTTGCTCTGATTAAGGCTCAGATAGGATCGATTACCTGACCCCAGTCATATAATTTTCCCGATCCAAAATAATATAAAAAGCAGTAGTAGTTCAGTGTAGAAACCTCGTCAAACTTTGATACAAAATCTTTTCTCAATAAACAAAACCTACACAAGTTCTCACAAATCTTTGTTTCTAATCTCAAATCTTCAATTCTTCCTCTTAAAAACTTCTTCAACTTCAACCACCACAACACACCCAATTGCCCATAACCAGCATATGAGGGGTGTTGGTGGATCAACAATTCCACAAGGAGTCTGTCTCTTCCAGCAATCAGATTTATCTTGTGATTAAATCTGATGGGAGCGTCTGCAGTGAAAGTATTCATATGTGCGTTCATGTTTAAAACCAAGTAAAGGAAAAGTGGTAAAAACACATATCATGATAGTAGGATGTTTATAAAATTAAAATTAAAAGTGACTTTTTTAGTGTTATAATTATCAGCTTGCCGTTAGTTTAGAGCAGAAAATAAATGAATATGAGAGGTTACCAATTTGAATAAGGTTTGGTAGAGTAGTGTCTCTATATAGATGTGTATGTAACATCGGGTTTCCTTTCTAAGGCAATGAGCTCGTGCAAAAAGTTGAAAATCTGAGTCTACAAACATCTCTACTCTGACACTGGAATTGACATATTCTCTGGTCTAAGAGCAATCATTGGATTTGACGATCCTATACAGTCAGTGTTGACTGCGTTGATTAATGGCCTAGATGTTGATTCATTGGTATGTGCGTTCTGGTTGATGTTAGTTCTTGGAGCCATTATCTGTATTTTTATATAATAAAATGATAAGTTTCTGGTATATATTGCTTGATATTTCTACTTTAATAAATTTTTAAGAGAGTACTTTACACGTAAAGAATTATAGAGTAATTGAGTGATTAAACAATTATGTTAATGATTAAGCGAGCAAGTTGAGCAAGTGTATGAGTGTGTAAATACTTCTTTATTTAACTAATCGAGGAGATCGAAATATATTATTTTGAAAAAAATTGAGCTAGAAAACAACTTCTTTAGGTATATAGTAAGTAACAATTGTTTTATAAAACATATAAAGCTATAATTAGTAGACAATTTTTTTTCAAAGTAAGAGAAACAGTCTAATAACTTTTTCAGGGTCTACGGCTTTTTCAAACACTGTTTTTTATTTTCTCACCTTTTTCTGTTTTTCTTTACTTTTTACCAATAATAATAAAAATAACACTCTTTTAACCCTAATATGTTTTATTTTAGGCATCCTTAATATATACATATGATGCAGATGTCTTTCATTATACAAGAGATATTTTATCATTAAATATATCATTTTTTACAAACTATAGATTACTTTAAATAGTCATTACATATATTTCTCTGATATAACCTGTGCAGAAAAAAAACACAAAAACATATTGGTGGCATGTACGTATATATCTATATCAACATCTTCTTCCCAGTATTAAAAACAATATCTAACATCTACTTTAAATATAGCTTACCCTTGCTTTACATATGGTCAGTAAAAACAAATCATTTAAAGAATATAAGGGTACATGTTATTCATTTTATTATTGTGTTGTTTTTATTTTGTTTTGTTTTTTATATCAGCATTCTCACTCTCCTTTTCTATAGTTGAAATGGTTCTTCACATTCTTATATGACCAGTACTCAAGGACAAGACATGTTCCTTTAGTAAATATGTATGTATATGTTTTATATTCCTTTCTTTGTAATATGTACTTGAATGACACATCGGCTCGTAGCTTTTGATAATATAAATCTGTGTTTTATTCCATTATTAACAAATTATTCTAACAGTATGTAAGTATCTTTCTACTCCCTTTAATCAAATAGCTTCAGTAAGCATATATACTCACTATCTGAGTTTATTAATTCAAAAAATTCTGAAACAAAATTTATAAGTACAATATAACAGATTAGTGTATTTAATAGTAATACTATATAGAATCCTTACTATTGCCAAAAAAAGGCTTTTTTTATCCAAAATAAAAACAAATAAAAAACCATTTTTCAAAACAAAACAATATCCAATTGAGAGACTCGTGCTTAGCATTTGCACCTATGAGAATTTTTTCTTCGATTCATTTAGCCAATAAACATTAAAGAAGTGCCCTGTTATTACTCCTGTTATTACAAAAACAAGGCCTACATCAAATTACAGATGTAATCAGTGGTAGATAATACATTGTTCTGCATTTGGAATAGTCTATATAATTGATCTCCGAGAACAGTTGATACACAGACATTATATCTAAAATCCCGGTTTTTATTTTTGAAATAATATAATATTCAATTATTTTTGACACTTTATTCAATAACTTGTCAACTATGATTTCCTTAATATTTACGAGTAATTCATTTTTATGTGACAAAATATCCCGATAATCAAGACCTATTATTATAATAGCTCCCAATGATTTTTGCAGTGGCAGAGAGTAGTCGAGGTAAATAAATATAGTGTAATTGATTAATATTCAGCAAAAATTCTGATCATTTTTTCTACTCTATTTATTTTTCTATTTAGCTGCTGCTTCAAGACCAAGAGTTGAAGCTGCCTGGGATTTTGTTGTGCCCACACAACTATTGTCAATTGACCTCTCATTCACAGAACAATATACTGCAGAGAGCGACAGATGTAATTTTTAAAATTATATATAAATTGTCACAATTATTAATTATTTTTTAATATTTTTATTATAGATCTAACTGCCGCTTTTGAGGCTTTGCAAGTTTCTGATGTTGAGAGAGTCTTGGATTTGACTACCACCACTGTCACTGCCACTGCCACTGTTATTTCCCACTGTTCCAGCTGTAATGGAATTGGTCACCAATGGAGTAACAGCTTGCAGTGCCCTAACAATCAAAGAAACCACAATTTTGTCCCCGGCCAGTTAACTACCACTCACAACATGGCCCGGCATACTACCGCCTCTGCAATGGTACCCGCCTTATATGCAATGGCTCTGGCAGATATGTCATCAAGGCTACCATTGTAACTGGATCAAGTGCTGGAAAGTTGGTGCTTATCCCCAGAATCAAGCTGAACCCAACTGGATCGACCATGTCCATTGAGTTCAAACAATGTCTATTTCCAGTCCGCCTTGCCTTTGCTATGACTATCAACAAGTTCCAAGGCCAGATCCTTGACAAAGTTGGTCTGTACCTTCCCGACCATGTCTTTGGTCATGGGCAGTTGTATGTCACTCTCTCAGGTCCGAACTCCAAACTCAGTAAAAATCATGGTTGATATGGACAGTATTTCTACCAAAGCAACCAGCAATGTCTATGTAAACAATGTTGTTTATAATGAAATGCTTTCTAGAAATTAACTAATCTGTTCCATATCATATGCTTTCTGCCCTATGTCTTTATCCAAATATGGCAATCTTTTTCTATATGCTTTATTTTTATTTTTATATTTTTTGTATTCATGTTATTTCTGCTTATACTTATCTTTATCTTTATGTTTTTTTTTCTTTTTTTCAAATATTTTAATAATTTATTTTTTAAAATTGTCAATACCAATTGTGTGTATAACAAAGTATAAAGTTTTTTTTTCTTTTTGAAAACATCAAAATATAAACCCCCAAAAAAATATGGCTTCAAGATATATTCCTTACTATTACTTTATTTTTATTACTACAATAAATCTTTATAATAACAAAATTCAAATAAACTCAGACGAACAGTTTTTTCTTTCTTTTCATAGTATGGTTATTTCTTCTCAATGCAGTTCTGCTAGGCATGCCGGTCTATCTCGTTTAATATTAAAGATGTCAAGTTTTATTCGGATTAATTTTTTATGGAATGTGTGAATAAAATGGAAACATAACTGCTATTACTTTTTTTAAAACCAAGACTTTTTTTTTTTAAAAGAAATACACCTCTCTTCTTGTTCACTTAACAATTTTATTTTAATTTAAATTGCGTAACAGCCTGTAAAACATATAGAGAATGAAAAAAAAAACATAAGGTATATATAGAATAAAAAAAAAGGCATATAGAGAAATAAAAAATAGAAAGCATAGAGTATATAAGAAATAAAAAAAACATAGGGTATATAGAAAAGAAAAATAATAATATAGAATACATGGGACGTATAGAAAGCATAAAAAACATAAGGTATATAGAGCATATAAAAAATGAAAAATAAAAAAAGTTATAAAATAGAAAGGTTGCCCTTTGTAATACGCATATTATTGCTGAAAACATAATAAGGTGCAATTACGTAGAACTGATTTCCATTTGGTGGGTATTGTGTAAGGCCAAATTGATGACAAATATCATTGACACTTATTACTGCATATGTGGGTTGTGTTTGGCGACCTGTTGAGCTGTTTTGTGACTGCTGTTTGACAATTGGTACGGATGAGTCGTGGGCAGCCACGTCATGTTCCTTCATTACTTCAACAAAAGCAAAGAAATAAAGAGAGCCAAGTGAATTGTCATGCTGAAAGAAGAATACCACTGCACCAACGAGCCAGCTGTAAACAATTATGTTACGGTTACTAAAGTAAATAAATAAATATAATGTAAGCAACTTTTGATTTTATATTGAAAAATGATATACTTCCTTTCTGTAAGGACAGGTAAACATTACGTAATGATTACTGTGGCTACTTTCATTTCTTCTTTGTCAATACATGCAAGATGAATATACGGTTGAATTCATTCATAAACGACTAGCAGCAACAATGGTAGAATCACCAATATCAGAAATCATCAAACCCAAAGTTCATGGATAGTATCTAGTTAAGACATCCTTTGCACTAGGGCCGCTTACACCTTCCACCAAATCATTGTTCAAATAAGCAAATCTATGAAATGGCTCTCACAACTGCACACCACTAGGATTATTAGGAAGATCCATATAACTTTCTCTACCATACGGCTTGGGCTGAATAAGATCAATTTCGTTCTGGATACTGATGGCCGTGTTGACATAGTTATGCAATGTAAATCGCTCCACAAGAAAACTGGCATTATGGTTGCCCTTGCACTTAGACTTGATTAACTTGGAAAAGACATCAATTACTCTTTCCATTGATCGAGTGGAGTAGCATCGAAGTGGACCTAGTTGCTTGACAATGAATGATATATGCACAAGATAGTGCTGTACTGGTCTGAAGACACTACGAGATATAGTCTTGTTCTGGACTTGTTGCAATAGATAGCGGTGCCAGTGTTTAAAATGTCTATTGTTGTTGTTATTATTATTTTAAAAAAAAGGTTGTGATTAGTTTTGTATATAGCGATATAGTGTTAGAGGCATTATGATTTACACATCCATCTCATCCAGCAACTCAGAAGTCAGCATCCATTGCAATGCTAGTGCACAACCTTTGACAAGTTAAAACACTGCAGTTTGCACAGCCCTGTTTGATAAGAATGGGACAACAAGAGTGGGAACAATGTACAGAAGAAAGGCAATCTGATTTACTGCATGAGTGTCATCAATCTTGGAGAAGACATTATCAAAACTGCCGTGGAATAATACTGGTATATATGGTCTTGAACTTGTGATACAGTTGCCAAATGTCACAGGACTAGTTCTTGGTATGAAAAATGGGTATTCTGTGGTGGAGAGGGTATCATCTGGATGGGTATAAAAATATTTTGTCTCCTTGGTAAGGGACACAGTGATCAAGTCGTAAATGTGCTTTCTGATTCCTCTTGCAACTAAATGAAGTTCATCCAGTGCAAAGAAAGAAGATCTGGAGAAGGCTGACAGCTCACTAAAGATGCTTGGCTGATATATATTTTTTATCTATTATAAGCAATTATTTAGTACAAGAAAAAATCTAATTAAACTGTTATATACTTGCAGGATTGCTGGTTTTGAAGTCTTCCAAAGGTCATAAAGGAGCAGAACTATCTTCAAAGTACATTCCGTGCCATCTATTGTCTGGTGGTTTTCCCTTTGTTTCGCAGATTTGGCAACCAAACAAACTGGCATGTGAGCCAATATGCGCCATGTCATCCACAGCTGGGATGTCATCAGAAGCAAGCAACAAGTGGATCTTGGCACAGCAAACCTCAACTCCATTTGTTGTATCCAACATAATTGTAGATTTAAATTAAAAGTACAGACACTCAATAAATACGTACATTGAGTTACCAACAACTAGTAACGATACTAAAAGATATACCTTCCCTTATACAAGGAAATTACGTAAAGAACATACTAAGACAAATACTAAGACTCTAGTCAATAACACTAAAAACATAAGAACTAAATCATAGAAGATAATGGTAGAGAAACAGACATTACATGATATCATCATATCATTTCCAAGCTAAATACAATGTCTATATAAACGTACAATACAAATAGCAATAGAAGATCATCTCCTTTCTGATTCTTTCACTTCTTCTAATAAAACAAAGTCTCACCATACTCTCGTCTGCACTTGTTTTATTTTATATCTTATTTTTACCTCATACATAACACCATTGCTCTTGATTACCAAGCCATGTACCTCAAGATCTTTTATTTCACTGATGATTGGCATCAGAAAAGAGTTCAAGTGGGTAGGCTTCTTGGGACCAGGCAAGATTTCTACACCATGGGAGATTTTTGATATCAAATAAAGAAATCCAAATTTTGAAAACTTTTTGATTGGCTAGTTAAATATATCTCTTGTGTAATTTTCTTTTATTCTCTTTTTTTAAAATTAGCAATCTCTATAAGATAAAATCGGATATACAGACATCTAGAAATAGATTTTTGGTGTAATATCACAAAATTAAAAAACGACTTAAAAAATTTAATTATTTTATTGATAGAATTTTAAAAAATGAATAAAGAAAATGGTTTTTTTTGGCTGGGCAAACCAATAAAGAGAAATCTCACCTCCCTCCTTCAAGACAGAGAACAAGACACCAGAAAGACTCTGGTAGTGCCGTACATCGTCTAAAACTCTCCACTCGCATATCTTAACTATGGAAAGATATATGAGCCATACCTACTATTAGGTTCTGGCTCGTCAAAAACGATGATTAAGTACTTGTTGAGAAGTAAGAGTAGAAATGCCAATAAGAGCTGAACTTGCTCAAATTGATCACATATGCATCACCAACCTTTGTGTACATGTCAAGAATGCAAATCATCTTTAGTTCTTCCAATGGTGTAGACATACCAGAATATTCTTGCGCAAGTAAATAGTTATTTTTTCGAGCAATGTCAGTAGGAAGATCTATGTGAAGATGAATCACTCAGAAAGAAGAAACCTTCCCAATAATTGGATGAACGGTTTGGCTTCCACCATGCATGGGCATGAACAAGGCAAAGGTATTGTCACAAAGTTCACTGTTTACAATGCTACCGTCATCATTGTTATCTGCAAACTCTCTGGAACTGCCAAACAAAACATTCCAAAACTTGTGAACACTAGCAGTATTATCAATATATGTCTTAACACCTTTTCCACAAGACAATCTTAGTCCATTTTCAATGGGCCATGAACCACCATCAAGGATATGTCTCATCATAGTTTGCTTTGCAAACTTTAGACCAATATCCTTAGACGTATTAAGCTTGTTGGTGTGGAATAGGTGTTCACGTATATGCTTATTAAACTGCTCATCTTTTTCTGTTTCAAAATGCAAGGGGGTGCCAAATCTCCTGATGTTGTCCGGAAAGTGTGTCAATAAATGTGCCTTAAGTTTCGATGTGTATAGGTTATGTCTATTGAGCTTGCCGTTTTTATTATAAATCAGAAGCTGTTTGATAAGACCTTTAACAGCGGTATCAACTTCATGAATATATGTTTCTAGACCAGACTCTATGGCTCTAATAAATACAAGTGAGCAAAGCCAACCAAGTTGGACAAAACATGGAGTAATGTTTTTTAATACAGGATTACCAGTAAATTTTATCACTAAAATGACTGGAAGAATCTGTATAAGACATTTGTAGTCTCTGCCAAGATAGGAACTGCATCCACTAAGCAATCTTGTGCACTTTCGAGACATGCCTTTGGATTGCTCATAATCCTTCAAATATCCCGTAAGTTGTCTTAATTCATCTTTCTTTACCAGCACTGAATTTACCAAATCATTTACCAGGTATTCTGTAATACTAAGGAGAATAACATGCAAGATCTCTACGGGCGTGTCTTGCGATGGATCAAATGATTGTAAATCCAGTAGGATCTGTGTACTGGTATTCTTAAACCTGAGAAATTCAGCCGTGTGCTTGTTATCAATCAAAGAAATGTCTAGGATTATGATGAGCTTATCCAAAGAGGATGCAGCAGCAATATAATGTTGCTTTGTTCTGTTCTTGTGCCGTTTGGTGTAGTAATCTTCATCCTTTAAATTCTCTACCTTTCTTTGTAGCTTGACATAACATATTCTGCATGGGTATAGCACTGTGGCACCAAGTATATCACACAACATAGAATGACATGGCGTGTTGGCTTCAATCCAAATAAGAGGAGTATAGACGAAAATAAATTCTTTGTACTTGTGAGAGTACATTAAAATGCTACCTTCCATTAGTTGTACGTCTTTGACGATTGTTGGTAGCATAGAAGCTCCGGTCACATCCTTCTTCTTTCGAATCCCACCTATGAAGTAAATATTATCAATCGAATTTCTCTCTTCGAAAGTCATTGCGGCACACCTCATAGATCAACATTCAGACGGGTTTGATTGTACAGTTGTATTTCCAGATGTGTCATCTGTAAAAAGTGAAATAGGTGAAATTGCCACTCTATAGAATAATCTGTGGCTGGACTATACCCGATGTTCTTCAGAAACACGTCTCCTCATAAAATGTGATATCTCAAGCAGTAAAGAATGCAAAGGAATCAAAGAACTGACAGTAGTGAGTGAAACACTGTAACAAAGAGAACTACTGGGAGTAGATAAGACAGAATCAAGTCTTTCAATTGGAATATCACTACAAGTGATTTCAATATCAAACTTCCCAGTTCCAGACGACCAAATGTTATATCCACAACAAAATATGTAAGAGTTTTTCATTGTATGAAAAGACTCTATTAAAAAACAAACATTATTTTGATCAGCTTTCAGCTTAACAACATCACTATGCCAGAAATCAATGTTATTGATAGTCCACATAGGCTGCTGGAATAATGGATGGGTTCTCCACTTTTCACCTTGTTGCAAGCATACTGCTTGATATGGTGTTTGATCAGGTAGTGAGAAAATCTTCTTTGAGGTCTTGGGGTTGGTCGCAAGAAGTTTCAGATGTTCTGAAGGTAAATTAAAACAGACTTCCATTTGTGTGCTATCAGATAAATCGAATTTTACAATCTTTGACTTAAAAACAGAAATTGTAGACTTTTTTGTCTTTTGAAAGTTAAACAATGCATCAAGACATGGTAATATAAAGGGTATCTTAGTATTGATAGCTTCCTCTTGCAGTTTAAGCACAAGATTCATAGCGAGCAGAATCTTTTTAATAATTCTACAAGAAAGCATATTATTATCACCATCGATTAGAGCAAGCATAATCATGGTTTGAAGGTTCTTAAATGAATAATTTTTAGGTACAAAGCTTTCCAAATTCTCGAAAGACAAAACTCCATTTGCAAATACATCAACGTCTTCCTCCACCGACGAGATAATACTTTCTGCAGACGTGGTCAAGCTGCTCAGTATAGCTTCATAAGGATAATTGCCAGTACCTAAAGCAGCAAAGTTTCTATTTGTTCGTTGTCGTTCTCATTCTCACTTTCATCACTTATCTCAGTGTTGCTAACATCACTGTCAATGACATTGAATTCAGTTATATCCTCATCCAAGTCAGATTAAAATATCTCATTTTCAGATATAGAATCTTCGTTGGATTGGTCTGTGTTAAGTTGATTCTGGAGTGCTGCTCCAACATAGGCCTCAACATTTGGAAGAGTCTCATGTATATGATGGTACTCTTCCAAATGCTGTTTTAGATTCCAGGGAGATTTAAAATCTTTCTCACAATGCATACAGATTTTTTCAGCTTCAGCAAGACTGAAGTTGTATTGCCCAGGTTGTCTAGGAGTAGGTACTAATACTCTTCCTGGGGCATATTTCTTTCTTTTTTTTTGAATTCATTAATGTTTGTAAGTGTAAATGTAAAAGTAGATTCAATAGAGAGAAAGTCAAATTTACTGTATGTGCATTTATATAAATTTTCTTAGTGTGATAGTACGGACTTGAATATTTTGGTGAACCAATTACATTTGATTATTCTGTTGCAAATTTGGACGTCCATAGAAAAAAATGAAAAAAAATCACGCCAAGTGAATCTTGACTCGAAACAAAGTCTTTTAATATTATTATTATTTCTTCTGTCATAATCAGGTAACTAATGATGCTAATAGTTTTAGTTTATAATTATTAATATATTACAATATCATATATTATCTCTTGGCTTATACAAATGACTTGCAAAAAAAAGGTATGCTAAACATTATTTTTCTTATACAATTACTAATCAAGTCTCATCTCATCTTGAAATAGAAAAAGGCCTTCATCTGCCAAAGTTTCAAAGGTAAGAATATCAATACAAATAATACGTGTATGAATTAAATATTGACATAAACAAATATTTTTTTCTTTGCTTTAGTTCTGTTTGTTATTAAAAGGTAAGTCATTTAAAGTATTCAAAATTTAACATTATAGATTCTAATCATTTTTTTTTTGTTATGTATAGGGATAAAACACTTGAGGTATAACAAGATTTAGTGGCGTTTTCCATAGCTTGTTTTTTCTTTCCCTTTTGCTGTAAATGCTATTGAAGTAGCCAGCTGTATTTCTAACTGTTAGTGCGTAAAAAAACGCTTGCCAACCCTGCAATAGCAGCTATTGCAGGGCCAGGGGTGGTGGTGGCCTGGCATTGTATGACCCCAATATTTTCAATCCACAAAAATAAATAAATAAAATATTTTTTTAACCAAATTTTTTTTTGCAAGCATCCTATTTTTTTTTGCAAGCATTCTATTTTTTCCCCAATTTTGAACTATTTTTAAAAATCTGAATCCTTAAAAATAGGTCTTCCCAATAAGGCGATCGATTCATGGGGGTACAAGAAAGCTATTGTTACACCCAAAAAATCTCCTGTGGTGTAGCTGCAAGAGATATTCATTTGTGTATCTAAGCTTTTTATTAGTAACTTTTTTTTTGAAATTAATATATTATTTGATTTATTATCTTATTGATGGGTCAAGGTTGAATATAACAGCATGAACGATGGTGTACGAACTCTTGCCCTTTTTTTGGTTAACAAAACCATTGGTATATAGCCCAATGGCAATATCGTTGGGATTTGAGAACAAGCCTTGCTGTGCCAACTGCTTGTAACTGTCACCATCGAAAATATTGGTGAGCTGACCAGCTACAAATTCCCAGTTAGCCCTGTAATGAAGGAGTTCTCTTGTGGATGGATCAGCCTGCATTTGAGAAAACATATCACCGACTGACATGAGCTTCATACTGGCAGCTGGTGTTTGACTTTGCTCAGTATCAGTCTTGTATTGCAGTTTGCCATAGTCAACACAAGATTCTTGATTGTCATTAATTTCATACAATTGACAACCACTAGGACAGACATTATACTCATGGCCCTTGACACTTGACTTGGACTTGAGCAAAGCATCAACAATTTTGCTGTGACTGATCTTAGCCCCAGGTCTAAAAAAAAGGAATGACATCACTACGTGTTAGAAATTTGGAATTAAAGTATAAGATAATATAAATATTCTATTTTACCCAACATAATTTCATTGTGATCTTAAATGATTGTATTAACAAATCGGATGATGTCTTTGTAAGCTGCCCTGGAAATTCTGTGCTGAAGCACCAATTGAGAGAGATGAATACTCATCGACTCAGCCTTTGTAAAGGTATTGCTACCAATTATGCTGCTATCATAAATGTGAGCTTCACTCTCACTGTCCTCAAAACTAAAACCGCCCTTGTAAGAAATGGCCTTGTCAATCTCCATTGCATTCACAGCATAATTTATAATGCATTATTAAATGAGTATTCCAATCACTTATTAATAATTTTATACTGATTATTATTACCTGAATTGCTAACTAATTCATTATTGTCAATAATGTCATTTCTAATATCATTTTGCATTTCAACATCCTCTGTAATATATTGTGAAATAATATTTGCTGATGCCAAGTTGCTTTCATGATCTCTCTTATGGTTCTGAAGCTGATGGTAAGTGTTGAACAACAGAACACATTGATTGAATTTGTGTGTTTGTGTAGATAATCTATCTCTCTGCTGATTGATGTTGAAGGAAGACATATTGGTTGCTTTAGTAAGTATTTAGTATATAAAATGAAACTGTAAAAAAGATTTTGATTGTATCTGCACAACATAAAAGAGAGCTTTATATACTCTTTATCTCAGGATAATTTGTTTATTTTCTTTTATTTTATTTCTTGCAATGATATCATAACAATAAAATGATGATGATAATAGCTAAACACATCTTGATCAACAATGACAACAAGTATTATATAAGTATAACTATTATAACATTTACTTTACAAGATCAATGATGAATGCTTAATTAACTATATCATATTTAAACATTGTGTTACTATTACAAAGTCCATTTACACTGATATCATTATTTTAACTGGTAAAATATTCTGGTGTCGAAAATTAAAAAAATAATATCATAGTAATAACATGTTTACAGTTAAGCTGTTATATATCTTTTCAAGAAGTTAAACGAGTAAACATTGTGAAATATATATATAATGGGAAGTACAACTTTTATTCTTTTTATCTTTCTTAAAAACTAACAATTCAAAAATGTTTGATATCAACACCACACTCATAAACTCTGTCAGAAAAATTGAAATCGATATTGCCAAAATAAATCAAATGGTACGCATGCTTCAAGATCAGTTTAGCAAACAATTTGCCCCAGCTGTCAGTGCAGAAGATCTTAGTATAGTGCAACAAAGCATCAT
Source organism: Phycomyces blakesleeanus NRRL 1555(-) (assembly GCF_001638985.1). NCBI lineage: Eukaryota > Fungi > Mucoromycota > Mucoromycetes > Mucorales > Phycomycetaceae > Phycomyces > Phycomyces blakesleeanus. Next base: position 1,353,899 of record NW_017265138.1, on the reverse strand, counting down.
TGAGTAAAGTGGTAAGATATATTTATTATATATCTGTATATTTACTTGCCTTATTAATATGATGGTATACAACTTCCTTTTTGGGAGCTCTTAAACGTGTTGTCGAGTCTGTTAAAAGTTCTCAATTCACTGAGTATCCTGACCAGCTTGGCAAGCAAGTAATGGGTACAGATGGTGATTTCAAAGGGAAAAACAAAGCCCAGAAATACAATTTGTTGTCGCAGTTGCTTAATGAGCAGGAGTGGAAAGATCGTTTGTAAAGAAACCTCAGAAGGGCAACTTTTGCCCCAATTGATACTTCTTTCAGACAACGATTTGTCTATGAAACAATTGCAGCTCAAGACGTTGAGCTGCACGATCAAGCACAATCTCATTGACAAAGACTTTCTTGCTTTAAGTAAAGAATGAAAAGATATTCTGGCAAAGCACCGGGAATACTACATGATGCAATTAGAGAGAATGGCAAAGAATAATGGCTTTGCTATCTACAAGTGCAAGAGCATGTGATGTGCTAAAAGCCTTCTTTGAGGAAGCTTCAAAAGTGACAACCAGAAGCAAAAAAGAAGAATGGTAGACAAGAACATTGTAAGTTTATTAATTAAAAGGTTTCACTTATATGTTTTAATAAACGTTTAAAAAAATTATAAGGCACAGCAAAATGCAAATGATTCTTTGCTGTCTTCTAATAATATATCAGAAACTGATGGTGGCGAGTTGCCTATTATGGTGGATGTGCTCTAAGTTACCATGGTTTCTGCTGGTTTGGTGCTGTCAATACAAAACTAATATAAACTTTTTACTTTTTTATAAAGGTCTCCTCTGTCAGAAATGAGTGTTGAGCCAGCACATAAGAGAAGCCAAAGATTGTAGAAGGTTTTGATTGATTCAAAATATTTTTTAATGTATTTTTAGTTTGGTTTTTATATTTGTCTTTTATTTTCTTCTTTTCTCTTTCTTTCTCTCGTTTTTTTTATTCTTTCTCTTTAAATAAAGATGTGTTGCCCTTTTCTATGTGATTGGTATCTATATAGTCATCAGCATTGAAAACTAATGTATAACATCTGCAGTATTGCTACAATTAATTTTTGAATAAAGCATAATAGATTCTTTTTTTAAAGAGCAAAAAAAAAAAAAACTAATAATACTCTTGTGCTGCTATGTTATACTTGATAGGTGTTATATTCTATGTAAGTACCTTGATATAATATACATCTTGTGTTAACAAAACAATGTTCATTCAGTTTTCAACTAGATTCAACTTGACTTTATATTGTATGACTCGATTTTTTTTTTTGGGTTTTCTTTAGTAATAATTTTGAGTGATACTCACTGCTTTTTTCACTTGTCTTGTAGACACTCTAATACTCTTTGATAACATAAGAAGCTTACATGTTAATATTATTTTCTAATATATATATACTTATAGCAAAAAATTATTTTTTGAAGCTATCAAGCGTATAACATAAAGGTAAGCACTACATTATTATGTTTATTTGTTTATTTTTTCTCTAACATTGATATATTTGTAGAAACCGGTAAGAATTAAAGAAGGTCATCTAGTCTATATCGAAGTACTCAAAACACATGAAATGCATTTGGGATAGAGGGTTTTTACTGCATACTCTGCAGTAGCTGAATAATATCATGTCTTTTTTGCAAGTTCTAATAGACGGGTTTTAAGTAGTATTACTATCATATAATAAAACATAAATTGAAGCAAAATCTTCTTCAATTCAATTCATTCCAATTCATTTTAATCCAATTCAATAAATGGTTCATTTAATATGGCAAATAAAAAGCGAAACGATATACTAGTATTGGATACAGTAGAGCAAAAAAAGGGGGGCATGAAAGAAAACCAAAAATAAAAAAAGTCAAAAAAAAAGGAATGAACCTTGGTCTTTTAAAAAAAAAGTGGCAACTGTGCCTCTAATCGCACTATACAGACTCATATCTGCCATTTTTTATGATGTAAAAAATGACAGTTATGATACCAAAGTGGTAACATGTTGCCACTTTTTTAGTCATAGTGTAATAAAAAAGCATCAACAATTATAATTCATAAAGAAGAGTCCTGCCATTCATAGCTGATATATCTAAAGGTATATATTACTTGTATAACTAATATATGAGTTAGTATATGTGCAAGATATATTGCTAGTATTATTATTAAGCTTTTATATAAATATGCATCATTATATGGCATGTGAAAGACATAGTATATCATATATTATATTGTATAGTCCATTGTATAGTCTATAGTATGCTATATTATATAGTACATTGTATAGTATATCATATAGTATATTGTACAGCCTATTGTATACTTCTATTGTACTGGAAAAACCGCCCTAATTAACAATGTGGCCAGGTTGGTAGACACATGTGCAGAAAGAGTGATTTTTTTCCACTCAGTGTGCTTTTTGAAGTTCAGATCAAAGATGTAGTTTTACTTTGTTTCATTGGTTAACAAAATATTAAGATAAATTATTATTTTTTTTTCGACTATAAAGTCGCTCTAAATAAAGTACATGTTACACATTCCCTTTTTTATTCATAAGAACTCAAAAACACATAAAATACTTAAAATGCCTTCAATTACCCAGCGTCGTAATGTTGTTTGCCATTGCACTCTATGCAGCAGAAACTTCTTACAATACTCTTTGGTATCAGGCAGAACTGCTGAGCATCATATTGTAAAAGAAAAACTCGAGAGAGTGCAGAAATCTGATGCAGCTAAAAGATTTGCAAACTGTATGTTTTTTTTTCAGAGCTGATTTTTATTTACTGCATAATAATTTTTTTTATGTTTTATGTTTTTTTTTATGTTTTTTTTAATGAAATACAGCTGTGCAAGAAGAAGAAATGATGGACGTTGATACTCAGTGTAAGAAAAAAGACATTTGAAAACCAGTATAAACAATAAACTAAACTTAACTACATTTGTATATATCCCAACCTGTTAATCTGAATCCATTGAAAAAATAGATAATCAGGCCGACTCACCTGATTTGAATGCTGCCATGATGGCTGACAAAGTCTCGGTAGACAATGAGATCAGCGAGGTCAATGGCAATGGCTCTGATATTGAAAGAGACATGAACTCTGACTCTGGCAGTGGTGAAGAAGAAGGTGTTGAGACAGACATTGAAGAGTTTTTTAATGAAGATCAGTCATAAATGATTTTGTTTTCTTAAAAACACACCTAAAGAAAATTTGTTCTAATTTATTTTTGTTAATTTTAAATAGACCCATTTGATGCTCCTAACATGCCTGAAAACCCTGTCCATCGGTTCATTGCTACCTTTGCCATTCTTTTTATCTCGCGTTATCCTGTTAAAAAAGGTGCCACCATATTGATTGAATTTATCAATCAGTTACTCAAGATCTACAACAAAGATTTCCAATTACAAACAAGTCTTATTGGCCTGCAAAGAATGACTGGTTTTTCTAATTATGTCAATGGTATTAAGAAGTCTGTTGTATGTGAAGACTGCCACAAGGCTCACAAACAAGATGTGCCTCACCCTACTCATTGCGACTTCAAAAAGCATGGTTCTCAATTACCATGCAACTGTGAATTGATGAAGATTTCATCTTCTAGTGCTATGGTAGTCAAGCAATCATACGTCTACAACTCTATCCAGAGATCATTACAAGTTTTCTTTCTTCATTCTGAGTTTGAGCAAAAAATCAGACAATGAAACAAAGAGCTTAAGGTTGTAGATACACTATGTGACGTCTATGATGGTGCTATGTGGAAGGAGCTAAAGGACCAAAGTGGCGTATCATTTGTGGATGAATCTCGTTCATTGATGCTAACAATGAACATTGACTGGTTCCAGCCATTTGATGGCGTTACATATTCAACTGGAGCTATCTACCTTGCTATAAATAACTTGCCTTGTGAGAAATGATTTAAGTCTGAAAACGTCATCCTTGTTGGTTTTATGCCTGGTCCTAAGGAGCCAAAGACCAAAGAGATCAACCACTATTTAAAGCCAATAGTCAATGAATTGCTGCATTGTTTATGGGGATAACCATCCCAACTTTTAAGTGCTCAGCCAGTATTAATGTACATGCTGCATTACATATAGTTGCCTGTGACATCCCCGCTGCCAGGAAGACCAGTGGATTCACTGCCTACAACAGTACTTGTGCATGCCCCAGATGTGTGAGGCAATTTACCAGGTTACCAAGTACCAATCAGGTCGACTTCAGTAGGTTTGACTATTTGATGTGGAAAATCTGTAGCAGTCTGGAAAACAGGTTGCATGCTGAGGAGTGGAAGAGTGACAGTACGCCCTCAGAAAGGCATCAGTTGGAAATCGAAAATGGTGTTTGATGGTCGCAGCTGCGTCGCCTTGGATACTTTGATCTAGTACGTGGAACGATCATCAATTCCATACATAATTTATTCCTGGGGACACCAAAGAGAATGATGGAGCGGTGGATAAAAGAAGGACTGATAGACAATAGAAAGCTAGCTACTATGCAAGCAATGGCAGAGACAATGGTGGTGCCAATGGATTACGTGGTGTTGAAATCGAAGATCGGAAAGGGCTTTCCATACATGAAAGCTGATAAATGGAAGTCCTGGGTGCTAGTGTATTTGCCTATCTTGTTGAAGGCCGTCCTGCCAATTGAAATGTTCAGAAATTGGATCAGTTTTGTTGATGCCTGCCGCCAATTAGTAAAGCCAAGCATCACGTTCTCTGACATTGACGATGGCCATAAATTTCTTCAAGAATTCTGTACTGAGTGCCAGTGTATTTACACTCCAACTATTCTCACCTGTAACATGCATTTACATCTCCATCTTCGCGAGACCATCCATGATTTTGGACCAGTATATAGATATTGGCTCTTCAGGTTTGAGCAATATAATGGTCTGCTAAAGAACGTGAATATGAACAGAAAAGATTCCTTTGAGGTTACATACATGAATAGTTTCGTCCAAGATACATTCAAAGGTGATTTCGTTCATGCTGCTGTCACGTGCCCAAGCCAAGTATCATTTCTTCCTCTTCTCACCAAGCTTACTGCCACAGCTCAACCCTCCACTTCAAAAAATACAATAACTTTTCCCCAGCGCCCATTCAGACTATTGGCCTTCATCCAAGCATACTCAAACCCTTCTCTTCCAGTCCTTGGCAATGAACCTCTTCCTCAATCCACATTTCCTCTCCATATCAAACCCCCATCAGCAATGAGTGATGGCGACTATCCTCATTTGCTTGATTACTATAAAGTCGCATACTGCATGCCAAATCTCGAAGGTTACCAGCATCCCTCCTCTCCATTCTCCTTTGTCGACAACCAAACTATAAAGTTGAAATCAAGCAATTTGCTTGGTCAGGTTTACAAAGGCTGCAAATATGCTTCTGGTCATGGCTCATTTGTTCAATCTCTGTTTCTTGGAAGTCAAGGCAATAATCGGTTGGCATACACTAGACAAATTCAGTATCTATTCTTGCACTATTTCACTCCACCAGTAGACAACACAGAGCTCCAAACACGTGTTGTTTATCAAAATAAACACGTGTTTGTGTTTGTTAAGTGGTTCCAGATTGAGCATGACCATTCAAGAGACTTGGAAAGTGTTGACATCTGCAGTGCAGATTTTATTGTGTGTGATTTTGAATGCATCTTGCCAGTACATCAAATATCATCAGTTGTTGCAACATGTGATTATAAAACCAGCACAAATAATAAGAAAATACTTGTCAACGCTTTACCACACAAACAATACAATTAATATTTAATACATTTCTTTTTTAATAAAAAATTTCAATACATAAGCTAATGTAGTCTTATTATATACGTTGCGAACAATACATATGTGTTAAGAAATTTTGAGAGTAAAAGAAAAAAAAATGACAAAAAATGAGTTTTATTTATGACCCATATTTAAGAGCCTATTGAGGTAGAGCAGGATCTAAATCAATTGGGACTGTTGATTCCACTGTTCTACCATAAACTCTTTTAAGCAGTTGACGGGAATTTGAACCCAATTGCTTAACAACAAACGAGTCAACCTCTGTAATGAATTTGTTAAGCTAAGTAATAAACATATATTAACATTCAGTCTGGCATCATTCAAAAAAGAAAACTGTTAGGGTTTACCTCGTCACTTCTCCAACTTGGGTGAGCAACACGAATCTCATTTCTTGGCTGAGGGGGGACATATCATTGTCTGATTTGCCTTCAGACATGACCAACTTTTGGGTCAGTCCAGAGCAGTTTTGACCCATCTTGAGATAAATGTCAGCCTTGTAAGCATCATAAGCAAGGCAACGGCAAGTGTAGTTCTAAAGGAAAAAGACAATACAATTAATATTCTAATTGTTATTATTTAGTATAAATTGAAAATATAGTTTACATCAGTTTTATGGCCAGATCTTCTTGAATTAGTATTCAAGGCTCGTCTTGTTTCCAGAAGTTCCCTTTGCTGGCAACATCTACTACAGAAGTTTATGTATATACATTTATGAAGGTCGCATGTCCTCATATCAGTGCCAGCAAACTTCTTTTCCAAGTAATACAAGAGTTGTTTGACTAACTCTCTATTTGGAGAGCGATCAAAACGAACATTAACTGCCCACTTTGATTTTATGGCGTTCGCTTGGATTTCTGCTTGGTCTCTTGATTTTAGCTTTGGGTTCCACATATAACCATGAATGTATCCCTATCATATTTTAATTAGCAACAAGATTGGCAAGTGTTTTTTGTATCTTTATACTTACAAATACAGCATTAGTATCACCTGATTTGGTGGTGGGAAGGGCAGCAGAAGTGGATGCAACACTAGTGGGCACATGCGCAGGTGCTGGGAGGGCAGACAAGGCATCAATGCCATTAATGGCAGTTGTGTTACTGGTGATCACTACACCGATTCGTGTATCCGTCAATGTGATCTTATTCTTCATGGCCTTCATCTCTTCTTTCATCGCATTCAAAGCTTGTAGCAACTGGACATCAGTACTAGTAAGAGAAGGAGCGAGTATGCGGTTAGAGGTAGACATTATCTGTAATACATCATAATATTTTCAATTGTTAATATTAGTTCTTTTTCTTTTTTATTCTCTTTTATAAGAGATAATGTATTTATTTTGTTATGTAAATTACAGTAAGCTTGCAACATATATTTTTTGAGATAATATAACCAAGAGTAAGTGAAATTGAATTGCAAGTAGAAATATGAAGTATTTATAGGTGGTAGTGATAGTTCAGGAACACTTCAAAGACAATTTCTTGAAACACTGAGATGCAAATTGGTCTTGATACATTTTTTGGCCTCAATTGATCACCTCTTTTCAGTTTTTTTTTGCTATTGTTTATTGGATAAGCTTTTTGATATTTTGTTTCAAAAGCGGAAAAAAAATTTACATCTTTTTCTTTTTTCTTTTCTGCTCCTTTCCTCTTTTCCAACGCTTGTCATTATTATATTAGTGGCTTTTTTTTGGTAACATACTTCTTTATTAAATACTTTTTTATAAACAATAAAAATTAATACATTCTTTTATTATCATAATAGATACTCGTTTGCTCTCATTTAAATGCATTCATTTCACAATTGCTGTCCAGATTAACAAAGGTCAATATTATATTTTGCAAAATTGATATCTATAAAAATCCTTCTTGTTGTAAATGAGTATTGACTACTGCTGTAATTGAGAATAAGTCTGAAGGAAATAATATAAGGCCTCAGCTATTTCAGTCAAAGGTGTCTACCGATTACTTTATTATTTAACACACAGGTTTAGCATGCATGATAGTGATTATATTTCATATGATGATATCACCATAATATGGGATACATCAGTGGATTATTATAAGCATAATTATAACTCATAAACACATTTACTTTCGATGTTAATACTTCATTGGGACTACACACATTTATATAATTAATCATACATTAATTATCCTAAGATCACGTTGCTCTGATTAAGGCTCAGATAGGATCGATTACCTGACCCCAGTCATATAATTTTCCCAATCCAAAACAATATAAATAGCAGTAGTAGTTCAGTGTAGGAACCTCGTCAAACTTTGATACAAAATCTTTCTCAATAAACAAAACCTACACAAGTTCTCACGAATCTTCGTTCCTAATTTCAAATCTTCAATTCTTCCTCTTAAAAACTTCTTCAACTTCAACCACCACAACACTTCTTGTTTTTTTTTATTACAGACTTGACCATCAAGAATAACTGCTACAAATGAATTTGGTTAAAAACATCAAGGTAGTATATATATATATTATTTTGATCTGTATCTTACTAAAATAAAGTCTTATTATAGATGAGCACTGTTGATCCTGTCTTTGATTTCCCTTACATTATACAGCTGTAAATGATATTACATGATAAGGATCACTATTTTATTTTGTTTTTTAATTATATTAAGATTATAATGTCTTAATATCAAACATTATTCTTTTTCACTAGAGTTCTATCAAGTAGTTACAAAGTTGATCTATCTCTGTTAATATATATTTTTGTTACTAGTATGTAAATTATTTATTACTTTATTCAATTCACAAAAATTAATGTTTTTTATTGTTTTTATTGTGAAAGATATCATAAGGAACGCCATGGATAAGCAATAGCAACATCTATTTTTTGCTCACTCTTTTCCAATATTTACAATATAAGTATAAAAGTGTACACAAAATGTAAAAGCATACTACATTAAATGTAGTACCCAGAACACATAGCTAATAATTTGTCTATACTTCTTAAAGTCTGTTATATTTCAACAAACAGTCTGTTTTTTTTTATATTTTCAGATATTTCTTTTCTGTAGATAATTATTCTATTCAAACAGTATCAAGCAGACCAGTAGAAGCAATAACGGATATCCAATAAATCAATACTATAAGATTGTTATAGTTCTAGAAACATTGTGTTCTTTCCAAATAAATACTATTATAAACTTTTATAGTTTATTTTCTTAATAATCGCAAATTTCAAGATTTGTGTAAGTTTTTTTTATTTCAAATGCCGATATATGAAAATGACATTAAATGTCTACCAATTTTTTAAAAAATCCTAAATATTGAACTTTATGCAGTCACAACTTCATATATTCACAACAAAAGATCTTTTAAACACCGAGTAATACACAATATTTCTATTTTAGGGGATTTATTCTTATTGTCTGCCATTATAAATGAAAAATATAATGTCAATATTTCTCTTTCTCTGCTATTAAATTCAAATACCGCATTTTTTCAAGACCTAAAAAGTGTTGTCAGAAATGACAAAACTGAATATCTTTTCTGTTTACTTTGTAGAGAAACTGTTTTTTAACAAAGTAAATAAAAAACATGTTTAGTTTTGTCATTTGTGACAGCACTTTTAGGTCTTAAAAAAAATGATGGAGTACAATTTTTTTGTCAATTATAAGAAAAATACACTATACCAATAAAATAATTTCTGAAATTAAAATAAAAGCGATTGAATTATACTATGGTTCAGAATCCAAAGAATTGCTCAAGTATTGAATTTAATTGGATATAAAAGATAACAAAGAGGTGTAATGTTGAACTATACTACTGTGTCAAGATCGAAAATAAATATATTATTCACCTTTAAAGCTCCATATAAAACATATAAAAATAAAACTTTGATTTCAAAAAACTCTTGTCAATATCCCAAGTCAGATCAACACACCAAAAGTGCTAAAGAACTATATCTCCGTCATTTTTATTTGACCCCAAACATATGTAAAGCTGGTCATGGCACATGGTGCTAAGACAAACTTGTTACATGGTGATATATATCCGGACTCAATGTTAAACCCTGTCTTGACACCTAAGTAACTACGCCTTTACATATACGTATGTCAGGTCATTTTTCCAGTGTTGTATATCTTACTGCGCAGCAAGCGTATGAATAAAAATAAAATCCACCAAGCTTTTACTACCAATTTTTCTATATATGAATTTACTACCAAGCTTTTACTACAACTTTTTGTATATATTGATTTACTACCATATGTTTACTACCAATATGTTTGAAACTAAGCCAATCAAGCATGCTGCCTTACTATTCAGTAAATTAGTAGCAATACTACTATGATTAGTGGCAAGCATAGCTCATTTACCACCAATTTACTCTGCTTTAGTGTAGTGTGTCCAGCCATCGAATTCCATGCAAATTAGTAATATTGCCACACCAATTTCATTCATAGTGCTAACAGTCCCTCTGAGAATAACCCTGTGCATGTGAATATTGCACATAACATCATGCCTAACAACAACACTGGTCTAGCATTGGTTATGTATACATCTATCATGAGACTGGCAGGTAGACATGTTGATGGTAATGTAAGCAATCCAGTTCTCATAATGCTGACCAGTCTTAATGCTTAGATGAAAAGTTTTACCAACCAAATTGCAAGCATGGTCACCAGTATCACCAAGTCCAATGATATCACAACTCGTCTTCAGGAGACAGTAGCAAATATTGTTTCTGATCAAACTGTTGCTTAGAATACTGCTTTCAGATACAATGTTACATCAGGTGTTGAAGCTGTCACTGGTCTTTTATCATTGATAGAAGAAGCTTATGTGCCTGGAAAGAGACACACAGCAATCTTAGTAAGATTTGATTTGAAAATAATGGCCAAGACATCTAACATTTTTCTCATAGAAATTGATTAATGAGTATCTGAGAAAGCAGAACTTCAGCAGTAGTGACTGAATAAAAGTAACTGCAAATTCTGCAAAGCCAGAATGGGTTCTTATGAGCTACTTTACAGGTGGCTATAACCATGGTCTTGCACTGACTCTAACTGCATATTTGCAGAGCAAACCCCAATCTGCTAGCATACTTACAAGTGATCTTGCACATATAGTAAAAAACTATTTTTGCAACCAGGTCTGTAAGTTCTGCAGAACGACTTCATTTGCAAATAGAAAAAGAACAGCATTAAGAAGATATCAGTGTGGTTTGTTAGTAAGTGTCTAATCAGATATCAAATTATATAATATCTTAGAGAGATATCTTTGCACGTGACTTACTTTTGCACCTTTAAATCACTAAGAACATAGGACGTTACTAAATCACATGACTTACATCAAACTTTAAGAAAGATACTTTGCACGTGACTTACATTCAAACAGTTAAAAAGAAAGAAAGTTACTAAATCACATGACTTAGAGCATCTGCAGCAGTAGCATTTACATTAGCATTAATTTAAGTGCTCATACACTCTTTCCCGAAATTATTGGTGCAAAAATAAAAATAAATTTGGTGCACAAACAAAAATAAATTTGGTGCAAAAATAAAAAATTATTTAGTGCAAAAACAAAGATAAAATTTGGTGCAATTTTTTTACTATTTCTCTGCTTAATTCATCTTTTTTGATGCATTTGGTGCATTCTGTTTTTGCACCAAATAATTTTGTATTTTTGCACCAAATTGATTTTTATTTTTGCACCAATAATTTCCGGAAAAAGTGTAAGCCACATCTGAGGTTGAAAACAACCAAAAAACAGAGTGCCAAATTTCAGTTACATTAAAGGACATGACTCTTCCTACTAATTCTCCAAACGGGACTATTAAAGTCCCAACCAACTTTCAACAAGCAAAAAAATCATGGGTACATGCAGTACTAGGAGGATCCACCAAGATCTCCAGTCTCATCGCAGATTCTACACAATGTACACTCAACACCCCAGCCAATAATGAACCTGGAAACCTCACTTCAAGCACTAAACTTCCTCCTCCAGTGGACCACTTCTCCTCACAAGTAATGTGGCTATTCCTGAAAGGCACCACCAACCATTCAGTTGTCATCAACATCACCACATTTGCAGTTGCACAAAAGCCTTTGTTTCTCTCTAATTTACAGACTTTTTTCAATGGCAATGAACATTTGTGGGCTGTTACCAATCAAATTTGCCGAAAATACAATTGTCTGTATGCAGAAATTGTAGTCTCTCCCCTGTACTACAGCCAATTCAAGAATGATGCTGTTCTCATTCTTCCATCCTTTGACGTGCCATTTGCGGTCTATCCCACCCTACCTCCATCTGCCAAGATCTTGAAAATCTCTCTTTCTGAACTGCCTTACCAGTATAGCTGTCAAGATGGCGAACTGGCTCAGCTCCATGCTGATATGACCAACAACTTCAGCCAATTTGACGCGATTGTTGACTGTGGCTATGTCACTGGTAGCAGTGGCCTGTACGCCAGTGGTGGCTAAGCCACCACTGGAAAAATAAGGACAATTAACATATTGTCCAGGTAGTTGGATCATAGTGGATATGTCAGGATTTTTTTTCATCTCAGCAGTTTTTTTTATCAAGTTGGGGGTGTAGTTTTGATATATTCTATTGGCTTAAATAAAAATAAAATAAAAAAAAATAAAAAATACGTTTTGGTTTACTCTAGAACTGATCAAATGAAATATTTGTAGCACTCTTGTTTCCTTTTTTATTTTATAATTCAAAATATATTTGATATGCAAATCTCTATTAATACTTCTTGTAATGACTGGAATGTAAATCGGTTTTCATATTGCTTTGTGACTTGATGAAATTATTTTAGTCTTTTGTTTTAAACACACTTTTTTTTTTAAGATTTTTTTTTTACTTTTTTATTCGTTTTTTGTTATTTCCCTCTTTTCTCTATCTTTTCAATTCTTGTTATATTTGCAAATTTTTCTGGTAAGATTGTTTTTGGTTCAAAATACTTCTTTACAAAGAACAAAAGAATTAATTTTTTTGTCTGTCATAGGTATTCTCTCTGTTTCTCTCTCTTCACTCTTTACACTCGCAAGGTTTTATGGTAAGACACTTTCTTTGTTTTAAAAGAAATATATACTTCTTTATGTATAACTAAAAAATAACAATATATTTTAATGTCATAGAAACTCACTTTTCGTCTCATTCTGATGCGCCATCTTCACAACAGTCATCTGGATTAGCCAGGGTTAGTAAATTTACTTTATGCCATCATTCCATACAATCATTCTGACTTTTTTCTTTCTTTAATATAGGCCACATCGCCAAAAATACTCTCTACAATCAAACACAGATATTGACACAAATATTCTATTTTATTTTAATCTATTTCTTTTTAATATTTATCTAACTGAATATAATTTCTATTATAGATGAACATCCCTCTTACAAACGTGACATTCCTCAAGAACTTCTATCCCATGCTACCGTCATTGTCATGGTAAGCCTTTTATTTACTTCTATATATACAATAATATTATTTATACTGTATATTAATGTATATTCTCTACTAGAGACGATATTACTGCTTTACAGATAATATCTTGGTCTGCAAAGAAATCCTTTGCCTTTGGTATATAAATCAATTATTCTATCATGCAATTCACAAAAATTAATTCTTTTCTATCGTTTTATAGTCAAAGAAATCATAATCTCATGCTTTACTGTAAATGTTTTATTTGTTTGTTCATTTGTACTGGGTACTTCCAATGTAAGTATTAATTAGTGCATAAAATTTGCAGTATAAAACACGTACACACTCCCATCACTAATGTTTTATCTATTCTCAAAGAGTACTGCTCTTACCCCTAAAAAAAGGTAATGAGCACCTCATTTTCTTCAGGTATTTGTTTTTTGTAGAAAATTTTTCATCCCAAATATAACAAGCTTGCCGAGCAAGAAGTAGCTGAGGATGTAGAATAGCTTTATTAGATTTGAAACCTAGAAACATTCTATTCTTTCCAATAAAAATAAAAGCATAAACCATTACTAACCTAATAAGAATGGGAAACCAAATAAATAAAGAACATATTACTGGTCCATAGTTTTAAAGACGTGTTTTTTTGCTGTTGATGATTGGAGATTTTAAAGAACTGTCAGTATAGGTGGTCAGTAAAGGTGGTCAGAAAAGGTGAGGTGTAGTACAGATAAACCATTGGAGCAATATACATGATGTAATCCATCTTTGACCTTTCCTGTTCTGTGTCAAGAATACCAAGATAAATCTGTAGTTTTAAATATATTTATTTATTAAGCATAACAAGTATATCGAAAGTGCTACCAAACCTTACTTGTGGAACCCCCATTTACATATACTGTAGTGTTTGTAAGTCTCGCACATACAGTGCTAGATGACCTTAAAATCTAGTGGAAAAAATATCAACTAGGCTATATCACGTTATTCTAGTATTGTTTGTCCATATATACACGTCAGTATTTTCCTACTTTTTTCCAGTGCATTCTAGTGCTATCCCCACCTAATTCCATCTACTCCTCTGTAAAACTCTACCATTCACTGAACTGATCCTACCAGCCTCTTGAGTACTCCTTGGATACTGGTACCCTCTCCTCTGAATTTGACCATGTCAGTATTTTCGCAACATGGGCTGCCATACCTCCTTTCTGCCGATACTGTCACTCGGATAAACATGCTCTGATCGATTGCGATTTACGCAAAAAAGCTACTATGTGTCGCCTATGCAACGCTGGAGGTCACATAGCCAAGTCCTGTTCCTGCAAGAATGAATCTTCTGTAACCTCACAGAAATGCTGTAAGATTCTGGCCATACAAGAGACACCTCAACCCTTGACACCCTCTTCTTCTGTCGTGGTGCTTCCTCTTCCCTCATCCTCTTCCACTGATGTTCTGACAACTACAGGCCGTGTCAAACGCATTCAAAATTCTCTAGAGCGATCTGTGACATGCTCTCAGACCTCTCTTGTAGTACCTAATGCTCCAAACAATTCTAACCCCGTCAATGAACACAAGTTACCTTTGCCTTGTCAATACTGTGGTCTACTTGGCCATCAGCGCTCCAATCACAATGCTTGCCTAAAAACCCCCAATATATTCAGAAGGAGACTACTTCCAATGATATGGAGACAGACTTTGACGATTCCAATGACAACGACCCTCTTTCTGCAAATGAGCATGCAGATCCTCTTGGATCGCCCCAATAATTAATTTGATGAATTTATTACAACCTAATACTAATATTTCTCCTATCTGTACTGCTTCTACAATCTCTGACTATCTACCTTCGGCTTCCTCTATACCCTCTTCTCATGTAAACTGAGCATTGGCACTATCAACTGTTGCAGTCTGGTCAAAACAGCAGATATTTCTTCTCATAACTAGTTTATTCAATACCTACATGCTCGCTCCCTAGATCTGCTTGCACTTCAAGAAACGCATGCAACCTCGACATTGCAAGACACTTTTCACTCTCAATTTCAAGTCAAAACTAGCTTCTGGTCCGTCTACTGCAGTCTCATCTCCTTCTCCTCTGATATCTTTTGTAGAAACTCGTTTACTAGTCCTTGTGGCCACATTATTTCTAGCACTGTCTCTCATGTGACTAATCGATTTGATTCTTTTGTAATTACAGTTATCTATGTTCCTCCCAATAGACAAGACAAATTCTCTATCTTGTCCTCTCTCTGCACTCAACTTCCATCCATATTTCCTTTCTCTCCACGCCATAGGGTCATATTGGGTGATTTCAACTACACTTATTCTCCTGCTTCCCCAAGGGCTCAACAGGTGCCTCACAATTGGCTCAAGTACATCGATGAGTTTTTTTACTGATGGGATCACCCTACCCAGACAAATTTTCAATACAACTTTTCATCAAGGACTATCCCAATTGTGTATTGATTATCTGTTTGTCTCCTTTGATATGGCTTCCATCCACTTTGATCACAGTAGAACCACTTATGTCCAACCAGCTTGGTCTGATCATTTTCTATTGTCTGCTCAATTACAATTATCCCCAGCCACGCATGCTTCCTCGTCAGTCAATGCGGTCAGAAAAGGGTTGTGGTGTGCCCACACTTGGTTGGAGAATAATTGTCTCTTTTGTACACGCCTCACCCAATCTCTACATAGTTGCGTTCACAACTTTGCTCCAGAACTATCCCCGGCTACCAAATGGGAAGCACTTAAGGCTACTACCGCAAAAGTGGCTAGAGCATTTAGTTGACATCGTGCCTTTACTCTCTCTTGTGCAGAAGATCTTCTTCATCAAAAACATGCAGATATCACCAAAAAGCTAGTGACTGATCCTTCACTTCTATCTGTCTTCTCTTCGCAATTGCTTGTTGTTAAGCACCAACTCTCACAACTGCAACAATACCATGTGGAAAACCTGACACTACGTTCTGGTCTACAGTGGTGTGAACTCGGAGAATCCTTACATGGATATCTGAAACAATCTATTGCTTCTTGGGCCTCTCAAAAATTGATCCCTCCTCTGTGAAATCCAGCGACCTCTTCTATCTGCACATCTAAAGAAGAAATGCTAGAGACTACCACGCAATTTTATTCTGATCTTTACTCACCTGATGATGTTGACCATGCTGCAATTGACAACCTGTTGAACTTCCTTCCTACACACCTCCACATCTTCTCATCTGCCGCAGAATCTCTGGTTGCACCCATTACATATGACGACTTGCTGGATGCTTTTTTGCAATCCCCTCAAAAATCTTCTCCTGGCATGGATAGTCTCCCATACGAACTGGTTTGACTGGTGGTTACAGATCCAGCTTGTCATGATATTGTGGTTGAAGTCTACAATAATGCTCTCTCTTTGTCTGATATTCCTCCCTCTTGGTTACACTTGTGCGTTTCGCTTCTGCCCAAAAAACCTCCACTCAATTCCCTGAAAAATTGGCACCCAATCTCACTCATCAACACAGATGCAAATGTCTTCACCCACATTTTGAGTGTTCGCATACTCAGTACCATGGCAGCCATCATCACTTCGTATCAAACTGGTTTTCTTTGCGGCAGGTTCATTGCTGACAATGGCTTGTTGATGAAGCTCATTCTTGAACATGCTTGCAACACCCAATCCTCCAGTATTGGCCTTCTTCTAGATCAGGAAAAAGCATATGATTGTGTTCACCCATCTTATCTTTGTACTGTTTCTACCTGCTTCGGTTATCCAGCCTTCATGATCCAATGTATTGATAGTCTCTTCTTTGGCACTGAACTGCATATCAATGTCAACAGATTCCTCACTGATACCATCCCACAATACCATGACCTCAAACAGGGTAATCCCCTTAGCCCTATCCTTTTTAATCTGGCCTTCGAACCACTTCTTCTGAACATTCTTCTGGACATGCAACTTGAAGGTTTTCATTTACCACGCCCTTCTGTAGCCACTGCTTCTGCCACCTCAACCAACATTACACTTCTAGTCTATGCTGATGATGTTATATGTCTTCTCAACTCTCCCACTGAGCTGTTCCGGTTACATTACCATCTGTACACCTATTCTCAAGCCTCCAACACACTGGTGAATTTCCACAAAACCAAAGCTATCTCTCTCAGGATCATTGTCTATATATCAATCTATTTAGCTCCCTGCTTTAGCTGAGCATAACATATTCAGCTGGCACGACTGCAACTCTCCTGCCCCCGTCTGATATCTTGGCTTCCCACTGTTCTCCTCTTTACCACAATGCGATCTCTTTCTGAACAATCTTTTAGAACAAAAAAAACTTGGGTGCCAAACGCATGAACTGTTGGTTCGAGGTCACTCTACTGTTCTCAACTCCCTGGTTCTCAGTTGTCTCTGGCATGTGCTCCGCGTGGTATCAACACCTAAATCCTTCTTCAAATCTGTTCAATTCATTATATTCCAATTCATTAATTTTCGCATTTTTCCCCAGATCAGCTTTGCTACAGTTTGCTTGCTACGCTTTCAGGGTGGACTTTGTCTGCAGAATCCAGAATTGCAACAAGGTGCTCTACAATCGTGTTGGCTTGGTCCCATCCTCTCGACTTCTTCACCACAAATATGGTCCCGTTGGTCCTTTTCATGTTCTATTGTCCTTCCCTGTCTGCTTTTCTTTTTACAGCACCATCTTCAAAATCACAGCAATGGCTACAGCCATGACCCCAAAGATCTGGATCACCGGTTGCTCTTCTTGTTCCCACAACGTTGTCCTCTCATACTCCAAACTGGACAAAGCTCCCTGTTCGTACTCCTTCATGCCTTGGAACAATTGCCACATACATTTGTAGGTGTAATAGCCACTGCGGCTACTTGTTTGAAGATCCCAATTTCTTACATAATCACTCCCACACCACCTGCTACACTTTCATGATCAATTGCTGACCTCCCTATCTCTGTGGCATACATCTACAATCTTCACCACTTTCACTGTTTGCGTCCTAAACATCGACAGGAATGCATTGTTTACCCAACATTGTCACGTAAGGTCCAAGCTCTTGTCAGTGCCCCTGATACTACCATGTCCTCTTTCTTTACACATGCCTTTACAGCTGCCTCTAGTGGACTTTCATCACCCCTTCTCCCACCGCAATATTTGATCACACCTTCATCAATGCGCGTCCATTTCTGCTTTCTCTTGGACTGGTCCCCCAATCTTCCAATCCCTCCAGACTCAAACTGACAACAAAAATATATTGCCAACAATGCTCTCATCTCTCTTCTGCTCCCGTTTCTGTGCCTCCTCCAGTATTCATTGACTGGTCTGGCTTCTGGCTCCTCCCCCTGTCCCATACTTGCTGCAACATTTGATATTGTTACCTTCACCAGAAAATTCCACACAAGTCGCTCCTTCATTGTTTCATTCCTGCATCAAATCCTTCCCCCGCCTGTCCTATCTGCTTCAACCCAGTGAAATCTTTAGAACATTTCTTTTTCTCCTGCCCACTAAAACTTCCTATATGGTATTATGTATGGTCCACATATATCAATTTGTCTCAAACTCTGGCCACTTTTCCTTCTCTCCAGCTCGCCCTCACTTTTCTCGTCATTCCTGATAACTCTTGTCCCAATGCTATGTTTGCAATAGCAGCTGCTCTTGAAGCTATTTGGCGCTTACATTGGGCTTTCATCTTCAACGATATTCCCTTTCGTACCAGCCAAGTGGAATCTCTCATTGACAAACTCTTCCTCCAAGCACAGCAGGAATCTTTTCTCTGCTCTGACATCCCCCACGTATCTCTCCCTTTTTTCTCACTTGATTTACCACTTCTCTGCACCTCTCTTTCCCTCTACTCTTGAACCTTGCTTTACTTCTTACTTGTTTTCACCTGACTTCTCCATAAATCCTTAAAAAAAACTATAACAAAAAAATTAAATTATTTTAAAACAAAAAAAATTATAAAAATATGCTGCTACCTTTGCCCTCACAATATAAAATCCAAAAACACAGTTTGTGACTATCCCAATGATATTCACTTAATAAACTTTGAGGCCATGTCTTCCTATTAAAAAAAGTTACATTAAAAGAGAAGCATTTAAATAATTCCAAACATTAATTTTCCTAGTGACTTTATTTATTCTTTTCTTTACTATCACTTTATTATATATTTTAAAGCTTCTGAATTTAATATGGCACATATGAACAAGAGTTTTACCACAATAATTCTTGAGGAAGAGAATCGTGATGCAGAGATGGCAGCAATTATTCAGACATTTCTTATTGATGCCATAAAGCGTCAGCTTTCAAACGCAGATACCAAAAAGAAGAAACAAAAAAAGATATATACCATGGTATATTGCAATAGAGATGCTGGTGACGTACAGCTGGGAAAGTACTACTTTGATGAAAACAGTGTTTACACTGAAGAACAGTTTCGTAGACGATATGGAATGAGCAAATCCTTGTTCATGTGTATTGTTGAGGGCGTAAAGAAACATGACAGCTACTTTGAGCAGAAAGTTAACACTGCCCATTCTCTTGGATTCTTTTCTTTCCAGAAGGTATCTGTAGCTCTCTGCCAGCTTGTCTACAGACTTCCTGCTGATGCTCTGGACAAAACGTTTAGAATGACAGAGTCTACTTCGCTAGAGTGTTTGGAGTGTTTATGTGCTGCTGTTATTGCAGTTTATGGAAAGGAATACCTGAGGTTGCCAACACAAGAGGATATAAAGAGACTTTTGGCAGAAGACGAATCTAGAGGCTTCTCTGGAATGCTAGGTTTGCTCGACTGTATGCACTGGGAGTGGAAGAACTGCCCAACTTCTCGGCATAAACTTTTTGTTGAGATAGAGAAGACTGCAACAATAATCCTGGAAGCTGTCGCCTCCTATAACCTGTGGATTTGGCATGCTTTCTTCGGTTAGCCTGGTTCTCTCAATGACATTAATGTCTTAAACCAGTCCCCCCTCTTTGAGGATCTTGCTGATAGACGAGGTCCAGAGATCGAATACGAAGTCAATTGCAACAAGTATACAGACTTCTGACAGAATATTTGGTCATTTTTAACCCCCACCAAGACTCTTCAACTTATATTGTAGCTTTAAATTTATGATAAAAGATAGTAAAGTTCTATAAATATCTGGTACTCTCACAGATAACTGTATAAGATGTAATAGATAAATTGAAAAAAAAATTGAAAAAGCTTTAATAAGAGATTGGTCTAAATTTATGCATCTTAAGTTCAGATAGACGATTTTGCATATTAAGGCAAAACGACATACAAGTCTCTATGCTAATTGCTTTCCACATTTCTTGCAAAGCATTTTCAAATTGTTGCAATGTGGTAGGCTGAGGTCGTCTTGCACGGATTTTGTTATCAAGAAGACCCCAGATATTTTCAATTGGACTCAAGTCTGGACTGTTAGGAGGCCACTCCAAAATCTTCAATCCAAGGTCTTTCTTGAACTTTTCTGCCAAGGTAGCCTTATGATAACTCGCGTTATCTTCTTGATAAAGGTAGTCTCCCTTTTCTACATTAGAAAGACTTTGGTAGAAGGGCATGAATTCCTTCTCCAGAACTTCATTGTACAATGAAGCATTCATGTTACCCTTAAGCATAACCAGTGGTCCAACTCCTCCAGACCAAATACATCCTCAAAGCGATACAAAACCTCCATTTCCTGGAACCTTTGGAGTCAAGCCGTTTGGATGATATTTCTCTCCTGGTTCCCGCCATACATGACTACAACCATTTTTTTTGAAAAGGGTAAAGGTTACTTCGTCTGTCCAAATGACAGTATCTCACTGTTTTTTCCAACCTTTTATTTTTCTATACCAAGCACGACGTTTGGCAATGTGCTCCTTAGTTAGAAGAGGCTTTGATTTGGTTACACGGTAGGCTAGATTCATCTTGTGCAACGTTCGGCTAATAGTTTTTGTACTGACTTTTTTTCCAGTCTTTTCCTTAATCAAGTCTGCCATCTCAACCAAGTTTTGATGGTGATCCCGTTTGACATCCAAGAAGAGATGTCTTTTATCTCTAGCAGTTAATTTAGAAGGTCTTCCTGTTGGCTTCTTATTAGTAGCATATCCGGTTTCATTGTATTTTTTTATGATACGTGTGACAGTAGTTCTAAGTATTCCCTTTTTTCTTGCAATGTCAGAAATCTTTATGCCATCTTCATAAAGTCCAATTAAGATTCCTTTTTCAACTTCTGAAAGCCTTTCAAATGGCTTGTGAGGTTTACTGCTCCGTTGTCTAGGCATTATATTAAAAAGATTTTATTGAATTTAGCAGATTGAGTAAAGTGAAGTGTAAGGGTATATTATGAAATAAATAGCGGAAATATAAATTGACCAAATTTTCTGTTCCGCGACTATATAATGAGATATTATTTGGCAGATGGTATATACTCATGTATGATGCTTTTGTCAAGAGTTTTAACGATCCTCAAACTGCAAAGGAGAAGGTAAATGAGTATATGTTACATCCTTTGAATCCTCTTCACTAATCACTTGTCTTTTTTAAGAACTTTGCCAAGATACAAGGAAGAGTACAAAAAGATGTGGAACAAGAATTTGGCATGTTGAAATCATGTTTTGCAATAGTTGCTGGACCAGCAAGAATGTGAAGTCATGATACTCTAAAGCATATCATGACTGCGTGTATAATTTTACACAACGTGATTTTGTTGGTGATAATAAGGGAGTGAATAGAGAGGTAGTGATAGAAGACAGGTTAGAAATGGAGAGTGTCTTGATAGAAATGCAAAGATTGATTTTTAGATCAGAGATTTCATTCTCTGATAGAACTTTTGCTAGCTGTCTTCAAAGACATATAAGAATTTGGGACCGGGAGCAACACTTCCAGCTGAGACAAGATCTTATGGATAGTCTGTGGAAAAGAGAAGGGGAAAAACAATAAAAACATCTTTATAAGCTTATATTTTATTCTTTGCAACTCAATTGCTCTCAGGAACTCCAGTATCACTGTTACCACTGTTGTTAATCACAGGCCCATTCCATATTTCTCTCTCTCTAATCCTATGCTGATGTTGCAAAATCATTTGGCAATCTATTGGATTTTCAATAGAGAGAGGGTCCATAAACAGAATACAGATGTCTTCAGCCCTTTGCAGGGCTGTGGTGTGCACTGTCAGGGCCAACGTGGTATTCTCAAAAATCTTGGTTGATTTCTGAACCTCTTTTGTGTTTTCCTTCATCAGGTCTATATGTTTATTGTCTTTCTTTACCATCTCAGCTTGAGCAGAGAGAGCTTTCTCCAGTTGCTTCTCCATTCCTCTTTGGTTTGCCTCCTGAGCCTTTGTTTGCTTCCTACCTACAGAGCGAGGGCCAAGATTGAACCTGTTACCTTCATCTTCTTTTTCTTTCTCTTCCTCCTCTTCCCCTTCAGCTCCACCTGCATGAGCTAGAGCAGAGTTTGCGACCTTGGCGTTTACTGCTTGTTTCTTGCTTGCCTTCTTGGTATTCTTGGTCTTTGGTGCCCTAGGTAGCCACTTTGGGTGCTGAGACAAGATAGTGAAGCAATGACCAAGGCTGAAATTTGACTTCATATCAACAAAGAACAACTGTCTTGCTTTTGACTCCTAAACTCTTGTTTAGCCATTATATAGAATATAATATTTATATAATTTACATATTAATTGCTTACATCAGATTCGTCATTTGAGCCACTTGCATTCATTCCTTGTGCTTGAGACAAAACCCCAGCATATTTACTGACTACCCTGTTAATGATATGCCAACAAGCAGGCAAAGCACGATTGTTGTGCTTCAAAGCATTTTTACCCAAGAACTGGTAGTAGTGGTTGCTTATTCTCGACCAGAATTTATCACTCTTTTGGTCAACGCCTCTAATAGTATCCAAGACAATAAACAGATAGGAGTGGAAAAGCTGTTTGTTCTCTTGGATAGAGAACTTTTTCTTTGGTCTGCTTTTCTCTTTTATGTCAATATTGACAATATTAATTATTGTTTAAATGAACAGAACCCTTCATATTAGTATCAAATATAAACAGCTTGCAATAAAAAAAATACTTTTGCCAGAAATTTTGGGTTCATCAAAGGAAATACTAATAGAGAAGATGCTCATTGTAAAAAAATGTGATTTTATTATATTAATTTTTAATGGGGGCGAAAAGAAAATAAAAAACTAAATTCTTGGCAAGTTTTTAAATTGAGCATCTATTTCCATGCTCAAAGTCATAAAAATCATAGAGCATGTAAATACATACTGTCAGAAATGCTACTGCTGCAGACAATTTTTATTAAAAGCATTTACAAAAAGCACTTAAATCGGAAAAAACTGAATCTAAATACTACTGCTGCAGATGCTCTTACATTTCAAACCATTAAAAAGAAAGGAAGTTCACTAGAAAAATATACGGGAATTACCATGTACAAAGTTAAATTATAACAATAGAAAATCTGGGGTATTTTTTCATCTCAGCTTTTTTTGTGTGTTCAAGATGAAAACACTGTTTTCCGGTTTTCTATTGGCTTGGATACAACAGGCAAAAATATTATTTATTATTATTATTATAAAGACATAACAATTCATTATAAAGACATAGTAAATTTAGTAAACGTTGTACTTGTTTCCTTTTTCTCTTAACACTTCAAAGTAAAAATAAATAAACATTATGTTCACAATTCCTGAACTCTACAACGAAAAGTGCCATTGTGCTGGATGTAGTCAGAACGATCTCGGCTATAGTTTTGTTGCCAGAAGAACTGCTCAACGTCATAACAAAAGGGCAAGACTAAGTGCCATAAGATGTGAAAGGGGTGCAATATTTGAATTTATTTAATTGTATTGTAATCCATGAAATAACGTGTTGTAATAGACATGTCTACCCAAAGAAATATGATGGAGGTCGATGATGAACGTAAGGTTTATTTAATTCAGATACTGTTAGATATTAACCAAGTGTTATATTCTAAATGTAGCTATCTTAACCCATCAACCCGGAGCCTTGGAAGAATTGTACACTCAGACAAACTCACCTGTTTGGGAAGGAGCTTCAATGTCTGACACTGAAGATGTTTCCGTTACTAATGACGCGATCAGCAATGGTGACAATGATGACAGTGGAAGCAACAGCAATGAAATCAGTGAAGACAAAAGCGAAGACGATGTTATTGAGCTCGACAACAATGAATTGAATAGTGAAGGTCAGTTAGTGTTAAAAAATTTAAAAAAAAAGCATTAATTTTTTTTTATAATTGACCCTTTTGCCACCCCCAATATGCCCAGAACCCAGTGCACAGGTTCATTGCTACTTTTATGGTGATGTTTGCTTCCCGCTATGTGGTTGACAAGGGCGCCGTTGTCTTGATCGAGTTCATCAACAAGCTTTTAACAATTTACGAGCAGGATTTCCAACTGCCCTTGAGCCTTCCTGGTCTTCAGCGCATGACAGGTTTCTCAGCCATGACCAAAGGCATAAAGAAATTTGTTGTGTGTCTGGATTGTCACAAGGTGTACGAAGAAAGTGCATCTGTCCCATCTCATTGCAATTTTGTAAAGCTTGGTGCATGCTTGTCTTGCAACTGCCAATTGACGAAAACATCAGCATCGGGTGCTTTGGTGGCCAAGCGTTCATACTTGTACCAGTCCATTGTTAATACTTTACGAATGTTTTTCTTTGTCCAGGATTCGAGAATAAAATTAGACATTGGAATCACGAGCTGAAGATGGTGGATACGATGTGTGACATATACGATGGTGCCATGTGGAAGGAGCTCAAAAACAAAGATGGTGTGCAATTCACAAAGGATTTGCGTTCATTAATGTTGACTCTCAACATCGACTGGTTTCAACCTTTCAATAATGTCATGCACTCGACTGGTGCCATATACCTGGTAGTAAACAATCTGCCTCGCAATGAAAGATACAAGCCAGAGAACACACATCTCGTAGGATTGATGCCTGGCCCAAAGGAACCCAAATCCAAAGAGATAAACCATTATCTCTGGCCTATGGTAGATGATCTGATAAGATTGTATGAGGGACTGGCAATCCCAACTTTTGAGTGTCCTAGTGGTGTCCGCGTCTGTGCCGCATTGATGATGGTGGCCTGTGACATCCCGGCAGCAAGAAAGACAAGTGGGTTCACCTCACACAACAGTACATGCGCATGTTACAAGTGCAACAGACATTTCCCTCGCTTGGAAAACGGTGTCAATGTTGACTTTCGTGGGTTTGACTTCTCTTGGTGGGTGCTTCGTGGCGGTGTAGAGAACAGGTTGCATGCTGAGGAGTGGGAAAGTGCTTGTACCCCCTCAGAAAGGCATCGGCTGAAGGTCAAAAATGGTGTTTGATGGTCGTAGTTGCATCGCCTTGGATACCTTGATCTAGTATGTGGAACGATCATCAATCCCATGCATAATTTATTCCTGGGAACGCCTAAAAGATTGATGGATCATTTGATCAAAGACGAAGACATTCAAGATGGCAATTTTGCGGCAATGCAGAAGACTGCAGAAACGATGATTGTGCCTGGTGGATACACCTCTTTGAACTCGAAAATAGGAAAGCAGTTTTCGTATATGAAGGCAGACGAGTGGAAGTCATGGGTGCTCGTATACTTGCCAGTTCTGTTGAAAGATGTTCTTGCAAAATACAGATTCGAAAACTGGATTAACTTTGTTGATGCATGCTGTCTGTTGATCAAGCCAACAATCACGTTCGATGAAGTCAACACTGCCCATCAGTTCCTTCAAACTTTTTGCACCAGATGTGACGAGCTGTACAACGCCGAAATCCTCACCTGTAATATGCACCTACACCTCCATCTTCGAGATACAATTCGTGATTTTGGACCAGTGTATGGTTATTGGCTATTTGGGTTCAAGTGGTTTAACGGGTTGTTAAAAAATTTGAAGACAAACAGGAAGATCGGGTTTGAAGAAACATTTATGAAGAAATTTATTGAAGATGTGCACAAAGACGATCTTGTCAACAGTTTCCTTCAGAGTACCTACCAGACATCTGCATTTCCTCTCCTTACCAAACTCACTTCTTCCTTTACACCCACCACCATTCCATCCATCTGTCAACGTACCTTCCACATACAGTCATTTGTCGAGGCTTCTGAAGATCCAAATGTACTTGTAAAAGGCAACGAACCTCTCCCTCCTTCCACATTCCCTCTATCATTAAAATCCGCTACCACAATGAGTGACATTCACTATGTTCATCTCTTACAATACTATAAAGTTGCGTACAACAATGAACAATTAGTTCACTTTCAACAAGCATCAGAATCACCATACTTTGTTGACAATACAATTACCCTGTTGAAATACATCAACATCCTTGGGCAGGTCTACAAGGGTAAAGGTGAATCTGGAAGCCATGGCTCTCTTGTACAAGCAAAGTTCATTAGAAGTACTGGTGAGCATATCATCGCATACACAGGTCAAATACAGTACATTTTCACCCATTCTTTCACTCCTCCACCCACCTCTTCATCCCTTACTCCCTTGCTTCGCACCCATCGCCGCCCAACACAACTTCTTCACAATTCTCAACATACTTTTGCATTTATCAAATGGTACACACCCAAAAATGATCAATCGCGAGAGTACGAACATGTTGAAACCTGCTTTCCAACATTTTCTCCTGACGATTTCCAATGTGTATTGCCAGTGCATAGAATTATGTTAGAAGTAGCAACTGCTGAGCACACAACACGCAGAAAAGTAAAAAAGATGCTGGTCATTCCTTTGCTAAAAAAACAATACATTTAAAAAATAATAAAATATAACTCCCTTTTTTAAAGGCACACAGAAAAGAATAATCATTGTGTTTATATTTGTTGGTATGTTTATCATTGTCAGATGGAGGATGTGGAGGATGTAGAGGATAAGAAAACAAAATTTATTGAAACTCATCTCTAAAAGCCCAGTGAGGGAGAAGGGACGTCAATCTAGGCGGGACTGCTAGAACAGCATCTATACCAAAGGGCCTCTTCAACATCTGACGCGAATTGAAGTCCATGCGATTACGCATAAAATCATTAACAACCGCAAGAAAGTGATTGTACTAAATACAAATAAGTGATTAATCAAAGTTCTGATTCATTTAAATCCATAAAAAAACAAAAAAAAAGCTATATACAATAATGTAAACAAAAGAAATTACCTCATTGCTTCTCCAACTTGGACGCACTGTACGAATCGCACAGTTGCTTGAGACTCCAGGCATATCGTCTTCAGATTTGCCCTCAGACATTGCTTCTTTCTGTAAGAGTCCGTCGCAGCTCTTACCCACCTTCACATCAATTTCAGCCTTGAATGTATGGTAGGTCAGCTCGCGACGGTCAAAATGCTAGTTTATAAATGTATTAATATGAATACATTTAATTTGCAATCAAAATATACTTCTAGCATACATCGGTCTCTTGACCTGCTTTTCTTGACCGAGAATTTGTCTTTTTGCGCGCTTTATAGGATTCCTTGACTTGGCGTCTCGTTCCACAAAAGTTTGTGTAGATACAATCGCTAATATTGGCCTGTCAAACACTAGTCCCAACAACCTTTGGGGCCAGGTATGCATGAAGGTCATGCATCAGCTGTCTGTTGGGTAGAAGTCTGTAATCAACATTAACATCCCAACTGTGCTTGCTGTCGTTAGCTGCAACTAGTTCTGGCTTATTTGATTTGAAGTTGTGTTTCTTCAACTCTCCTCGGATAAGAGCCTATACTTAGTGTGAGATATTATGTTGATGAACTACTGTACATCTCAACACTTACTAAAACTCTAGTGCGATCCTGTTTACTAAGTTCACCAGCGTTTGCACCAGTAAGAACCACTGGACCAACAGAAGGAGCAACAGAAGGAGCAGCAGAAGAGATACCAAAAAAAGCCTCAGAAGGTGTTATATACCAATCCAGAGTAGAACCAATGAAAGAAGCTGCGAAAGGGACAGAAGCAGGAGCAGGTATAGTGGTAGGAGCAATAACTGCA
This sequence comes from Phycomyces blakesleeanus NRRL 1555(-), assembly GCF_001638985.1. Taxonomy (NCBI): domain Eukaryota; kingdom Fungi; phylum Mucoromycota; class Mucoromycetes; order Mucorales; family Phycomycetaceae; genus Phycomyces; species Phycomyces blakesleeanus. The sequence continues at coordinate 1,325,742 of NW_017265138.1, read as the reverse complement.
AGAAGTTCTCCAGAGGCATCGGCAACGCTATCAAGTATTTCCAATGAATCTTTGTTCCCCTTGATGACAATGCCAATGTTTGAATCCATGGTCTTGAGACTTTCCTCCATAGCGGTGAGCCTTCTTAAAAGCTCAGTATATTCCGGGGATGGAGCAGGGGCAATGGACTGACGATTGTTAACCATGGTCTGAAAGCTATCTAATAAAATGTTATACGTAAGTTGATTATTAATTATATTTGTTTTATATATCTATTCATTGTATATATAGAGTGTTATTAACATACAAAAGAAGTTAGGTGTTAAGCGAAACAATAAAGTGTAGTTAATGGAAAGATAGTAAAAGTAAAAGCAAGAACCCATTTATTATATTACACTTGTTGCTGTAAATACTCAGGATTTCTTTAATACACGTATCTCTATTAATACTTCCTGGAATTAACGGGGTGCAAATCGGCTTTGAACATGCTTTTTTCAACTCAATCCAATATATGATTTCTGTCTTTTGGCCTTTTGGCCCTTTGGTCTTTTGTTCTTTTTGTTTTTTTTTTCATTTACAAGTTTTCTCTCTTTTCTCTCTTTCCAACATTTATTATATTCACAGATTTTCTTGGTAAGATATCTTATTCTTTAATATTATATATATATATATATAACTAAAATGATAATAATTGTTTTCTATTACTACAGACACTCTCGTTTTGTTACCTTCTGATGCATCCCCTTCACAATGTCCATTCGGATTAGCTAAGGTTAGTAAATATACTTTATGCCATCATCCTATAAAATTATTCTGACTTTTTCCTTTCTTTTGTATAGGCCATATCGCCGAAATTACTCTCTACTATTAAACACGGTTATGAACATGGTAATATTTTATTTTATTTCAATCTATCTCTTTTTAATAAGCACACGGCTTAACATAATTTCTATTATAGATGAACCTCCCTCTCATGAGCACATCGCGAATCAAGAACTTTCATTTCATACGAGTGTCATTGACATGGTAATTTTTTTTTGTACATATAACAATATTATTTATTTTGTATATTAATGTATATCATTTACTGAAGACAATATTAGCGTCTCCTATGTACTCTCTTGGTCTGCAAATAAATCCTTTTGCTTCGGGTAGGTAAATGAAATATTCTACCACACAGTTCACAAAAAATAAATTTTTTTCAGCATTTTTATAGCCAAATAAAGTATATTGAGTACTATGGTTCGCATTCATGACGTCTTTTCTTTTTGTCTCTGGTAAGCTATTATATTGCAAGCATAATTACATATATATATTCTTAATATCCACAATTTCTTGTTCAAACAGCTAACACTTTTCTAATTTCATAGAACAACCATTTACAAGCAAGCAACACACAACTGGGCTTTTCTCTGAGAGATATTGTTTGGAGAATACTTGTTTTATCAGAACATTGGCTATTTCAAATTGTATGAAGGATAGAACACTAGCCAGAACGTTCCTGAATATTAAATATAACCACTGTACTATAAACCTAAGAATATTCTTTTCTTTCTAATAAAAACAAAATAAACCAATAATTATTATAAATAAATTAAAGATTGGAGAAGTGTATGGAAACAAACAGTATAAGAAGAAGTCTCTAAGATTGGATAAAATAAATTCAAATACAACAAAACCCTGTAAAAACTGGCATATCCATAAATTAAACAATGTAAAAACTGGCATATCCGTATAATCGATCTTTCATTTATCGTTCTTTTAATCGGAAAGTGGTAGGATATATTACAACAAAATGTAATTCTGAGTTGCCGTTTTAGTGCATGTGGTAAAAACCCATATACAGAAAATGCAAACACATCTTACTATCCTGCTGTTCTGACCTTTTCCTATGTTCGAAAGTTGGTCTTACCACCTATGAGTAAGCCAGCTTCATACACTTGTAAAAACTATCTGATCGCATCGTAAAACCTGGTCTTTTCACATAATTAATTACAGTTTTACACATAAGAAAACCACACCTCTTTTCCAGTGGCAGTGGGGTGAGAACAAACCCAGAAAAGGAAGTGAGGGAAAGACTATTGGCTGACATGTGGCTTTCAATGCTCCACAGACATCTGTCATACATGACTTCAGTTGGCTCAAGAGAGAAGTCATTTTCTGCCTGTCAGAAAGCGTGGAGATAGCCCTTGACCATGGAAGAGCAGTAGGCCAGCCAGAGAGCAAAGGGATCAGACACCTCACAGAAGACCAAGAGGACGGCAAGCATCTTGATTGGTAGGATATATGCGGCCTTTAACAGTACGCAGATACTCAAAACTTGTGGCAAAAGGGGCATTGAGCAACAAGATTCTCAGATAGTACCATTTTGAGTCACTTGGTGAAACAGCGTGGACTCTGCCAAGGGTTTTGCTTTCCTTTTTGCCATGTGGAGTCCAATTTCCCTGATTTTTTTTCCATGTAAAATGCGAAGGAAATTCCAAATAAAGATACTTGTGGGATGGAATATCCAATGTATTTTGAGCAAACCATCCAGTCAAGGTAGTGGAGGAGCCCCACCCAGAAGTTTCTTCAAGAGAGTCAGATTCACGGAAGTAAATAGTCTTGGCGTTCTCAAGATGGATAGCAAGTCTCTGGTGAGCTGGAGACTCACTGTGAATCCTAAAAGAAAAGATTCTCCAGCAAGCTTCAGACGCAGAGACATAACAGGCATCAAGGAATTCTTGGATCTCATTGATAGGTTCTTGGGGGGTGGATGAGAATCCAGGCTGCAGGACTGTCATGGCATGGTCATGACCCTTGTATACATACTTGTAAAGATATTTTACAGAGGCAACAGAGGTACAGATCTCAACGTTGATATGTGCATTGTACTTTACACATAGGTAGCGGTTGTGAGGAACTATGCATCAATTGTCCAGGATGGTATTGTACCATATGACTGATCTTCCATTCTGTCTCTGACAATACAAAGGGTATCCAGCACCATCTTCAATTGTATCATCTTAGGCATTCTTTGGATAATGCTTCTGGCAGCGGCCGTTCTTCATGTAACATGCTAGAGGGACATTAGCAAGACAGACCTTCTCTCCACATAGTTCATGCACCATATGGCGGCTGATGATTGCAAATGCTTCTGGCTCAAGATCAGGATCCAGATACTCAGCAGACACGATTCTGTCATAATAGTCTACTGTAACTGGCTTGTCTGCCATAGCTAGGATCAACAGAATATGGGCATGAGGGTGACCTCGCTTCTGAAACTCAATGACATGGACATGTGCTACGACTTTTGCCAAGATATGCTTCTTTGTTAAGTCGTGCATTAGTTGCTCAAGCTTCATGTGGAACACATGGAAACAAAGGTCAGGTCTATTACTGGCACTCTGTCCACCCAACAGAGAATTTGTGATTTCTGGCCAAGTGGGATTGCAGGTAAAGGTCACAAAGAGATCCGGCTTGCCAAAGTAGTGCACAATGCCCATAGCATCTTGATACAATTCACGCATACATCGTGGGCTGCCAAGGAAGGAGGAAGGAATAATCACTTGCCAACCAAGATTTGTCATATCATTGTCATTGAGGTAGACTGCATCCTGGATACCACTGTAAAGTTCTGCACGCATCTTTTTTTGGTTCAGGACATAATATCCTAGACGGCTATGTTCAATCTTGGCATACATATCGACAATATACTGTTGAAAGAGGTGGCCAAAACGGTGGAGGAGGTGCATAGAGTTAGAACGGTACATGAGACAGTTAGCATACCAGTTCACGGTAGAGATCTTTGATCCTGCTGGAGTATATCTATCAACAGTCCAGCCAAAATCACCAGAAGAGAAGAGTAGGACATACTGCAAACATTATAGTTGCAGTAGTACTTATTGATCTTGTGCAGATAGTCTGTCTGGGTGTGTAGAATGATATCTCTTGCCTCATTATGCTCAGTATCACTCATCAACACTGCCACTTCCTCAACAATGGGAGCAATGTACTATCGCTGGTCTGCTGAGCCAGACTCTGCCAGGCAAAACGTCATATTGGCTGTTCCATCATTATCCCATGCGACTTGATGCATAGAATGGAAGAGGGAAACAAATGGATTAACCTCCATGAGAACGGCCTGAATCTTTTCCAAGATTACCCTGTCTAATTCCAGGGCATTGCGATGTCTATGGTTGACCTGAGATGCTGGATCAAATATATAAACCTGGGCAAACTTGGGCTGATCCATCTGGGCCTGGGTCGTTGGAAGGACTGACCCAATCTTGTAGCAGATGGTCTCATGGATCCGGAAGTTGTATACACCACTGATATTGCTGGCAACAGACTGATCAATGTTGACTCCCATGAAAGTGAAACTCATAGTGCTGTTGTACCGTCTGATCTTTTTGAAGAAATCTTTTCTAGCAGGAGTGTTATGTACCAAAAGTTCTGCGATTCCAGGAGGGGTGGGTTCAAAGGGAGGAAGAATGATAGTCCCAAGTCTGCAGCACATGGAGAACATGATGTTGTTTGCCTTGGACGTGTAGTTTTTCTTATGAATCCACATTAGAGCTCCACAGAATTTGCATTGTACATCAATGGCACCTCTGTTGTCAGTTGGAGGTAATGGGGTGGTAGTACATCGGGCCATGTTATGAGTGACAGCTAACTGGCCAGAGACAAAAGTGTGGTGCCATCTGTTGTTAGGACACTGCAAGCTGTTACTCCGTAGGTGGCCAATTCCATTACAGCAGGGAATAACAGTGGCAGTGGCAATGGCAGTGGTGGTTGTCAAATCCAAGACTCTCTCAACAGCAGAAACTTGCAAAGCCTCAAAAGCAGCAGTTAGATCTACAATAAAAATATTAAAGAATAATTAATAATTGTGGCAATTGATATATAATTTTAAAAATTACTTCTGCTGCTCTCTGCAATATTTTGTTCTGTGAAGGAGAGATCAATTGACATTGGTTGTGTTGGTACAACAGAATCCTAGACAGCTTCAACTCTTGGTCTTGAAGCAGCAGCCAAATAGAGAAATATATAGAGTACAAACAATTATTAGAATTTTTACTGAATATTAATCAATTTTGCTCCATTTATTTACCTCGGCTACTCTCTGCAGGATATTGGTCAGCATGGGAGAGAGCAATGATTTCTGCTATGGTAAGAATCATAGGATTCTGAACAGTTTCTACCCTTGGTCTCGAAGCACCAGCTAAATAATCATATAAATGCAGATGATAGCAAATAAGTTAGAAACTATGCAAGTCGATCCAATGGATTAAAGTAATCTGTTTTAATATTATCTCTACTACTCTCTGTCTGATATTCTTCTTGGGTAGAGAGATTATCGCTGGTTCTCTTTTGGGGGATCAAGAGAGTTTTGTTTCTTGGGTTCAAAGGGCAGGATAAATTTGATCTTCTGCTGTGACCTAATTGTTTACATAAAGCACAAACTGGTCCAGCAGAAGTCATATTGATATTTGATAAATTATAATTGGTTTTGCAATTAAGGTGGGGATAAAGAAATAGTAAAGAGTCTATGTAAGATTATTATTTTTCGGAAAGATATGAACTTTACAGACACCCTATATATACTCTTTTTCAAAATAACGATTATATCAATAATGACAGACTTGTTATAATTTAAAATAGATTTGAATCATATGTAAAATCGACAACGTGCTGAAGTAATATTATAATTAGAATAAATTCAAGAGAATATCTTCTTCAAGTAATATTGAATAATAGAGTAAAATACATGTGCCAAGGTGCAGTAAGATGGCTTCTTCAAGGAATAGTAGCTAAATCAAATAGAATATAGTTGTAAAAGTTCATTAGAATGTCTTGTTAAAGTAATAAAAGTAAGGTGACAAAAGTAACAGTCAGTTGTCAAAGTAGCATGGGTTAACCTTTTGGAATTAACATGTGTATCGAATTACAAATGCTGCAGAAAGTGCACGTTTCAGTATAGTTTCTTGGAATTACCATGTGTATTGAGTTACAAATGCTGCAAAAAGTGCACGGTTCAATATAGCTTCTTGAAGTAACACTATATATAAATTCTTGAATATCCAATTGTCAATGCAAAATCATATGTTTTATTTTACTTTATCAGCTATTATTATAAAATGTAGTATATAATATTGATGATCTTTGCTTTTAAATTAAAAAGTAGTAATAGCCAACACGTTTTTCTTTTTTTGTTGTTAATTAATCCAAATCAAGGTATCAGGGCGCAGCACAATTGTAACATACAAATGAATCATTATTTTTATTTTATTTTTATTTACTATTTATATTGAATAGCTTTTGGGAATAACTCTAATGATATATATATATATATTCTCGTTATTCTTCAGATCGATATATTTTTATTACAATTACAACACAATTAAAAATGATCTGATTTTTTTATTTATATCTCAAAATCTGATATATGATATTATAATATGTATAATTTATAAGTATAATAAGTATAATAATAATAATAGTTAGTAGTAATAAGAAAAAAAATATAATTTTTAAAGATGTTTAAAGCAAACAATGATTTCATAGTAAAAACATTTTGTTATATGGATATGATTTATATTAAAATAGAGATTTATTAATAATTAAGATATTGAATGCAATCGAAAGATGATTAGATTCTATATAACTCATGTGCAGAGTATCTGTCTTTCTTTTTAATGGTTTGAACATAAGTCATATGATTTATAACTTCCTTTCTTTTTAACTGTTTGAACGTAAGTCATGTGATTTATAACTTCCTTTCTTATTAACTGTTTGAACATAAGTCATGTGATTTAGTAACTTCCTATGTTCTTAGTGATTTAAAAGTACGAACGTAAGTCATGTGCAGAGATATCTCTCTAGGATATTATATAATTTGATATATTAAAAGCTCTAATTATAATATCTTTAAATATACATATAAATGTATGCTTTACTTTTTGCTATTTTTATCTAAAGAACAACTCTTTCTATTTTTTAAATATGATATTATTTAAGAGTACTGGTTTTATCCATTCAATTGGCGCCCATTTCCATCTAATTAGCATCCATTTCCATCTAATTAGAACCCATTGACATCTGATTGGCTTCCATAGAAATTGAATTTGCGTCCATTGCCAACTGAATTTGCTCCCATTTCCATCTGAATTTGCTCCCCCCTTTTACTATTGGCAGAAGGGTACATGGCACTCAATTTTTTTATCCTTGCGCCTTACAATTTTTTTTATATAACTGTAGTATTTTTTTTTGTAAACGTCGTATTTTTTTGGCATAAAACATGGATATTTTTATTAGGCATAATTAGTTGATAGAGAAATAGAACACATAATAAGAAGTAAGATATAATGAAATACAAAGTAATAAAAAAAGAAAAGCATAAAGCAGTAAAACAAATAAGAAAAAGAGGGACATAAAGTGGTAAAAAAAAAATAAGAAAAAGAGGGACATAAAGTGGTAAAAAAAAATAAGAAAAAGAGGGATATAAAGTAGTAAAAAAAAATAAGAAAAAGAGGGACATAAAGTAGTAAAAAATAAAAATAAAATAAAAAAAGACATAGAGTGTAAAGAGCTTAAATAGACATAAAAGACATAATTAAAGCTTTCGCTCTCTGTTCAAACAGCGAGGAAAGAATGAAATGACATGGTTAATTCAACCCAAACAGTCCGAAAGGGTGACAGTCTTAGCTGATTCTGTAATCCTTAATATGAGCCCATCTGACTCTGTAATCTCTTCTCTGCGGACACCAAACTTGATCTTGGACCACATTTCCTCAATTGGATTCAGGAAAGGTGAATACACAGGAAGATATGCACACTTGTACCCACGGGAAGAAATAAAGTCTTTCACCTCATCGGCCTTATGGATAGGAGTGTTATCCATGATGAGATAACGTTCTTGCATACCCTGGCTGTCCAGAACGTCCATTGTATGACTAAGAAAGTCGAGGTAGTACTAGGTTCTGGTGCCAATTTGGCTGTTCACCTCAACGTTGGTGTAGATGTCCAACTTTCTCTTCTTCTTGGTTGCGACTGCAGTGGGTTTCTTCAACGAGCGGCTGACAATCCCTCTCTCGCACATTGCACCAAGGATGGTGATGGAAACACCTCTCTGTGTCGGGACAGTTGTCTTAGCCGGGGTGCCACTGATAGAATGGCCAAAAGTTCTCTTGATGTGCATGTTGAAGCCTGCTTCATCGATGAACACACAGTTTGACAGATAGTTGAAATCTGCAAGTTGTTGCCACTCCAAAATGCGGTCTCGTCTCATCTCAATTGTGTTGATGTCGTCTCTCTTCTCAGGCAGCTTCTCCAACTTCTTCATCGTCAGGGCACACTTCTTCACCAAGTGCTTCTGAATTGCTGATTTGGTAATCTGCAGCCCAGAGAACTCTTCCATGACAGCTATCCTTGCTTGTTCCAAGGTAGCATCTGGTTTATTTTCGAAAAACTTCAAAAAAAAAAGCAGAGTGCGCCTGGAACAACTTTCGGTTGCCATGTTTTCGTTCTTTAGGCGCAGAAACCTCCTCAACCTCCATCGTCTCCAGCCCATTGGACTCATCAGTCTCCACTGTGGCAGCATCAAAATCGGCCTGGATCTTCTCTCTGGCCAGCCTGACATAGTTCTGGGCAGTCCGGACATTGATCCCCGTTTCCCTGGCAGTGGCAGCAGCAGTCTGGTTTTCCGAGAAAACCAAGGAGAAGAGCTTGTTCATCTGGTTTTGGTTGTACTTTCGGTACGAACCTCGACCTATGCTTTCTGCAGTGGGAACAGAATCAGGATCGACCTTCTCTGGCAGATTCGTCTTTGGCTTCTGTGCAACAATTGTCTTGGTTGTGGCCTCGTTGACTTCGGTTGGCAGGAAACTTTTGAGACTGAGGAGGTTTGTGACTGCTGAGTTTCCGGCCAAGGTACGGGTCCATTCCATATCGGCATGGTTGACAAAGACATCTGTCACAGATCGGAGTACAACTTCTCCATGCATTTCGTCGACAATCTCTTGGTTGAAATCGCACAAGGGGTCGAAAGCAATTCCAGAAAACTGGGTTTGGTCTGCAGAACTGCTGTGACTGACCATTTCACAGTGCTTGTCCATAACAAATTCGAGGGAGTTGTTGGAAGTAGGCATTTTTTTTGAAAATAAAAAGGGTGTTAAAATCGAGGAAGAAAGATAACTGAGAAACTTTTATTAAGACACTGGGGTATATATACCAAAAAAAAATATTTTAATAACTTAAACGTTTCTACCAAGATATAGTCTTGTCCTGTTGTCTTAATATATTTGGATAAAGAACGTGTTGAAGAATAATGAATGTTTACATATTAAGCTTCTTCACACTTTTAAGAACATTTATTTTATTAGCCGATTTACAGTGCTACCAGAGCCTTTATGGTGTCCTGTCCTCTGTCTCGAAGGAAGGGGTGGGATTTCTCCTCATGGGTTTGCCCAACCAAAAAAAGAAAGTTTTTTTTTGTATAGAGCCAAGGAAAAGCTTGAAATTCAGTTATTGAGATTTTCAGTTTTTCAGAAATTTCTGCAGTTAGATACCATTCTATTTTCAGTTATTAAGATTTTCAGTTTTTCAGTTATTGAGACTTTCAGTTTTTCAGAAATTATTTGCGAAAAAATGGTTATGTATATTATAAAAATTTATGAATAAAAATGCTAGTTATACTATTTGGAGAATTATTTTTAAAATTGCTATTACATTTTTCTTTTTTTTATTTCTATTTTTTTTATTTCTTTTTTTTTATTTCTTTTTTTTTTATTTCTTTTTTTTTCTTTTTTTTTATTTCTTTTTTTTATTTTTTTTTATTTTTTTTTTTTATTTCTTTTTTTTTTATTTTTTATTTTTTTTTATTTATTTTTTATTTTTTATTTTTTATTTTTTTTTTATTTCTTTTTTTTATTTTTTTTATTTTTTCATCTCTTTTTTTTTTCATCTCTTTTTTTATTTCTTTTTTTTGTCATGAGCTTGTGCTATTTTTTGTTACTGTTTTTGTGTGTGTAATATTTGGTTTTTTTTTTGGTATTTTGTATCATGAGGGTTTCCAAAATTGAGATCGGGTAGTATTGTGAGCAAAGCATAATTCTTGGACCGCTTTCAGTTGTTTAACAGATTGTTGGACATTTACTTGTTTCGAGTGCAGATTACAAAGAGTTGTTGAGTTTGATATTAAGAAGATTAGGATTCTGACATTGTAAAATGGTTGGAGCAGGTGCTGAATAAATATAGCATTTTTGGATTCTTTTTTGTAATGGTATTAGATGCTTGTGTAGGACCAGGTTCATAAGAAATACAATTGCTGTGGTAGTCAATCAGATTACTGGATATTTGAGATAAAAATTGACAAGTTTTTGTGTGGTCAGTAAAGTGAATTCTACTGTTGGATTTCGAAAAAGTATGATCGGTGAAATGCACTTAAAAGCATTATGAATATATGTAGACTGGTTCCTATTGTACAGGTAGATGTTTGATCTTGTAGTTTCTTTGTAGGTGGAGGGTTGAATCGTCACGTTTTCTTTTCAGATTTATAGCTTTTGTTCAAAATATTATAGATTATTTAGAGATTAATATCAATGACTCCGAGGTATAGGCTTTATTTACATACAGAAACATAATGTGATCTGGAAATAATAAAAAAATCCATGAGGTGTAGAGCTTTAGGCAGTGTTTTCATTGTCAGAGTAATATTTAGTTGTTGAAGTGAGCATGAGAATGAGATTTATTGCTGATTTAAGAAGAGAAATAAACAGTTTTGGTATATAAACACCAAATGGAAAGAGAGAAAATTATGATATCTCTTTTAAAAAAGAATGTTTATAATAAATTTATGGCTGCGGGTAATATATTGTCCTATTTATTTTTTATCTCCTTGAGTTCAATTTGTACTACTTTATTTAGTGGACCTTGGAATATTATTTTTTGATATAAAAAGCTGAAAATATAATGACTAATACTATTTAACAACAACTCAATCTTCTTTACATCTATTCTTGCTGCTTCAACTTGTGTTCTGATTTTTATCTTGCATCTTAAGTAATTACTATTTAATTATAACTGCTATGTGCTAGATATAACTATATTTATATAAAATATGTCACTTTAACATATCTTCTTATTTCTTTATTTTTCACCTTTTATTATCAGAAAACCCTACAATGTTACACGAAAAACTTGAAGAATATAACAGTGCCTTTGAAAAAATCATGGAAGAGCTTGAAGAGCCTGAAATGCCAAAAGATCCAAAAAGTTCTGCCCCGTCAACAACAGACAAAACCCCCAAAAAAAGTAGAGGGCAATATCAAAAGCCTACGGATAAAAATATAAAAAAGCTTCTTTCACTGCAAAAACACCTTAAAATAATTGAATTCCACTTACCTGGAATTATCGATAATAGTAGCCAAAAAATTACAACCCAGGTCATTTCCTGTGTTTAGCAGCGAGAATATATTTAAAGACATACTAGGGGAGCGGTGCTCTCCCCCCCCCCCCCTTTGGGGGGTCCCCCCCCTCCCCCCTCCCTTCGGGGGGCCCCAGAGCCTACCGGAAGTTAATATAAAACCCTTCCCTATTGGCAGTCTAAGTACCGTATAGCACAATTAATAGGAACATTTTATTTGAGTGAATTATATGAAAAGAAAAGATATGTATAGATGTTTTATTATTCAAAAAAAAATTGGTTAGATGAGTTTATAATGTATGTTATATATAATTTTTTACTAAATGTCAAAGACTTCCTTAAATACAACATTGTCTGTAAATACAGTATTTGCCGTTTCGTTGGAATTTGCTGGTGTATCAAGCATTATCTCGATTGTAGAAGGTTTTCTGACCCGGGATAGAGCAACATACAGCTGGCCATGGGAGAATACTGGGGCAGGGAGATATAATCCAACACTCTCAAGAGTTTGACCTTGTGACTTGTTTATTGTCATTGCGAATGCAAGACGAACTGGAAATTGGAACCGCTGGAATTCAATTTCACTATTTGATCCAGATGGATTAAGCTTTATTCTTGGAATAAGAGATACTTGCCCAGCATTTGATCCAGTCACAATTGTTGCTCTGATGACAGATGTTCCAAAAGAGTTGCAAATCAGGCGTGTACCATTACAGAGACCGTTTTTTGGGTCAAGATTGCGAAGAAGCATGATAGGACATCCTTTTTTTAAGGACAGTGAGTGAGGTGGTAGGGATCCAGGATCAATGGTATTTAGTAGCTCAACTGGATATGTCAACTGACCATCTTCATCAATTCCCTGGTCGACGCTCTTAAACTCTCGTGCCTCTCCAGGAAACTGGCTCAGAAGAATATCATTGAGTTTCTTGACATTTTTATTCTTAGGAGTAAGCAAAGCACGGCCCATGAGGAAATGATGGTTGGCTGCATTAGAGGAGAGATCATGGAAAACTGCTTTGGCCAGATCAGCAGGATTACATCCAGAAAGTAACATATGGGGCGGAATTGGGATGGTGTCATCACTGCCTGTTGTGTGGGCAGAACCACTACCAACTTGCAAGAGAAATGCTCCAAATTCCCTAAGCTCTAATGTTTCTTGTTCATTATTTGCTTGGGCAATTCGCATGTTTGTTGTAAGCCGCAAGGTTTTTACATTTCTCCATGCAGATGCTTTCTTGATACATTGGCTTACAACCTGAGCTCTTGTTGCCTTGGGTATAACAGGAAGGACCTGCCAAAAATCGCCTCCAAAGACAAACAACTTCTCTCCAAATGGAACGTTTTCAAGCAATGGATCGACAGTCTTCATTATATCTTGCATGGATCTGCTTACAGTATTAAAAACATCTTTACTAATCATAGAAGCTTCGTCCCAGATAACCAATTCCGTTCTTCTAATAAGTTGTGCCGTTTGCGAGTTTGCGTTGATGGAGCATAAGGAGTTAAGATCAACTTGCACTGGAATCTTAAACCTGGAATGTGCTGTACGCCCACCGTCTAGCAGCAATGCAGCAATTCCACTTGTTGCTACTGCAAGAGCAATTTTTCCTTGTTGGCAAGTTTTTTGAAGCAAGGCATTAAAGACAAATGTCTTTCCCGTCCCACCTGGACCATCGACAAAGTACAATCTTGAGGCTCCCACGTTTTCTTCAATTGCACTTAATACTGTTGTATAGACACGTCTTTGTGAATTATTGAATGTCAATGTATCTGGATCTGGCAAAAGCTGGGCTTGATCACATAAATCTTCTTGTTCTTGTATGATGGCTTGAACATCTTGCCCATTTGGGCTAAAGTGCTGGATGTCAGGCATTGGTGGAAGAACAAATCCAGTGAACAACATGAGAGACATAGAGTTGGCAGATAGATGACTTTCGATATCCCATAAACATCTGTCAAACATATCTTGTGTGGGGGCTAACGCAGGAATTCCACTACTTTCTCTTGCCAAATGAAGATAATCTTCAATCATAGAATCGCGATGAGCAAGCCACAAAGAGAAAGGATCTGATACTGCACAGAAAATCAAAAGAATAGCAAAGAGTCTTCGTAAAGAAAATGGGATCTGATGAGCTGCTGCCTCTTCCATACAGTTACTCCACTCATCATCATTCAAAAGTAATCCCAGAGCACGACATGCAGCTTGGTTTGTTTCATACACACATCCTTCTACTGTACGTATGTCTTCAAAGCTTTTGGCCCCTTTAACATTATGCAGCAGTAATCGTAACGAATATTTTTCAATATCTCTTGGAGACACTGTGTAAACTCTGCCAATCGTTCCTTTATCAAACCTCTTACATGCTGTCCATTTTCGTTCTTTTGTATTCCATACATAAAGAGAAGGAAAGTCGACGTAAAGAAGTTTTTCAGATGATGGGTGTGTAGCATTATAGTCGAAATATCCCATTAAAGTAGTGTTTTTTCTGGAATTTGCAACATCCTCTGGGTTAGAAGATGGATTATAATATACGGGTTGGGCATTTTCCAGATGGATTGAAAGTCGTTGATGGCTGGGATACTCTTGATGAAGCTTGAAAGAAAATATTCTCCAGCATGCTTCAGAAGCGGAGACATACCGAGCATCAAGAAACTCATCACTGCAAAAGACAACCGATTTAAGTAGCTTAATTTTTGGTTAAATCCTCCAAAAATCGGTGGTTTATGTTCAATTATAGTTCGGTATTTGTTACAAAAATTGGTTCATTTAGTTAACCAAATGATGAGATTATAGATACTAAAATCAATAGATAAATTGAGAGTTATAATTCCCCCTTTTCTTGAAATGTTATAATTGTCTGTAATTCTGGTTATATATTCACCCATAACTTCAAACCGTACCTAAACCCTACTTGTTATGGAATTGGCTTTGAACTCTCTACCTCTTAAAAAATTTTATTTGCTTTAATTACATGATATTATTGGATAGACCTCACTAAAATCGACCTAGAATCAGTCTGAAATCTGACAGGAACCAGCATTCAAATGAATGATTGTAAAAAAAAACTTAAATAGATCTTGTTGACATCATCAAGAGATGACGCATTTGAAATAGAATCTCATGGAAAAAATGGTTTTTATTGATTTTTGAATGGTTGGAAAATATATTTAGCTATTTAATATGGACCACTAATACTTCTTTAAAAGTGTGTATCCGAATAGTACGACTTGTATACATGTTATACTTTCATTTATTGGATGGCTTGAATACATTGGATGACCTAACTTATACTATACTTCCCTACCATATCGGTTTCATGTATTCAGCGCGTTTTTTGGTTTTACACTTCTTTAACTGAAAATGAAATCCTTGGTATTTTCTTGGAGAATACGTTTGTTTGGAACTACATTAGCTTAGAGCAAAAAAAGATACAGAAGTATTAATACAGGTTTCTTTATGAAATAAAATGAAATAACATACTTACTAGATCATTTATGGGGGTTCATAACAAATCTTGCGATAGAATAAAAATCCGTTTGATTGATATTTTCTTTTAAATAAAAAGCAAGAAATAAAATAAACAACTTTATTAATATGTACGCTTTGATTGTAAAGACACTTGAATTACTTACATATTATAGACACGCATTTGCAAAAGGGAGCAAACCAGTATGACTTGAAAAAAAGGTGTGACATATTTATCTGAGAAGAAGAATTGATAAGTTACATTATTTAAGTTGAGTTATATATATATTACCTTTTCATAGACTGAAAATACCAGAAAGTATATAGTGTCAAGAGCAAAACATCTTTTATTACAAAATGGGTAGAAGTCCTATCATTTTAAAAATAAAAGATATTTAGTCAGCAAGGTGTTTCATTTTGGTTAGGAGATTGTTTATTACCTGTACTGTTTTGAATGCTTGTTGAGTGTATTGTTTATCTAATATATATTAAGATGATTCTAAAAGCCAAAAGTATTAATAAAAGTTGAAATCTTAAGAGTAAGCTTACCAAGACATATAAAAAGAGACAAAACGAGAAGAGCAGGTTAAAGAAAGAGAAAATAAAAAAGAGGGGCGCGGTTATTCTATTAAATACGAATTCGGGGTTTTTTTTTAAAAATAAATAAATCAAAAAATAATTTTTGTCTGTAACTTAGAATTGAAAGAAAACGCAGTTGTACTATGTCAGCAGCTAATACATATGAAAAACAGAGTATAGTATAAAATCATATTATTCAAATACTAATACATAATATAAGAATAAAACATGGATTGAAAATTAAATTAAAGAAACACATAAAATACTCACAACAAGAGTGGAAACATTCAAAGCTGTTCTTGTTACGTAATAGATCATGGTATTCTCTGAGAAAGAATAAAACTTAAAGCCCAAATTAAACATAATATAAATAGACCCTTTGGATTTAAAAAAAACAAGCTATTCTTATTATTCACAATGTCAAGAAATCTCAATAACAATTCAGTTAACAATGCTTTTGGTGAAGAACCTTCTGTGGGAAGGTAGATTAAAACCAGGCAGTCTTCAATTTTCTTATATTAATTTTATTTTCGTTTTTTATAAAAATCAAAAAAAAAGCCCACCAAGAAATACCAATGATATAAGGACGATAATGTTGCAACACTCACAGGGAACAGTGAGCAATCAAAGACCACTAGCACCAAAGAGAGCTCGGTTGAATCTTGAAGGTGATTCGTCAGGTAGAACTCGTAACATCCATGATGTGTATGAGAAACTTGATACCATGAATGGTGTCTTAAACACTGTTTTGAAAAACACATCTTCTGAGAAAGCTGAAGCCACTGCTAGTAATGCAGTTGAGCAAGACATGTCGCCTGGACGTCAACCAACATTGGATGTAAGTAATCATAATATGTTTTTATGTAAATAGAATTTAATATACATTTATATTATAGCAATTGTTGCGCGATTATTTGAGTGAAGAGAAATTGTATGACCAATACAATACCAATGAAAATAAAAACAGTGAGGGAAACAGACTCGTTCTGAAGTCTGTTACCAATTACCTTCGTCGTCAAGAAGAGGGGGAAAAGGTGGACTTGCCAACTCTTCGAACTAAGATTGTGCGGCACATTGGCAACAGAAAGTTGCAAGAAAAAAAAACAGGAGAAAAGAAGCAGGAAGAGAATCGATGGGCCTGTCTTCGTCAGCGACGTGTAAAGGTAAAAAACACATGCACATAATATACTAGATGTGATATTAAATTAGAAATATTATATATTTATATATAGTCGTGTGAAAGAAGACAATCTACCTTGAAAGCCAATCGGGCACACTTTGTGAACAGCTTTGGAGAAAATGTTGACAGTATTCTCCATGCTGATTACATGTCAGACCTTGAGAGTGATGACGAAAGAGAAGAAGAGGAACAGGATTCGTCCTCAGAAAAGAGTTTTTTTTTGGAGATTCCGCCCAAGCTGGAAAAGTGAAGAGGTATAGTACAAAAAACTATTTTTTTGGATGGTGTGTAATAATACTTACATTGACATATAGGGAGATAGGTTCGTTGATGAACTTGATGTGGATTATGAGGCAGCTCATGATAAGAAAAATAATACCTGTCCATTCGAGCATAAATTTAAAGGAATAAGAGATAAGCAGCTTAGTAAGACCAAGGCAAACAAGCTGCCATCATAGTCAAAGAAACAATAAGACAATAAATCAAACATTTTCTAATAAATTGATAAAAGTGCAAAGTGGTATTTTATTAATATTATTTAAGCTTCTATTTTTTGGGGTAAAGGGATTACTAAACGTTTAAATTCACTAGTTATAGTAAACCTATATTTAGCAATTGCGATTGGTGAATATAAACGATGTACTGGAATAATACATTCATAATTAAATACAGAAGAAGGTTCATTCCAGAGCTCAATGCCTTTATTTAACATTGGCTGGTAACACTCCCCGAAGAATAACTAGAGTATCACTCAACAAACACAAAAGTATGGGTGATGACAGTTTCGTTGATGGTTATCAAATGTTGAAATAAATACAGTATATGGCCAGAAAACGCTGCTTTATCTTCACTGTTATTCTCAAGATAATAGGCGCGGAAATAAGATCCAGAAGAGTATTCCTGTCCAAGAAGAGATATCCGTTTTATTTTCTCAATTCGGTTATTGACAAAAATCTGGTTAGACTCGCAGTTTGAATAATGGCCAAAAATATCGTGACTGCCATACGCGTGTCTGTAAAACTCCAGTAAACATTCATAATGTCCCTTGCACATTGTAATCCTTTGGTCGAGTTTAATCGGAAACACTGAAGGGGGCAATGGCTCACAACCCAAAGCAGAATGATGAGGGTTTAACGAATATTCAACAAAGTCAGACAGAGAAAAGGTACTGGCAGTAGAAGATGGATGCAATGCTGCTAATTGATCTTGACTATTTGAAATGCGATGCAGAAAGTCAATTGCGAACTGGGGAAGATGGTTGACAAAAGATTGTATGAAGCTGCCAATGTATGTTCTCTCTAAAAATCTCTTCATCATTGTTGATTCGAAGCCGCCTTTTTGATTTGTTTCGATATTCTTCAACAAACCATTGTATCTCTCGAAACTGTATAACCAGAAAGCATAAATTGGCCCAAAGTCATGAACACACTCGCCAAGATGAAGATGTAGATGCATATTCGGTGTCACAGCCGATTTTCCATACAGTGTCTGAAATCTTGTACAAAACAATTGGAGTTTACTGTGGGCTTCGTCTATTTCTTTGTCATTAATCGAAGGTTTTGTGAGTAAGCGGCATGCATCAACAAACAAAATCCAATTTTCGAGATTCTTGGCTGGGAGCACATGCTTCAGAACAAATGGAGAGTATATGATGCACCACGACTTCCACTCGTCAGCTTTCATGAATGAAAACCCATTGGCAATCTTCTTTGTTATACGCGCATATCCACAAGGTACAACAATACCATTGGCAAGCTCTTGGATAGTTAACTGATTCTTTTCATTGATGTAGTTACACTCGCACCATATCTGAATCATTCGCTTTGCAGTTCCAAGATAGAGGTTATGCATCGGGTCTATAACTGTAAAGCGGACTGGGTCAAAGTAAGATAATCGATGAAGGTCTGACCACCGAGTGCCATTTTCTTTTTCTAGGTATGTTCGCTCAGTATTGTTCAATGCATTTGCCCAGCTGACAGTGTGTTCCAGATTCATTGTCTTCGTGCGTCTCACCCAAATGCTATACTTGAATCCAGAGTAGTCAAGCTTGCTGGTCTTCTTTATAGTTGTGAATTGTCGTTGACATTTGTGACAGGCGCATGTGCTCATGTGGCCAGTAAATCCAGAGGTTTTGCGAGTGGCAGGGATATCACAGGCAACACACATTAATGCAGCACAAACAACAATCTTTCTATTTTGTGAGTCTGTCATTTCTACACCAATGTACATCTCCAACAATTCGTCAACGAGTGGCTTCAAGTAATGATTCATGCTGTCAGTGCTTGCTTCCTTCGGCCCAGGCATCATACCAACAAGAATGACATTTTCAGACTTAAGGCGTTCACTCCGTGGGAGATTGTTGATAGAGAGATATATCGCACCACTGGAATGTGTTCATCCATCAAATGGCTGAAACCAATCGATATTCAGAGTCAACATTAAAGATCGGCTATCATCAACAAACCATCTGCCATTGATGTCTTTAATATCACTCCAAACTGCACCATCGAAAATGTCAAGTTTGGTGTTTTCAATTATTTGACGATTTCTCCACAAATTGATTTTGGACACGAAATCTGGCTTGGAGAATTTTTGTTGCAAGGCGTACTTCAGAGAGTTGAATGGATATACCATTGCTGGAAGAGAACGATTTCCGGTTGACACTTTAAAGAGATTGTTGTTGCAAATGGCGGATTGAGAGAATTTCTTAAATGTACAGACTCTTTGACTTGTTTCCAGAGGATAAATCGAATGACATTGTGAGCATGCAATGTATACTGTCATTCCGTCTGTTTCCATGTTAAATCCTGTCTTATGCTTCAAGCTATTGATTGTCAGTGGAAGGGCGCCAGACATATCACAGAGAGACAGTAGAGTATTACAAAATTCAATGAGAATCGATCCACCGCTTTCCACCAAAAAGATCAAGTGAAATATGACAATGAATACTGCAACAAAGCGGATATACAAGGGCATGTTATCAAAAGACGAAGGACGAACTATGAAGACAAAGGTTAAGTTAGTTTAAATTAATATATTGATTAATTTTCTATACCTTATTAATTCATACCTGATTCTACTATCAAGGTCCCACTGGTCTCATCAAAGTTTTCTTCTTGTTCAAAATCAAAACTGGTATCACCTTCTTTAATCTCATTACCATCAACCACAAATGCTCCTGTAATTGTATCTTTGGCAGTAAAGATGGACTCTTCTTGAGACAAAGGTAAGTCAACTTGAAAGGAATAATTGTTGTAAAGATGTAGAAATAAAAATATAATTACAATTATAATCATATAAAAAATAAAAAATAAAAAATAAAAAAAATATATATCAGTTTCAATTATTATTTTGTTCATTTATTTTATTTTATTTTCTTACCTTCTTGATCAAATTCAATGTTTTGTTCTTCATTTTCGTCTTCATATTCGCCTTTGCCTTCGTTCTTGTAATCATAATCATTGTCATTGTCACTGTCAATACTATCTACTTCCATGTCATCAAAATGTTCTTCAGGAACATCTATTTTATGAATTAATTTACATTAATTTTACATGTACAGCTCGAATTATTCTTGTTATTTACCCATTGCATCGTCTTTGGCAACAGGCACTATATGTTTCTCATAGTGTCATTGTGCATTTTGTCTTTTCTGTTTCTTTCCACAGCTATCCAACTTTGTACAGTCTGGACATTTGCAGATAACATAACTGTCTTTCTTTTGATTATTGGACATGTCGGTTGTTTTAAATTATAAAAAAAATTATATAGATTTTAAGAGATCTTGATCAAGGTATTTATATACCAAAAAAAAATTATAAATATATAAAATACTGCTTCATGCCATGACTATAGTATGCCAAGTAATTCTTTGATACATCTACTGCACGTATCATCATAATTATACTCATATATCGTTAAGTCATTAATCAAGTCAAATACTGTGTACATTACTAAAAGTGTACGCAATTTTTTTTAAAAGTCTTTTTTTAGAATTATAATATTTGATATGACGATGATTCGACCATGACGAAAAATAATCCAAAAATGAAACATTCGCCTCTCACAACATGTGAAATAAAAAAATCTGATATTTTAGTTTCATATATCAAAGGGAAAAATCACACAAAAATATTGCCACAGTAAAAATGAAATCACAACCTTTTGTCTCGTTCCCTTGAAATATATTGATTAAATATGTTCTTATATTCACATTTATAATACATAAAAAATATTTAAATGATTTATTTTGAAATAGAAAAAGTGAAACGTTAAGAATATATATAATTTTTATTAAATATTATATTAACTTTTGTATAAGTGTTTTTTCAGTGTAATTTAGAATTATATCAAAGAAGTGTATAATATAAAAAAAAACCCAATTTTGTAATTTTATGGCCAAAAAAATGACGGTAGTGTGATTTTACAGCTAAAAAAGAGCGATCTGAAATCACAACAGAAAAAAATAGAAATTATTTGAAAAAATTAAAAATCAAAAATTGTAGTAAAATTTTTGCAGGTTTTCAGGAACTAAAATCAGCAGTCTTTTGCAGTGATGCATATAACCATTGCTGGTGACTTTAATGTTGATTTCACAAAAGAATCAATCAAGAAAACAATGTTACTTCAATTTATTAATAACAAAAATATGACTACTATGCTCCCTAACGCTATTCAATCAACAACAAGCCAGAATACTCTTATTGACAACATCTTTTCAACTATGTCAGTGCTGGATTCAGGAAGATACATATCTTTGACCAGTTACTATTCTTCTTTGTGGGCAAAATTTATGTAAATTATGCTAATTTTTTTATACTATTCTTTATGCTTTTATTTTTTACTTATTTCGTAATTATATTTATATGCCTACTTCTCTATGTTTTCTGTTCTCTATGCTTCATGTTTTTTTATACAAATAAAACCAAAATAAAGTGACACAAGAAAAAAGAGAAAACCAAGTATATCAAAATATAAAACACCTTACTTGATATAGACATCGGTCTAAGCCGAGATGGTTTTACTATGAATCATTTCAAAATTAGGACAGAAGAATAATTTTTATAACTATCCAGAACACTATATATTACTATTAAAAACTTAAAAAACAAATATGTTAAAATAAATTAGAATTAACTCAGTCAGAGAAAGTCAGTGCTTGGCTGAAAGGGTAAAAAGGAAATAGAGAACTTTTGAAGAAAATAAAAGATAATGTCTGTTCACAATAATGTTGGTAATATTTATACTATTTTATGAAATACTATAATATCTTAGCTTCTGTATAAAGTTCTTTTTACTGTAGTATCTTGCTGAGTAGTGCTCCTCCTTTGCTCACTTTTGCTCACTCAATGCCTGTAATTAAAGTAGTTACTTCTGATTGAAAAGCATTGGAAATGAATCCTAATTCTAATTCATTACTCATAGTTGCTGACTTAGGGCTCACAACAATATAACTTAGATCTTATTTTTAAGTTTATTAAAATATAAATATATATATTTGTATCTCTTTGAACTGTATGCTTATTTTTATGTGTTTAGAATAAGTAATGAAATTAGAGCACATAGAAAAATACAAAAGCAACAAAAAACGTTTGGTGCAACATTAAATAATTGACAATTCTAATCATTTTATAAATTTAATTACAAATATTAGATGTGAAATTGAGTAAAAGGGGCAGTTTAGTAAATCTAAAACATTTAAGTATTTATTTATATATACTAACAAAATATGTTTGGTGCATACGGACGCATACACAATACAATTTGTTTTTGTAAACATATTGTGCACACTTTGCGCACATATGGACGCACACATAAATCGAAATTACTTTTGTGTTGTGTTTATTTTATTTCGGATGAAGTGATGATATATATTGTATTGAACCAATGTATTAATACACTCTCCCAAAAGATTGTTTGGACTTCGGGGAATAAGTTTCCCATACCAAAACGCATGTCATGTATTTAACATGGAACTACTTGTCAGTGGGTATAACTAAGAGCTTGAAACTTAGAATATAAGAATATACTATAGGTGCTTTTGGAGTGCATTATTGATATAGAATTGCATATTGATATAGATACTAATCACTTTATATATGATAGTGTTAATTACCAAACATAGGTGATCTTCATATAATTTTTAATTGGTGTTATAATCAATACTATACTACTGATCTATTTTCTTTGAAAGGATAATGAATCAAAGCTTTTTTATTTGCTTTTACTATTATACATATAAATATTTATTACTCTGAACAATGTTCTTAACAAGCTCAAACCATTCATATAAACATTTGTCTAACGAAAAGATGGAAGTAGTTAAACTTCTTGTTAAGTAATCTGCTGAAAGTCATAAGCAATTTATATAAAAAAAGTAACTGATGGTAAGGAATATAATGTTAAAGAATCCAAAGACGTTAAATCCAAAGGCGTTAGATATGAAAATGCTAAATAAATCAAGATTATATTATCTCTTAAGCAAAATATTGACAATGAAGAAGATAAATATATAATGACATTTTTTCCAGCTATCAATAAGTTTCACATGAACAAGATCTTAAAATCAATGAGGTTAATCAACCAAGATATTTTCTTTTTGATCTACATTGGAGGTGTATCTATGATTCAAGAATGACCTCTAACTCATAGACATGCAGATCAAGAAACATATTGCTGGTGGACAATTGATTGCCTCAACTTGATGGATGAAAAGACTGGAGAGCATAGCTTCACGGCTCATTATCACATCATCAAATCAACATTTGAGATACTTGTGAACGCCCTCAGAAATACTGCAGCATATGCAAGGTCTGATCGTGAGCAAGATAATGTCTGCAGTGTTTCCAGCAGGTAGCTGTTGTTTTGTAGAGATTTGCCAATACTCATTTTGGTTACCAAGTTGCTAAAGCAATACTTGATGTTAGTCATGGGTCTTATAGCAAGTTTACAATATGTTTTAGCAATACCATAGGAAAAGACATGCTCAGCAAGACTATTGTATAGTCATCTATGATTGAGAAGCAAAGGGAAATTGCTAATGGCTTTGCTTCTCACACAAGTAATACAGATCTTAATCATTTGAAGGATGTTGTTGGAGCCATTGATGACAAGCTTATACAAATTCAAAAGCCAAGCATAGATGGTGATTGATACTTTGATCATAAGTATAATACATGTATGAGTCTGATAGCTATATGCGATCATGAAAAGAAATTTTTGTGTATTTCTGTTGGTGTGCCAGATAATACATGTATTTAATTTGATCATATAATATAATACTTATCTTCTAACTTGATCTCTTCAGGAAGCTTTTGTGATGCTAGAGTCTTTAAACTAGGTCAGGTATATGAGGACATGGTCATCCGAGATGAAGAAAGAATATAGTGTCTTGGTGAGACTTATATTATTGGAGGTATATAAAGTTTAATATTAAATGGTCTCCACATTAATTTCATATTATTATATCTCATTGCATATGTTTAATGTTTATTTACAGATTCTGCATATTCTCTTCTTCTTTAGCTCATGACTCTGTTTTCTAGCAGAGGCACTACCCTTCTACAAGCAACACAAGGAAGAAGAGAAAGGAGAGTAACAAGAGCAACACGAGTAGCAAGACCAGAAAGAGTAATCACAGAAACGAGAGAAGTGATAGCAGCTTGTAAGAAGTATAATAAAATGAAATATTCTACGAGACAAAAAATTGAAAATACCTTTTCTCTCCTGATATCTTGATGGATGTTTATGTATAAGCATTTATATCTAATCAATACAAAGAATATGATAATAGTTATCACGTCTTGTTGTATTCTACACAATCTGTATATTGATAATGGAGACTATATTACTGCAAACCCAAAGGATGATGCAGATATTTATAGATTCCTAGATATCTATGTAAATGATGAGATATCTTTATCAGTTGGGCCACTGAATGATACTGATGTTTCCCAACATTTTATTTCGAACGACTTTCCCACTGAATTAAGCCTCAATAATTGTTTGAGGCAGCTGAAAGAGCATGGAAAAATAAAAAGAAATGAAGTTATGTACAGCTTGTAAAGTACATACTTTCCAAAATATTGTTTGCCTTATTTTCAGTTTTCTAGTATAAATTGATGAAAATATATAATATTTATTTTAAGCATTACCATCGGCATTGCACTGGGTACAGCTTCTTTTCTCATTTTGCTAAACAGCAATTGACAAGAGATGTGTCATGCATTGTTGCTCCAAAAGAAATGCATTCTCTCATCTGTTTCTTTTTCTTTATCAGCCGCTCTTTCTGCAGCTTCTCTCTCCTTTCTCATCTCATCTCTCTGCTTCCTCATCTTATTTCTCTCCATATGTTCTTTCTCTCTCTGCTCTTCTCTATTGCTTCTTTCCATCTGCACTTTAAGCATTTTAAACTCTGTTTCACTTCTTCTCTAGGTCATCTTGACTCTTCTCTTCTTTTCAGCCTGTTTGTTGCAGGTACCAAGGAAGGTCTCAGTAAACTTGTGTATTGATACTCTTGAATCTTCCATGACCTTGTCATAATTTGAGCTTATGAGCTCCAAGATAGTATCATACCAATCAATACCAGATGTTTGAGTCTGTCAAGTTGACACAGAAAAGGCCACAGGGTCTGGGCTTCTTGCAACATGGCTTTTATCAACTACTAAACCTTCATTAATGATTTCCAGAGGCTGTGATGTTGCAAGGTATTCTCTAGTTATTCTTCTGCTTGAAGAGATGCTAGTGACTGTGACTGCTTGGGTGATTGTGCCACTTGAAAGAAAGTTTGAAACGAAGTATACAACATTGTTCAAAGTGATCTCTCGCATTTTCTCATACTAAAGTGATGGACAGAACCTATGGTCACAACCAGTTTGGAGATATGTCCTATCAGCTTCTTTTTTAAAAGCCTTTTTCATTGCTTTGAACTTGTTATTGCACTTGTTGGAGTCCACATTCGCTTTAAAAGAAGCTAGCAGGCTGCTAAAGTTGTTACCATTCTTGAAAGTCTCCAAGAAGGACATCCGAATATGGCTAACTTTTCTCTTGCATCCATTTGCATATCAGACCTCATCGTAGACATCAGTGCCCAAGGCAACTTTTAAAAGCAATGCTGTAGTATCTTCATCCCAGCTGATTTTGGTTGATGAAGCAGAGGAATCTTGTACACTGTCAGTATCCTCCAATGCTTGGACTTCCTCAGAGTTTTCCACTTCATCTATATCTTCTACATTCTCATTGTCTTCTTCTTTGCCATTTCTAATCGGTTCATTGTCTGAGACAGTCAGGTCCCCATTTGTCTCAATGATGCTTTCAATATGGGTGGACTAAGAAGGATATCTACCACGCATTCCAGGTTGAGTGGTGTTGATGGAAACAAATAGACGATTGGTATTTGGCATTTTTTAAAATAAATAGAAATATAAAAGGAACAAGGGAATGAATAATAGAAAAAAGTAGTAAAATAAAACAATTCTCATACAAAGTGCCAATAGTAACTGATGTTTATTACCATATATAGGTATTAGAAAGATTTAGCCCTCATCTTTAGCAGGGGTTAAATATACGGACTTTAAAATGAAATAACCTTTTTTGGATTTTGTAAATCACTATATATGATGTTTAGTGTCTATATCAATAAACCATCTCAAGAGCATCTTATAAGAAATAACAGGCTTTAAACCCCAAATCTGCAACTTTCTTTTAGATCAATAATATGTCACATATTAGCCTATCAGCCTTACTTTTGAACAGATGCTATTTATATAATTTTAGATTAAGTCAAATATGATTAATGACATTTAATATTATTTTTGCATCTAATTCAATCAAACATAGTAAATATAACAAATATATAGCTTTTTTTAGATAACTCTATTCTTATAATTATGTCAAAAAATTCAGAGCTTTATATTGAAATTTTATAGTTTTTATTAATCAAAATAATAGAAGTTGAATATAAAGAAGTATTAAAAGAAAAAGTATTAACTTTTATGATATTTAATAACTGTTTAAGCTTAAATTACTAAATAATATACATTCTATTTTTAAGTTATATTTTTTAAGCTTTTTATCTAAAGAAAAGACTATTTACTAAGTACTATAATATTGATAAAGACATATATATTGATTAATTGATTTTTTATATCAAACAGTATATGATATAGCTATTTTTCTATCAATTCTTTTAAAATTTTTTTTGCAAACTTTATGGACTTATATTCTATTAATACTGTTATATTTGGGTTTAATTTTAGAAAAGAGACAAAGAAATAAAGTGAGACTTTGTATAGTGGTTTTATTGAAAAAGAAAAAGAGAAAGTTGGTATTGGTTAAGATGGTCTTCTAACTATGACAGTTACACCCTTTTTATAAGGCGTCTTTATTCTCAGATCTGTATTTATCATTGGCTTCTGAGATTAATACTGTGTTTTTGATAGGACTTGTTTTATAAAAATTTATATGACTGTCAAATACAACAAATACTAGTGTTAATTGCAATTCAGTATGTTTTTTTTAGACGTCTTTAATAATTTAGACTTCTGTAAATAAAAAATAAAAAGAAATAAAAAAAAAGATATAAAATAAAAAAGTAATTATCAGATTAAAAAGCAATCACAGTCATTTCATTTTAATAGCAAAGACTTCTTAAAGTTCAAATTAAAAATGTAAGTAATCTTGAAGACAATGTTTATTCTTTATTCAACTTTGTAATCTGTAAGTAATCTAGTATATAATATTTATCTAAAATGACTTTCTCAATTAGAAATTAAAGAAATATATTTGAATTATATTTCAAAACAATAAAAAGCTCAAAGTACACTATATTTGGTAAGGTGATAGGAGTTTAAACAAAGTTGTAGATTTTTATTAAAAGTTACTTTTTTTTTTGAAATTTACAGCAACTTTTTGGCGTTCTATATGGAGTTTACGGAGTTAGAAAGCCTAAGAAAAAGGGGTAATCCGTAACAATGTAAACAATGATTTTGTAACAATTTTGTATGCGGAGTTTATTACAATTTTAAGCAGTGAAAGTTTGTAAGAATTTTACTAGTAAAAATGTAAACACTTTAACCACGTGACGCTTTTGATTCTTCTTTATAGCTTACTAAGCATATTATACTTTCTTCTTACTCTTACTTTTACTCTTATATTATATTATTATAAAGTACAAAATGCCTAGACACACTGTTACCCCTGAAGAAAGGGCTGAAAGAAGACGAAGATACATGAGAGAATACCAGCGTAATCGTTGGCAATCATTGCAAGTGGAAACATCAGAAACAGAAACACAACAACGGAATTCAATGTCTCAAGCAGAGTATATGTGAGAGTATCGGTGGAATCGCCTGCGAACTGCAGAAATGGAAGTGATAGCAACAGTAGAAGCAGAGAATATTAGTAATTCTCATGCAGAATATATGCGGGAGTATCAACGCAGATGCCGACTTACAGCTGAAATAGAAGTAGTTCAGGCAGAAGTAGTGAGAGCACAAGTAATTCAAGCAGAAGTAGTGGGAACAGAAGTAGTGGAGACAGAAGCGGCAGAGACAGAAGAGGAGAACCATAATTCTCGAGCAGAATATATGCGCGAGCATAGACGTAGTAGACAAAGTAGAGCTATTGAAGAGAATGAGCGAGTAGTAAGAAGGCGTAGACTGAATGACGTTGGCACAAATAATTGGAGTAGTATACAAAGAAAGTATGAATCAACAATCAGAGAGGGTCCTACATGCATATGTGGATGTTGTGGAGGCCTTTTCTTTCAAAAAGATATATCTTCAGTAAAAAGAACCGCTCTTACAGGCAATTGAGGTTGTTCACAAGATATTGTTGAGAAAACTTTTTGGGCAATTGACAATCATAAGATACCAAGCACTTTCGTTGGTGAAGATATTATAGACAATATTCCACTATGTCCTACCTGTAAAACATCACTTAAGAAAAAAACACTTCCAACTCTTGCTCTCTCTAATGGTCTCCACTTTCCTGATCATGTCGTTTGTCTAGACGACCTGACAAGATTAGAAGAAAGACTTGTTGCACCTCGACACGTTTTCCAGTCTATATGGATACACAAAGGACTAACTGGGCAGTATAGAAGTAAAGGCGGTATTATCAACGTACCTGTTAATGTTGATACAACGGTTTCATTACTTCCTCGTAATCTTGATGACTCAAATACAATTCACTTGAGTTTAGCTCGTAGGATGCGTTATATCAAAGACTATATCAGAGGAAATATAAGTCCCGCTAAAGTTTGGAGAGCAGCACTATTTCTACAGTCAACAACACTCTATCAAGAGTATAATATCTCCTTGAGTGATAATTGGGTACAAGAGGTTGCCAATAATGATACTGAAAACGTAGAAGAGGTTGATAGGGTTGAAGACTTTGAAGGAAATGAAGAAAGTAGTACCGAACACGAATCAATAAACTCTAGTGAGCAGGAAATGGCTATAGTTTCAGATCATGAAGCTCTCAGACTTTCGCCTGGAGATGGAAGAATCCCTTTATCTATTTTGACTGATAAAGACAGCGACTTTTTGGCTTTTCCTCAAATCTTCTGTGGCCAGCAATTATCTACTGATACTCTGACATACTCTTTCCTGACAAAGTCCATTGCAAGGAGATTCGATCGTAGAGCAGCACAAAGAGTAGAGTATATACTGTATATGGACAGAAAAAATCAAATAATCAGAATGTGCAATAACCTAAATACAGTTCGGAAGAAAACAAAACTTTCCAACAATGTACCATACGTTGCATCCAACTTCTTAAATAATGACAGTATTGATGGATTGCTCAGTAAAGACCAGGCTTATAAGACATTTAGTGGTATCCGTTCTACTGCAGAATATTGGAAAAACGAGAAGAAAAATCTTTTGGCAATGGTTAGACAATTTGGTATCCCAACAATTTTTGTAACTCTATCTGCAGCAGAAGCAAGTTGGTCTGAGCTATTATGCATATTAAAACTTGTAACTGATGGAGTTGCTATTACAGAAGAACAGGCGGAGCAAATGACATATGATGAAAAAG
Organism: Phycomyces blakesleeanus NRRL 1555(-); assembly: GCF_001638985.1. Classification (NCBI taxonomy): domain Eukaryota; kingdom Fungi; phylum Mucoromycota; class Mucoromycetes; order Mucorales; family Phycomycetaceae; genus Phycomyces; species Phycomyces blakesleeanus. The sequence goes on along the minus strand of NW_017265138.1, from coordinate 1,296,093 downwards.
CCAAACTGATTCAGCAAGACCCAATAACATGTGTACAATACTTTGACTATCGATTTAGACAGCTGAAGAAAACATGGAAAGCACCATATGGGCCTTTTGGAAATCATTCCATTAATGAATATTACTTCCGAATAGAATTCCAGCATAGAGGCTTGCCTCATGTTCATATGCTTGTATGGCTTGAGGGCGCTCCAAAGTACGAACCTGACCAACAGACAGACGAATCTGTTCATAAGGATATGAAAAGAAAAATCTGTGAATTTGTTGATAGTATGATTACTTGTAAGAGACAATGGGGTGAAATACCGCATCATCAACAGGAATATCGCTGTAATGAGGACACCTGGAAAGAATCGCTGAAAAGGCAATGTCATATGCACATATCTACTTGCCAAAGAAAAAGAAACAATATTACAATTTGCAGATTTAATATTCCATTTTATCCTATGGACAGAACTCGGATATTATGCCCAATAACTGAAAACGAAGGTCTATCAGAAACTACGATTACCAAATTAAAGCAAAATATGACTCGCATCAAAGGATATCTCCAAGAATATTATGAAGCTCTTCAAACGTCAGCCATGAGTTTTGATGGTTTCTTAATAGCTGTTGATATCACATCTATTGATGAATACATACTGTCTATCCACAATACTCTTAAAATGAATAAAATCATAATAAAACGACAACTGAACGAAGTCATGATAAATAATTATAACGAAAAAATTTTCAGTATGTTCAGATCAAATATGGATATTCAATTCATTCTCGATCCATATGCTTGCTGCGCATATGTAGTTGACTATATAAACAAGGCTGATAGAGGCTTAAGTAAGACGCTTGAAGAAATTTACAATAAGCACAAAGATGACAGTAGCTTGACACCTTTTAATATGATGAGATCACTTGCTGTGACCTATTACAATGCTAGTGAGATATCTGCTCAAGAAGCAGCATACAACTTACTACGAATTCGAATGTCAGAAGCGAGCACAGCTACAGTATTTATACCAACAAGCAGACCAGAAAACTGACTTCACATATTAAAGAAGCAATCTGAACTTGTAGCAATGGATCCCAATTCTACCAGCTGCTTTGAACCAGGATTAATTGAGCATTACATTTGTAGGCCCCAAGATTTGGAGAATTTGACCTTGGCACAGTTTGCTGCTTATTTTGAGTTTTCAAAAAAGCAACCATCAAGAAATACTGCAACTAATTATATCGATCACAATGACATAAATGATGATACTTATTATGAGCCCATAGAAGACCAAGAAGACCATATTCAACAGAATAATAACAAAAACACACTTTATGGAGAGCCAGGCCAAGTGTATTGTCTTTTGGAAAACCAAGGCTACATTAGAAAAAGAACTAAGCCGCGTGTCCTACGTTACTACAAGTTTAATATTGATCAAGATGCTGACGAGTACTTTCGTTGCTTATTGATGCTGTTCAAAAGTTGGAGAAATGAAGAAGACCTTTTAAGTATCAACTGCGAGGAAGTTTTTCTAGAGAATTTTGAGACTATTCTGCTAGCAAAAAAAGAATTTTGTCAGGTTAACGATGATGTACTAGAAGGTTATTTTGAAATGGCTTCACTTGAACATAGTAACATGGATACAGAAAGAGAAGATGAACCCATTGGAAACACAGATACCCTAGCCCCACCTATTGCTGAAAACAATTTCAGACGTTACACACTAGATATTGATGACAATGAAGAAGGAGAGTATCACAGAACAACAGATTTAACAATCGAATTAAATCCAAATGGAGCTACACAGAACAATCGATTAACCTACCTTGAAAAAATCAATATTCCAAAGTGGTTAAATAATACTGAATATCAAGAGCTTTTATCAATGCTGAACTTGCAGCAGAGACAATACTTGTACCATGTTACTGATCATATTCGTAACAGCAACAGCTCTATATCTGATCAACAACATACACTGTTTTATCATTTTGTAACGGGAGGAGCCGGCACTGGAAAAAGTCTATTGATAAAAGTACTTTATCAAAGTCTTGTCCATGAGTTTGACAAAACAAGAGAAAGAGATATGAGCACACCATCCGTACTTCTTTGTGCTCCAACGGGAAAGGCTGCTTTCAACATATCTGCTCAAACTTTGCACAATGCCTTCCATCTTCCTGTCACACAACGTGGAAGAGAAGGTCTTTCCTCACTCTCATCTGACGTCTCCCATTCAATGGGTGTTGCACTTGCAGACCTGAAAGTGGTTATTATTGACGAAATCAGTATGGTAGGAGAGACACTATTTGGATGGGTTGATCGAAGACTTCGAGATATTTTTGATAGATCAGTTCCTTTTGGTGGAAAATCAGTTATTGTATTTGGTGACTTCCTACAACTTCCACCAGTTGGGGACACATCACTTTACAGCACCAGCCATGCAAGAGATACAAATCCATTTGTATCCTTATTTGGGTACAAGATCTGGGATTTGTTTAAAGTTCATAAATTAACGGAGATAATGCGACAAAGAGACAATGTTCCATTTGCAGTAGCCTTAAACAACATGGCAATTGGGTCAATGACTGAAGGCAATATTCATATCCTCCAAAGTCGAGTGGCTTCAATAACTCCTGAAGATGCAATGGAAATTAGTACTGGCAGAAGAACATTACCTTCAAGCCTTGTAGCTCAAGAAAACAATTTATCTGAAAGCAGTAACCAAAAGCCGATATATCTGTTTAACACAAATGCATACGTTCAGCAAACAAACCAACACATACTTACCAGCTTAAATACTGAAGGTGCAATCTCCAAATCCTTTGACCGAGTAACTGGACATTGCAGGGATAGCACTGCTATTCAAAGACTCATACATTCTGCCGATGATCATGCAAAGCAATCCGATGTTCAGGGTCTGATAAAAACGCTTTTGCTAAAAATAAGTGGAAAATATATGATGACTGCAAACCTAGATACAGCAGATGGACTTGTCAATGGTGCAACTGGAATCTTGGAGAGGATTGATTATGACCAAAATATTGTACCAGACAGCACTGCCTCTGAAACATCTACTTCTACAGTTTTAAGAAAGCCATTAAGATTGTGGATTAGGTTTGATGATGAAAGAAGTGGGAAGCAGTTGAGGAGACAGCAACAAAGAATTCGATGTAGTCTTGGGATTTCAGACGATCTGACAATGATAGAACCACACTGTAACATAATTTGCAGAAATATCAAAAGTCAGATACATCTAACCCGTACACAATTCCCAATTGTTCCAGCTGAAGCACTCACTGTACACAAGTCACAGGGAGGCACATATAAATCAGTTGTTGTATTTGACCATGGATCACACAGAATGTCTCGATCACTCCTATATGTTGCATGTTCTAGAGCTACTTCTGCAGAAGGTTTAAAGTTAATATGCAAGGGTAACAGATTTGTTCTGCCTGGACCAATAGCAGAAGATCGAAACAATCAATTGAAAAATGAGCTCATTAGACAGCAGACAATACAGTTGGGATTATCATTTAGTCAACTACAAAAGGAAGAAAGAAGTGATTATATACAGCTAATTTCACATAATGTGCAAAGCTTGAGGGCACATATAAACCAGATAACCAGCAATCAAGTATACTTAACATCTGATATTATTCTTTGCAATGAAACTTGGACACTGCCTAATAATGAAGAATATGATATTCCAAACTTCACCATGATATCTCGCATAGATAGCCATTCAACCAATGCACAAGTTTCTGGTTCTTGCTGCTATATTCGTAGCTCTCTTTTACCTAGTACGAACAACTCAAACGACGATTCTTTGGTTTATACAACCAGTTCCAGAATGTCCATTGATGAAGCAGGTGGATCAACAAGCATATCATTATTTATATTAAGCAGCAGCTTATATTGCAGCATATATGTATCCCCACTATGCCAGCTAAATACCTTGATGGAAGCACTAGAATTTGTTGTTAGTCATACGTATATGCATATAACCATTGCTGGTGACTTTAATGTTGATTTCACAAAAGAATCGATCAAGAAAATGACGTTACTTCAATTTATGAATAACAGAAATATGACTACTACGCTCCCTAACACTATTCAATCAACAACAAGCCAGAATACTCTCATTGACAACATCTTTTCAACTATGCCAGTGCTGGATTCAGGAAGATACATATCTTTGACCAGTTATCATTCTCCTTTGTGGGCAAAATTTATGTAAATTATGCTAATTATTTTATACTATTCTTTATGCTTTTATTTTTTACTTATTTACGTAATTATATTTACATGCCTACTTCTCTATGTTTTCTGTTCTCTATGCTTCATGTTTTTTTATACAAATAAAACCAAAATAAAGTCACACAAGAAAAAAGAGAAAACCGAGTATATCGGAATATAGAACGCCTTACTTGATATAGACTTTGGTCTAAGCCGAGATGGTTTTCTATAGTGATATATGCATGTTTTATATTGAATTGACAAAAACAAATTACAGATTTAACAGCAGTTTATGCACTACAGTGGAGAAAATAGTAACATATTACTACTTTGGTAACATAACTGCCATTTTTTACTTAATAGAAAATGGTAGTTATGACTCTGTATAAGACCAAAACAGGCATGCTTACCATTTTTTCATATCATAAAATGGCAGTTATCTATTATATAAAAAGCCAAATCAGATACTTTTACCATTTTTTCAAAAAAAAATCAAGCGTCCTTCCATTCCTTTATTACATTCTTTCTTTTATTCTATTGCTTTCAGTTCCAGCACAACCTCTTGTTTTTTCTTTGCAGCTTGAACAGAATGATCTGTTTTTTATTATACAGTATTGAATCGGGCATAATTGAATTGAATCTTTATTTTAATACATGTTTTATTAAATGAAAATGATGATAATAATAATAATAATAATAATAATAATAATAATAGTAATAATAATAAGGAAAAAACAATTCCATTGGCCACTTGCAATAAAAAATGGTTCTGTTTAGCTACTGCAAAACATATGCAGTAAAACACTACTATTCAAATTGTATTTCATAAACTTTGGGTATTCTAATATATCTTAGATAGCACTTATTATGTTTTACTAATTTCTACAAATATATCAATATTAGAGAAAAAACTTAAAATAAATAAATAGATATAATATTATTATAATGCTTACCTTTATATAATATACTTGCTTGTTCAGTAAAACAAGCATTTACTCTAATATATATATATATATATTAAAGAATGTATTAATATTTAAGATCTACATATAAGAAAAGCAATAAAACATGAGCACTATAGAAAGTTATTATTGTAGAAGAAAACAAACTTGAGCAAAGATTCAAGTCATGTAACATACAGCTAATTCAAATCTAATTGATACAACCAGAATGAGCATCTTGTTAGAAAGCTCAAAGTGTCTATTCTACTCAGTATACTTACAATTAATAGAACGTCTCCCAAGTATAATATATCAGTACAAAAATATTACTATTAATTTTTTTCTAAAAAAAAGGCTATATACTATTTCCTTTTATATTTAAATGTAATGGAATATAGATGCTGTACATTAGCTTCAAATTCTTGTAATCACAACAATAGCAATTATTTGAAAGAGATCAATAAATTTTTTATATGAAAGAAAAACGAAAAAAAACGTAAAAAGACAAATGACAAGATAAGAAAAAAAATGCACTAAAGACAGACTAAAAAAATCAAACTCAGCCAATCACAGCAGCCAAACTACAGTCTTCTGCTTCTCTTGCGAGCAGGCTTGACACTTGCTGTGGGTGGAGAAGACCTACATAAAAGAGTAAGAAGTTTATATTAGTTTTGTATTAACAGCATATGAGAAAAAGCAACAATGATAATTTACAGTACATATGTCATTACAGGCAGCTCAACATCACCAGTTTCTGACATATCAGGAGAAGAAAGCAAAGAATCACTTATGTTTTGCTGTATTTATAGCAAAATAAAAGAAAATGATGTTAATTAAAGTTGACAATATATAGATTTGTTAATTGATGAACTTACTTTGTTCTTCTCTATCATTCTTCTCTTGTGCATCCAATTGTTGCTCTTGAAGCTTTCTCGGAGAAGACTTCTTGCATATCACATTGTTTTACATTGGTAGATGTGCAATTCATCATTCTTTGCCAACCTCTCCAAGTATATCATATACTATTCCCTGTTTTTCTCTGGAATATTCTTCCATTATTTTGAGGCCGCAGAATAATCTTTGTCAATGATATCATGCTTTACCATATGATTTAATGTTTTGAGATGCAGTATTTTTACTATCAAATCATGGTCTCTAAGAGGGACTAATAGGGGCAAAGACTGCCCTTGCGGAACGTCTTTGCAGTGCGCCTTTCAGTCCTGCTTGTGAAGAATCTGAAGCAACAGATTGTATTTTTGTGCTTTGTTTTTTCCTTTGAACTCACTGCCAGTATTGATCACTCACTTACCAAGCTGATCAGGGTACTCTGTGAGCTGGGCTCTTTTCACAGACTCAGGAATGTGCTCAAGAGCTACAAAAAATGTATCACAATATTAATAAAATAAATAAACATCTAAGTACAGAATATATATATCTTATAACTCTGCTCAATAATGCTTTGTTGCATTGTAGCTTGATCTTCCGCACTGACTGCTGGCGCAAATTGATTGCTGAATTGGCTTTGAAGCTTGTGTAATGTTTGTTTGATTTCAGCAAGATCAATCTCAAACTTTTGAATTGACTTGAGAAGAGTTATGTTAATATTGGACATGTTTAAGTTTTTTTTAGCTATAAGCAGTGAGTTGAAAAGAAAAGCTGATAGTTTGAACAAGCAAAATAAGAGCGATTTGAGTTTGAGAAAGGCAACGATTTATTACAAGAAATTGATAGCTATTTATATGAAAAAGATACAGACATATGTATAAACAAAACATATAGAAGAAGGGATGCTTATGCACTTGTATGTACCTGTCTGCACCTGTCTACAGTAGCTCATGTGAACATGACACAGTCTTTTTATGTCAACACAATAAAACTGTAAGAAATATAAAGATAAAATGAATTAGACTTTAAATCAATATTATATGTATAGATGTTCATACTTTGCACTGTCTACATATTAAATGTTTTAAAGTATATAATATCATAATATAACTTTATACATATTGCAGATATAGTATGCAATTTTGTTAAAGTTCTCAATGGTTAAATTTGTACCAGTTAAAATAATAACTTTAAATATACTCTACAGTAGCTATATAACATTTGAACATCATATAGTTAATTAACCCCTTTTTATCAACATTAAAGTAAATGTTAAGATACCCAAGTCCATATTATACTTATTAGCATTATTGACTAAAACATGTTTTGATTGATGTTGTCATGGAAGGTAAAAATAATTTTAACTGTCATTACTATTATTTACCAAGGGGCATTTTTGATTAAAAGTGTACATTTTTGAAAAAGGTGTGCTTTCACTCACATTAACACTTTCAATCAACACCCCTTTCGATCAGTAACGTTTATCTTGATGATGTCAGTAAAACAGTATCAGACTATAGCACTCATTATCTATATCTATTTTTTTAAGTTTTATACATAAACAAGAAAATAATGCTATTAGCTAAATATATTTTTACTATCTCAAAAATACTTTTAGTACAACACAGATAATATAAATATGTCTTTTCTACCAATGCATTTAGACAGTACTATTTTTTTTAACTGTTAATTATTAGAAGGCTGTTTTCTTTACTTTTGGTATTAGAGAGTAATTGATAATTTATTTAAAAAAAAACATAAAGTATTTGGTCGTTAATTATCCTAAATATATATATATCTCTTTATAAAGCCCAAAGAATATCTAATCGCTCACAAGTAAAGAGTACGTGTCTGTTTCACTGGTAATATTTTAATGACACCCCCTTGTCAACCAAGAAGTATTTTAACTTACATCATAATTATTAATGAAGAAGAATGATTCCAACCACGAGAACTATTTACTGACAGGTGTCTCACCTAGTATTGACATTACTGTAATCATTACTATATTATCATTATGAGAGAAAAAAAGAAAAAGAGCAGCAAAAATTTTGCTTAAAAAATAAAGAGTATATAAAGATGTCTTTTACATTTAATGAATAGCACCAAAATTTTCTTTGCAGTTTTATTTTATATATTACATATGTACCAACCCAACCAATATGTCTTCTTCCAACGTCAGCCAGCAGACAGATATAATATCTACATAGCAATACCAATGTGATCATTGTGTTTTGTTTTTTGATAACTACCAGAAGCTGCAAAACCACAAGAGAATTCACAAAGGAGATTTAGCAACAATGACTGAAATTGACCAGTTTATTCCGAATGATGTTGACATGTACCATGTCAAAAATGATACTAGTAATAATGATGAATCTGTTAGTAATGCAGGTAATGAAAAGAGCTGTAAGTGTATTATTTATTTTCCAATTACTAAATAATGTATTACACAATATACTATTGAGTCTATGGAGCTTAATAATACTATTTCATATAAGTGCGCATGTAATTTTGAGGACAGCGAGGGTGAAGCTCACATTTATGACAGCAGCCAAATCAGTACAAATACTTTTACAAAGGCCGAGTTGATGAGTATTCATCTGTCTCAATTGATGCTACAGCATAGAATTGCTAGAGCAGCATATAAAGACATTTTTCAATTTATAAACACTGCCATCCAAGACCATGATGATATAATGATGGCTAAAATATTATATTTTCTGTTACCTTATACTTTAATTCCAGATCACTAACATGTAGTGATATTGTTTTTTTTGAACCTAGGGCTAAGATCAGTTATGGCAAAACTGTTGATGCTTTGCTCAAGTCATAGTCAAGTGTTAAGGGCCATGAGTATGATGTCTGTTCTAGTGGTTGCCAATTATATGACATTAATGATAACCAGAAATCTTGTGTTGACTGCAGCAAACCGCAATACAAGACTGATCCCAAGCAAAGTCAGACACCAGCCACCAGTATGAAGCTAATGTCAGTTGGGGATATGTTTTCTCAAATATTGGCAGATCCAGCCACAAGAGAACTCCTCCGTTACAGAGCAAACCGGGAATCTGTAGCTGGTCAGCTAAGCAACATTTTTGATGGTGACAATTATAAGCAGTTGGTACAGCAGGGTCTGTTCTCCAATCCTGATGATATTGCCATTGAGCTTTATACCAATGGGTTTGCCAATGAAAAGAAAGGCAAAAACTCATATACCATCATCCATTGCATAATATTCAACCTAGACCCATCCATCAGATAATTAATTAATTTATTACTATTTCTTATTATTATTACAATTTTTTTAAAGAAAATTACTAATAAAATACTTAGATATACCAACAAATACCTTTTTCAACTGACAATCTTGCCTGGCCTCAAGAAGTCAACTTATTTGAACTCCTTTCTTATACCCATCATCAATGAATTGTGAGATCTTGAGGCATATGTCTTGGCTGTCAAGCGCAATGGAGTAGAGCTTTGCAGATCCAAGGTCTATCTGTTGCTTGCTTCTGGCGATATTCCAGCTGTAGCTGATATGGCCCACATTGGTTCCCATACAAGTTTATTTGGTTGCTGTTTTTGCAACAAAAGGCAAATGCCCTACTAACAGACGGCATGGCATGTACTTTGATGACATTTCCGTCTGGTTAAGACCTTTGGAAGACTTCAAAGTAGGCAACCCTGTAAGTATGCAAATGTTGAATTAGCTATTTTTTATACTAAATAACTGCTTATAATAGTCCAAGAACATATATCAGCCAAGCATATATACTCAACTCCCAACCTTCTCTGAATCATTTTTTTTATATTAGATGAACTTTATTTAATTGCAAGAGGAATTGGGAAGCTTGTATATGACCTGCTTATTACTACCCTCACAAAGGAAACGAAATTTTATTATACCCATCCAGAAAATACCTTTAATACTACTGAATACTCTTTTCATATACCAAGAGCAGACCTTGTAACAATTGAAAACTATATCACCAGCTCACAAAAATATATACCCACCTCATTTCAAGGCAGTTTTGACAACATATTTGTCAAGATCGATGGTACTTGCACTATGGCTAAGAAAGTGGCAACATTTTACAACTTTGGTAGCAGAACTGCCATTTTTTACATAATAAAAATGACAGATTTGACTCTGTATAACGCGATTAAAGGCATAGTTGCCACTTTTTTTTAAAAAAAGACTGAGATTCATTTGTTTTTTTTTTGGTTTTTTTTGCTCCACTGTATCCAATACCAGTATATCCCCTTGCTTTATTTTTGCCATATTAAACGAACCATTTATTGAATTGAATTGAAATGAATTGGAATGAATTGAATAGAATAACACTGGAAAAATGACCTGACATACGTATGTGTAAAGGCGTAGTTACTCAGGTGTCAAGACGAGGTTTAACATTGAGTCCAGATACATATCACCATGTAACAAGTTCGTCTTAGCACCATGTGCCATGACCAGCTATACACATGTGTGGGGTCAAATAAAAATGACGGGGATATAGTTCTTTAGCACTTTCGGTGAGTTGATCTGACTTGGGATATTGAAAAGAGTTTTTTGAAACCAAGGTTCTATTTTTATATGTTTTATATGGAGCTTTAAAGGTGGATAATATATTTATTTTCGATCTTGACACAGTAGTATAGTTCAACATTACACCTCTTCGTTATCTTTTATATCCAATTAAATTCAATACTTGAGCAATTCTTTGGATTCTGAACCATAGTATAGTTCAATCGTTTTTATTTTAATTTCAGAAATTGTTTTATTGGTAAAAGTTTATAATAGTATTTATTTGGAAAGAACAGAATGTTTCTAGAACTATAACAATCTTATAGTATTGATTTATTGGATATCCGTTATTGCTTCTACTGGTCTGCTTGATACTGTTTGAATAGAATAATTATCTACAGAAAAGAAATATCTGAAAATATAAAAAGAAAGCAGACTGTTTGTTGAAATACAACAGTCTTTAAGAAGCATAGAAAAATTATTAGCTGTGTGCTGGGTACTACATTTAATGTAGTATGCTTTTACATTTTGTGTACACTTTTATACTTACATTGTAAATATTGGAAAAGAGCGAGCAAAAAATAGATGTTGATATTGATAATCCATGGCGTTCCTTATGATGTCTTTCACTATAAAAACAACGAAAAACATTAATTTTTGTGAATCGAATAAAATAATAAATAATTTACATACCAGTAGCAAGAATATATATTAACAGAGATAGATTGTCTTTGTAAACACTTGATAGAACTCTAGTGAAAAATAATAATATTTTATGTTAACACATTATAATATTAATATAACTAAAATAAAAAATAAAGTAGTGATCCTTACCATGTAATGTTATTTCCAGCTGTATAATGTAAGGGAAATCAAAGATGGGATCAACAGTGTTCATCTATAATAAGACTTCATTTTAGTAAGATACATGTCAAAATAATATATATATATATACTACCTTGATGTTTTTAACCAAATTCATTTGTAGCAGTTATTCTTGATGATCAAGTCTGTAATAAAAAAAACAAGTCAGAAGGATTTTTATAGATGTCAATTTCGCAAAATATAATATTGACCTTTGTTAATCTGGACAGCGATTGTGAAATGAATGCATTTAAATGAGAGCAAACGAGTATCTATTATGATAATAAAAGAATGTATTACTTTTTATTGTTTATAAAAAAGTATTTAATAAAGAAGTATGTTACCAAAAAAAAAGCCACTAATATAATAATGACAAACGTTAGAAAAGAGGAAAGGAGCAGAAAAGAAGAAAGAAAAAGACGTAAATTTTTTTTCCGCGTTTGAAACAAAATACCAAAAAGCTTATCCAATAAACGATAGCAAAAAAAACTGAAAAGAGGTGATCAATTGAGGCCAAAAAATGTATCAAGGCCGATTTGCATCTCAGTGTTTCAAGAAGTTGTCTTTGAAGTGTTCCTGAAGCATCACTACCGCCTATATATACTTAATATTTCTACTTGCAATTCAATGTCACTCACTCTTGATTATATCATCTCAACAAATCTACGTTGCGAATTTATTGTAATTTACATAACAAAATAGATGGATTGTCTCTTACAAAAGAGAATAAAAAAGAAAAAGAACTAATATTAACAATTGAAAATATTATAATGTATTACAGATAATGCCTACCCCCAACTGCAGACTCGCTCCTTCTCTTGCTAGCACTGATGTCCAGTTGCTACAAGCTTTGAATGCAATGAAAGAAGAGATGAAGGCCATGAAGAATAAAATCACATTGATGGATACAAGAATCGGTGTAGTGATCACCGGTAACGCAACCGCCATTAATGGCATTGATGCCTTGTCTACCCTCCCAGCATCTGCGCATGTGCCCACTAGTGTGGCATCCACTTCTGCTGCCCTTCCCATCACCAAATCAAGTGATACTAACGCTGTATTTGTAAGTATAAAGATACAAAAGACACTTGCCAATCTTGTTGCTAATTAAAATATAATAGGGATACATTCATGGTTATATGTGGAACCCAAAGCTAAAATCAAGAGACCAGGCAGAAATCCAAGCAAACGCCATAAAACCAAAGTGGGCAGTTGATATTCGTTTTGATCGCTCTCCAAATAGAGAGTTAGTCAAACAACTCTTGTATTACTTGGAAAAGACGTTTGCTGGCACTGATATGAGGACACGCGACCTTCGTAAGTGTATATATACAAACTTCTGTAGTAGACATCGCCAGCAAAGGGAACTTCCGGAAACAAGACGAGCTTTGAATACTAATTCAAGAAGATCTGGCCGTGAAACTGATGTAAACTATATTTTCAATTTATGCTAAATAATAACAATTAGAATATTAATTGTATTGTCTTTTTCCTTTAGAACTACACTCTCCGTTGCCTTGCTTATGATGCTTACAAGGCTGACATTGATCTCAAGATGGGTCGAAACTGCTCTGGACTGATCCAAAAGTTGGTCATGTCTGAAGGCGAATCAGACGATGATATGTCCCCCTCTCAGCCAAGAAATGAGATTCGTGTTGCTCGCCCAAGTTGGAGAAGTGACGAGGTAAAACCTAACAGTTTTCTTTTTTGAATGATGCCAGGCTGAATGTTAATATATGTTTATTACTTAGCTTAACAAATTCATTACGGAGGTTGACTCGTTTGTTGTTAAGCAATTGGGTGCAAATTCCCGCCAACTGCTTAAGAGAGTTTATGATAGAACAGTGGAATCAACAGTCCCAATTGATTTAGATCCTGCTCTACCTCAATGGGCTCTTAAATATGGGTCATAAATAAAACTCATTTTTTGTCATTTTTTTTTCTTTTACTCTCAAAATTTCTTAACACATATGTATTGTTCGCAACATATATAATAAGACTACATTAGCTTATGTATTGAAATTTTTTATTAAAAAAGAAATGTATTAAATATTAATTGTATTGTTTGTGTGGTAAAGCGTTGACAAGGATTTTCTTATTATTTGTGCTGGTTTTATAATCACATGTTGCAACAACTGATGATATTTGATGTACTGGCAAGATTCATTCAAAATCACACGCAATAAAATCTGCACTGCAGATGTCAACACTTTCCAACTCTCTTGAATGGTCATGCTCAATCTGGAACCACTTAACAAATGCAAACACGTGTTTATCTTGATAAACGACACGTGTTTGGAGCTCTGTGTTGTCTACTGGTGGAGTGAAAGAGTGCAAAAACAGATACTGAATTTGGCCAGTGTATGCCAACCGATTATTGCCTTGACTTCCAAGGAACAGAGATTGAACAAATGAGCCACGACCAGAAGCATATTTGCAGCCTTTGTAAACCTGACCAAGCAAATTGATTGATTTCAACTTTATGATTTGGTTGTCGACAAAGGAGAATGGAGAGGAGGGATGCTGGTAACCTTCAAGATTTGGCATGCAGTATGCGACTTTATAGTAATCAAGCAAATGAGGATAGTCGACATCACTCATTGCTGATGGGGGTTCGATATGGAGAGGAAATGTGGATGGAGAAAGAGGTTCATTGCCAAGGACTGGAAGAGAAGGGTTTGAGTATGCTTGGATGAAGACTGATAGTCTGAACGGGTGCTGGGGAAAAGTTATTGTATTTTTTGAAGTGGAGGGTTGAGCTGTGGCAGTAAGCTTGGCGAGAAGAGGAAGAAACGGTACTTGGCTTGGGCATGTGAGAGCAGCATGAACGAAATCACCTTTGAATGTATCTTGGACGAAACTATTCATGTATGTAACCTCAAAGGAATCTTTTCTGTTCGTATTCACGTTCTTTAGCAGACAATTATATCGCTCAAACCCGAAGAGCCAATATCCATATACTGGTTCAAAATCACGGATGGTCTTGCAAAGATGGAGATGTAAATGCATGTTACAGGTGAGAATAGTTGGAGTGTAAATACGCTGGCACTCAGTACAGAATTCTTGAAGAAATTTATGGCCGTCGTCAATGTCAGAGAACGTGATGCTTGGCTTTACTAATTGGCAGCAGGCATCAACAAAACTGATCCAATTTCTGAACATTTCAATTGGCAGGACGGCCTTCAGCAAGATAGGCGAATACACTAGCACCCAGGACTTCCATTCATCAGCTTTCATGTATGGAAAGCCCTTTCTGATCTTCGATTTCAACACCACGTAATCCATTGGCACCACCATTGTCTCTGCCATTGCTTGCATCGTAGCTAGCTTTCTATTGTCTATCAGTCTTTCTTTTATCCACCGCTCCATCATTCTCTTTGGTGTCCCCAGGAATAAATTATGCATGGGATCGATGATCGTTCCACGTACTAGATCAAAGTATTCAAGGCGATGCAGCTGCGACCATCGAACACCATTTTCGATTTTCCAACTGATGCCTTTCTGAGGGCGTACTGGCACTCTTCCACTCCTCAGCATGCAACCTGTTTTCCAGACCGCTACGGATTTTCCACGTCAAATAGTCAAACCCACTGAAGTCGACCTGATTGGTGCTTGGTAACCTGGTAAACTGCCTCACACATCTGGGGCATGCACAAGTACTGTTGTGGGTAGTGAATCCACTGGTCTTCCTGGCAGCGGAGATGTCACAGGCAACCATATGTAATGCGGCACGTACCTTAACACCAGCTGGGCACTCAAAGGTCAGGATGGTTATCCCCATAAGCAACTGCAGCAATTCATCGACTATTGGCTTTAAATAGTGGTTGATCTCTTCGGTCTTTGGCTCCTTAGGACCAGGCATCAAACCAACAAGGATGACATTTTCAGGCTTAAATTTTTCCTCACGAGGCAAGTTATTTATCGCAAGGTAGATAGCTCCAGTTGAATATGTAATGCCATCAAATGGCTGGAACCAGTCGATGTTCATTGTTAGCATCAATGAACAAGGTTCATCCACAAATGATATGCCACTTTGGTCCTTTAGCTCCTTCCACATAGCACCATCATAGACGTCGCATAGTGTATCTACGACCTTAAGCTCTTTGTTCCATTGTCTGATTTTTTGCTCAAACCCAGAACGAAGAAAGAAAACTTGTAATGATCTCTGGATAGAGTTGTAGACGTATGATTGCTTGGCTACCATGGCACCAGAAGATGAAACCTTCATCAATTCACAATTGCATGCTGATTGAGAACCATGCTTTTTGAAGTCGCAATGAGTAGGGAGAGGCACATCTTGTTCGTAAACCTTGTGACAGTCTTTACATATAACAGACTTCTTGATACCATTGGCATAATTGGAAAAACCAGTCATTCTTTGCAGGCCAATAAGACTTGTTGGTAATTGGAAATCTTCACCATAGATCTTGAGTAACTGATTGATAAATTCAATCAATACGGCGGCACCTTTGTTAACAACATAACGTGAGATAAAAAGAACGGCAAAGGTAGCAATGAACCGATGGACAGGGTTTTCAGGCATGTTAGGAGCATCAAATGGGTCTATTTAAAATTAACAAAAATAAATTAGAACAAATTTTCTTTAGGTCTGTTTTTAAGAAAACAAAATCATTTATGACTGACCTTCATTAACAAACTCTTCAACGTCTGTCTCGACACCTTCTTCTTCACCACTGCCAGAGTCAGAGTTTATGTCTCTTTCAATGTCAGAGTCATTGCCATTGACCTCGCTGATCTCATCGTCTACTGAGACATTGTCAGCCATCGTGGTGGCATTCGAATCAGGTGAGTCGGCCTGATCGTCTATTTTTTTGATGGATTCAGATTGACAGGTCGGGATATATACAAATATAGATTAGTTTAGCTTATTGTCTCTACTGGTTTTCAAATATTTTTTTTTCTTTTCTTTTCTTACATTGGGTATCAACGTCCATCATTTGTTCTTCTTGCACAGCTGTGTTTCATTAAAATTAAAAAATAAAGAAGTTATTACTCAGTAATCGAAAAATAAACCCTGAATATAACATACTATTTGCCAATATTTCAGCCATATCCAGTCTCTCGATTCTCTCAAGCTCATCTTTTCTAATATGGCGCTAAGCGGTTCTGCTTGTCACCAATGAGTATCCCTGTGAATTTCTGCTACATTGAGCACAACGGCAGACAACATTACGGCGGTGGGGAATAGAAGACATTTTATGTGTTTTGTTTGATGTGATTTATTGAAAATAAAAAGAGGAACAAGCGTAAAATATACTTTATTTGCACCGACTTTATAGTAAAAAAAAAGCATTATATTTTATGGTTGTTTAATTAAATTCATCTAACAAGTTCTTTTCTATATTATTAAATATAGAAAGAGACATGACAATTATGATATTATCAATTCATAGTCTTTATTCAAATGTTTTCAAGAATGCCTGTTGTGTGTAAAAGACATATATTTTTCTACTATGAGTTTATAAATAGATTATTGCGAGAGTAAATCCAGAAAATAGTAGGAATAAAAAAAAAGGGGTAGTAGAATGAGAATTATGATAGGTCTCTGTATGTGAATTTAGCCTTCCGTACCAGACTGATATTCTAAAATTCTTTTAGCCAATGAAACCAACTAAAACTACATCTTTGACCTGAACTTCAAAAAACACACTGAGTTGAAAAAAATCACTATTTCTACACATGTGTTTACCAACCTGGCCACATTGTTAATCAGGGCGGTTTTTCCAGTGTTTGTTAAGCACTTTGTCAAGCACTTTGTTAAGCACTTTTTGTTAAGCACTTTGTTAAGCACTTTGTTAAGCACTTTTTGTTAAGCACTTTGTTAAGCACTTTGTTAAGCACTTTGTTAAGCACTTTTTGTTAAGCACTTTGTTAAGCACTTTGTTAAGCACTTTGTTAAGCACTTTGTTAAGCACTTTTTGTTAAGCACTTTGTTAAGCACTTTGTTAAGCACTTTGTTAAGCACTTTCACTACGGCGGAGAAAATGGTAACATGTTACCACTTTGGTAACATAACTGCCATTTTTTACTTAATAAAAAATGGCAGTTATGACTCTGTGTAAGGCCAAAACAGGCACTGTTACCATTTTTTACATAGTAAAAAATGGCAGTTATTTATTATGTAAAAAGTCAAAACAAGCACTGTTACCATTTTTTTCATAATAAAAAATGGCAGTTATTTATTATGTAAAAAGCCAAAACAGGCACTGTTACCATTTTTCAAAAAAAAAATCAAGCGTCCTTCCTTTCCTCTATTATATTCTTTCTTTTGTTCTATTGCTTTCAATTCTAGCACAACCTCTTGTTTTTTCTTTGCCGCTTTAACAGAATGGTCTGTTTTTTATTATACAATATTGAATCGGGTTTAATTGAATTGAATCTTTATTTTAATGCATGTTTTATTAAATGAAAATGATAATAATAATAGTAATAATGAAAAAACAATTCCATCGGCCACTCGCAATAAAAAATGGTTCTGTTTAGCTACTGCAAAACGTATGCAGTAAAACACTACTATTCAAATTGTATTTCAGATACTTTGGGTATTCTAATATATCTTAGATAGCACTTATTATTTTTTACCGATTTCTACAAATATACTAATATTAGAGAAAAAACTTAAAATAAATAAATAGATATAATATTATTATAATGCTTACCTTTATATAATATGCTTACTTGTTCAGTAAAATAAGCATTTACTCTAAGAATATATATATATATTAAAGAATGTATTAATATTTAAGATCTATCTATAAGAAAAGCAATAAAACATAAGCACTATAGAAAGTCGTTATCGTAGAAGAAGAAAAACTTGAGCAAAGATTCAAGTCATGTAACATGAAGCTAATTCGAATCTGATTCATACAACCAGAATGAGCATCTTGTTAGAAAGCTTAACGTGTTTATTCTACTCAATATACTTACATATAATAGAACGACTCCCAAGTATAATATATCAGTACAAAAATATTACTATTAATTTTTTTCCCAAAAAAAAGGCTATATACTATTTCCTTTTATACTTGAATGTAGCGGAATTGTAGATGCTGTACATTAGCTTCAAATTCTTGTAATCACAACATTAGCAATCATATGAAAGAGGTCAATAAATTTTTTATATGAAAGAAAAAAGGAATAAAAAACATAAAAAGAAAAATGACGAGATAAGAAAAAAAATGCACTAAAGACAGACTAAAAAAATCAAACTCGGCCAATCACAGCAGCCAAACCACGATCTTTGGCTTCTCTTGCAAGCAGGCTCGACACTTGCTGTGGGTGGAGGAGACCTACATAAAAGAGTAAGAAGTTTATATTAGTTTTGTATTAACAGCGCATGAGAAAAAGCAACAATGGTAACTTACAGCACATCTGCCATTATGGGCGACTCAACATTACCAGTTTCTGACATATCAGGAGAAGAAAGCGAAGAATCACTTATGTCTCGCTGTGTCTATAGCATAATAAAAGGAAACGATGTTAATTAAAGTTTACAATATATAGATTTGTTAATTGATAAACTTACTTTGTTCTTCTCTGCCATTCTTCTCTTGTGTGTCTGGTTGTCGCTCTTGAAGCTTTCCCAAAGAAGGCTTCTTGCACACCACATTCTTTTATATTCGTGGATGTGCAATCCACCATTCTTCGCCAACCTCTCCAAATGCATCATGTAGTATTCCCTGTTTTTCTCTGGGATATTCTTCCATTCTTTTGAGGCCGCAGAATAGTCTTTGTCAATGATATCATGCTTTACCGTACGGCCTAATGTTTTGAGATGCAGTCTTTTTACTGTCAAATCATGGTCTGAAAGAGGGACTAATGGGGGCAAAGGCTGCCCTTGTGGAACTTCTTTGCAGTGCGCCTTCCAGTCCTGCTCGTGAAGAATCTGAAGCAACAGATTGTATTTTTGTGCTTCGTTTTTTCCTTTGAACTCACTGCCAGTATTGATCACTCACTTACCAAGCTGATCAGGGTACTCTGTGAGCTGGGCTCTTTTCACAGACTCGGCAATGCACTCAAGAGCTACAAAAAATGTATGACAATATTAATAAAGTAAATAAACATCTAAGCACAGAATATATATGACTTACAACTCTGCTCAATAATGCTTTGTTGCATTGTAGTTAGATCTTCCGCACTGACTGCTGGTGCAAATTGATTGCTGAATTGCCTTTGAAGCTCGCGCAATGCTTGCTTGATTTCAGCAAGATCAACCTCAATCTTTTGAATTGAGTTGAGGAGAGTTGTGTTAATATTGGACATGTTTAAGTTTTTTTTTAGCTATAAGCAGTGAGTTGAAAAGAAAAGGTGATAGTTTAGACAAGTAGAATAAGAGCAATTTGAGTTTGAGAAAGGCAACGATTTATCACAAGCAATTGATAGCTATTTATATGAAAAAGATACAGACAGATGTACAAACAAAACATATAGAAGAAGGGATGCTTATGCACTTGTATGCACCTGTCTGCACCTGTCTACAGTAGCTCATGTGAACATGATACAGTCTTTTTGTGTCGACACAACAAAACTGTAAGAAATATAAAGATAAAATGAATTAGACTTTAAATCAATATTATATGTATAAATGTTCATACTTTGCACCATCTACATATTAAACGTTTTAAAGTATATGATATAATAATATAACTCTATACATATTGCAGATATAGCATGAAATTTGGTTAAAGTTCTCAATGACAAAACCCTGTACCAGTTAAAATTATAACTTTAAATATACTCTACAGTAGCTATATAACATCTGAGCATCATATAGTTAATTAGCCCCTTTTTATCAACATTAAAGTAAATGTTATGATACTCAAGTTCATATCATACTTATTATCATTATCGACTAAAACTTTTGATTGATGCTGTCATCAAAGGTAAAAATAATTTTAACTGTCATTACTATTATTTACCAAGGGGCATTTTTGACTGAAACCGTACATTTTTGAAAAAGGTGTGCTTTAACTCACATCGGCACTTTCAATTAACACCCCTTTCGATCAGTAGTGCTTATCTTGATGATGTCAGTAAAAGAGTATCAGACTATAGCCCTCATTATCTATATCTATTTCTTTAAGTTTTATACATAAACAAGAAAATAATGCTATTAGCTAAATATATATTCACTATCTCAAAAATATTATTAGTACAACACAGATAATATAAATATGTCTTTTCTACCAATGTGTTTAGACAGTACTACTTTTTTTTAACTGTTAATTATTAGAAGGCTGTTTTTCTTTGCCTTTGGTATTAGAGAGTAATTGATAATTTATTTAAAAAAAAACATAAATTATTTGGTCATTAATTATCCTAAATATACATATACCTCTTTATAAAGCCCAAAGAATATCTAATCGCTCATAAGTAAAGAGTACGTGTCTGTTTCACCGGTGCTCTTTTAATGGTGCCCCCTTGTCAACCAAGAAGTATTTTAACTTACATCATAATTATTAATGAAGAAGAATCTTTCCAACCACGGGAATTATTTACTGACAGGTGTTTCACCTAGCATTGACATTACTGTAATCATTGCTATATCATCATTATGAGAGAGAAAAAGAAAAAGAGCCGCAAGCATTTTGGTTAAAAAATAAAGAGTATATAAAGATGTCTTTTACATTTAATAAATAGCACCAAAATCCTCTTCGCAGCTTTATTTTATATATTACATACGTACCAACCCAACCAATATGTCTTCTTCCAACGCCAGCCAGCAGAGAGATAGAATATCTACACAGCAATACCAATGTGATCAATGTGTCTTGTTTTTTGATAACTACCAGAAGCTGCAAAACCACAAGAGAATTCACAGAGGAGATTCAGCAACAATGACTGAAATTGACCAGTCTATTCTGGATGATGTTGACATGTACCATGACGAAAATGATACTAGTAATGAAGATGAATCTGTTAGCAATTCAGGTAATGAAAAGAGCTGTAATTGTATTATTTATTTTCCAATTACTAAATAATATATTACAGAATATACTATGGAGTCTATGGAGCTTGATAATACTATTTCATATAAGTGCGCATGTAATTTTGAGGGCAGTGAGGGTGAAGCTCACATTTACGACAGCAGCCAAATCAGTACAAATACTTTTACCAAGGCCGAGTTGATGAGTATTCATCTGTCTCAATTGATGCTACAACATAGAATTGCTAGAGCAGCATATAGAGACATTGTTCAATTTATAAACACTGTCATCCGAGACCATGACGATATAATGATGGGTAAAATATTATATTTTCTGTTACCTTGTACTTTAATTCCAGATCATTAACATGTAGTGATATCGTTTTTTTTAGAGCCTAAGGCTAAGATCAGTCATGGCGAAACTGTTGATGCTTTGCTCAAGTCAAAGTCAAGTGTCAAGGGCCATGAGTATGATGTCTGCTCTAGTGGTTGTCGATTGTATGGCATTAATGACGACCAGGAATCTTGTGTTGACTGCGGTAAACCGCAATACAAGACTGATCCCGATCAAAGTCAGACACCAGCCGCCAGTATGAAACTTATGTCAGTTGGGGATATGCTTTCTCAAATGTTGGCAGATCCAGCCACAAGAGAACTCCTCTGTTACAGAGCAAACCGGGAATCTGTAGCTGGTCAGCTAACCAACATTTTTGATGGTGACAATTACAAGCAGTTGGTGCAGCAGAGCCTGTTCTCCAATCCCAATGATATTGCCATTGGGCTTTATACCAATGGGTTTGTCAATCAAAAGAAAGGCAAAAACTCATATACCATCATCCATTGCATAATATTCAACCTAGACCCATCCATCAGGTAATTAATTACTTTATTACTATTTATTATTATTATTATTACATTTTTTTTAAAAAAAAATTACTAATAAAATACTTAGATATACCAACAAATACCTTTTGCAACTGGCAATCTTGCCTGGCCCCAAGAAGCCAACTCATTTGGACTCCTTTCTTATACCCATCATCAATGAATTGCGAGATCTTGAGGCACATGGCTTGGTTGTCAAGCACAATGGAGTGGAGCTTTGCAGATCCAAGGTCTATCTTCTGCTTGCTTCTGGCGATATTCCAGCTGTAGCTGATATGGCCCACATTGGTTCCCATACAAGTTTATTTGGTTGCCGTTTTTGTGAGACCAAAGGCAAATGCCCTACTAACAGACGGCATGGCATGTACTTTGATGACATTTCTGCCTGGTTAAGACCTTTGGAAGACTTCAAAGTAGGCAACCCTGTAAGTATACAAATGTTCAATTAGCCATCTTTTTTTTCATACTAAATAACTGCTTGTAATAGTCCAAGAACATATATCAGCCGAGCGTATATACCCAACTCTCAACCTTCTCTGGATCATCATTTTTTGCATTAGATGAACTTCATTTAATTGCAAGAGGGATTGGAAAGCTTGTGTATGACCTGATTACCGTCACCCTCACAAAGGAAACCAAATTTTATTATACCCATCCAGACAATACCCTCAATACCACCGAATACCCTTTTCATATACAAAGAGCAGACCTTGTAACAATCGGAAACTGTATCACCAGCTCACGAAAATATATACCCACCTCATTTCAAGGCAGTTTCGACAACGTATTTGCCAAGATCGATGGTACTTGCGCAGTGGACTGGCTTGACTTTCTCTTATATCTTGTCCCCACTTTGGTCGTGCCTTATTTACCAAATAGGGCTGTCAAAACAGCTCTATTATCTCTCATGAAAGGTTGCGTGCTTGCCTTGCAATGGACGTTGACATCAGAATTGTTTGATGAGATGGAGTCGTAAGTTATTATACATCTCATATATTATCATTACAAATAGCTGACTGTTACCATTTTTTAAATATTAATAATAGATACTTCAAGCACTGGCACTCGTTTTTATACCAACAAGTCCAGAATAATACCCTGTCTCATAGTGTTTTCCAACCAGTGCAACATTACCTGGTCCATATACCCTATATCATCAAGCAGCAAGGCCCCCTGCAATGCTACTCCACTCGCTCAATGGAGAGAGTAATTGGTGTCTTCTCGAAATTGATAAAGTCCAAATCAAAGGGTGGCCGAAACGCCAGTTTTCTCGTCGAGCTATTTGTGATTCACAATTATACCAGCACGGCAATCAGCATCTGTGATGAAATCAACCTCATTCGGCCAAAGCCATATGGAAGAGAGAGCTACATGGACCTTCCTAATGATCCTAGTGGTGCGCAGTTGTGGGAGCCATTTCATCAGTTTGTTAATTTGAATGATGATTCGGTAGAAGGTGTAGGCGGCCCTAGTGTGAAGGAAGCTTTATTGAAATACTACCGGAGAACAACAGGCTTGACTGGCCACGAGTTTGGTGACTCTGTTATTGTTGTAGCTGCACGTCTGTGGATGGACTCGACTGTATATTCCTCATGCATGTACCGAAGAAAGAAAAACGAGACCAGCTGTGGCAACCATTACGTGATGTTTACTTGCCCCTATAGAAAGTAAGTATAATATTTTTCGATATACAATCAAAAGTTGCTTACATTCTATTTATTTATTTATTTTAGCAACCGTAATGTAATTGTTCACAGCTGGCTCGTCGGTACAGTACAGTTCTACTTTCAGCATGTAGATTTCTATGGCTTCCCACACTTTCTTGCTTTCATGGAGGTCATGAAGGAACATGACGCGGCTGGTCATGACTCATCAGTACCTATCGTCAAACAACGGTCACAAAGCACCCGTACACTAGGCCACCAAACGCAACCGACTTATGCAGTTATAAGTGTAAATGACATTTGTCATCAAGTTGGTCTGGTCCAATACCCACCAAATGGAAACCAGTTTTATGTCATCGCGCCCTACTATATCTTTAACAACAACATGCGCATTACTAAAGGCAATCTTTCCATTCTGTAATCCTTTTTATTTTTATCTTATTTTTCTATATGCTCTATATCCTTATATCTTTTATATTTTTTATATCATCCTTGTATCTTATATTCTTTTTTTAATTTTCTCTATTTCTTATGTTTTTTTTTAATCTCTATATGCCCCGTCTTTCTTTTCTTCTTTATATACTCCGGTTTTTTTTCTATTCTCTATACACCTTATGCTTTTCTCTTCATTCCCTATATGCTCTATATGCCATTACGCGATTTAAATAAAATCAAATTGCCAATTCATCAAGATAAAAAGAATATCTAAAAAAAAAGAACGTAGTTTAAAAAATAAAAAAATGGCAGTTATGTTACCATTTCGTTCACACATTCCAAAAATTATTAATCTTAATAATTGTTGACATATTTGATATTCAATAAAACATATATTTCAATACTCAAAGTGGTCATTACAACTTACAAACATTTTTTACACTATTGAAAATATTGTACAGCAACAAAAAAAGTGTTTTCTTGTTACTTTTTTAAATTGCTACGAATGACATTACCATCTTACAACAAACAGCGGAGATTTTATTGGGTTTCGACCAAAAAAATGGCAGTTATGTGCCTACTTTTGGCCCAACTGCCATTCATCCCGCCGTAGTGATTCTATTTTATCCAACATTATTTCATTGTGATCTCAAATGAGTGTATTAAAAATCAGACGATGTCTCTGTAAGCTGCTCTGGAAATGCTGTGCTGAAGCATCAATTGAGAGAGATAAATACTCATCAACTCGGCTTTTATAAAGGTATTGTTACCAATTCTGCTGCTATAGTAAATGTGAGCTTCACCCTCACTGTCCTCAGAACTACAGCTGCACTTGTATGAAATGGCCTGTCGATCTCTATTGCATTTATGGCATAATCTACAATGCTTTATCAGATAAGTATTTAGATAAATTAATGATATTATTATATTGATTATTATTACCTGAATCACTAACGAATTCATTGTCATCAATGGTACTGTTTCCATCATGTTATATTTCAACATCATGCAGAATAAACTGATCTGTGACAGCTACTATTGTACGATTGCCTCTGTGGACTCTCTTATGATTTTGAAGCTGCTGGTAATTATAAAATGACAGAGCACACTGAGCACATTGATATCTTTGTGTAGATAATCTATCCCTCTGCTGATTGGTGTTAGAGAAAGACATATTGATTTTTTTGGTAAGTATTTAATATATAATATTAAAGTGTAAAGAGGTTTTTGGTGATATTCTTGGATTGTAAAAGATAGGTTTATACACTCTTTTTTTTGAGACAAAATGATGTTATGTATGAGATAAAAATAAGGTATAAAATAAAGTAAGTGCAGGCGAGAGTATGGTGAGACTTTGTTTTATTAGAAGAAGTGAAAGAATCAGAAAAGAGATGATGTTCTATTGCTATTAGTATTGTGCGTTTATATAGACATTGTATTTAGCTTGGTGATGATATAATGATATCATGTAATGTCTGTTTTTCTACCATTATCTTCTATGATTTAGTTCTTATGTTTTTAGTGTTATTGACTAGAGTCTTAGTATTTGTCTTAGTATGTTCTTTATGTAATTTCCTTGTATAAGGGAAGGTATATCTTTTAGTATTGTTACTAGTTGTTGGTAACTCAATGTATGTATTTATTGAGTGTCTGTACTTTTAATTTAAATCTACGATTATGTTGGATACAACAAATGGTTTTTTTAAAACAAATTCTTATATTGATGATACAACAATAATGACAATAATGACGATATTAGTTAAAACGCATCTTGATCAATAATAACAACAAATATGATATAAGTATATCTATCATATTATTTACTTTAAAAGATCAATGCTTAACAATTAATTAACTTTATGGTATTTAAATATCGTGTTACTATTATATAGTCCATCTATACTGATGTCATTATTTTAATTAGTAAAATATTCTGATACTAAAAATTAAGAAAATAATGTTGTAGCAACTATATGTTTATGGTTAAGTTGATTTTTTTTCAGAAAGTTAACCAAGTAAACATTATGAAAAATATATATTATATAAAGTATAACTTTTAGTCACTTTATCTTTCTTAAAGAAAAATAATTCAAAAACGTCTTATATCAACACCACACTCATAAACTCTGTCAGAAAAATTGAAATTGATATTGCTGAAATAAAGCAAATGGTACACATGCTTCAAGATCAGTTTAGCAAACAATTTGCCCCAACTGTAAGCGCAGAAGATCTTAGTACAATGCAACAAAGCATCATTGAGCAAAGTGGTAAAACATATTTATTATACTCTAGTACATTCACTTGCCTTATCAGTATTATGGCATACAATTTCCTCTTTGGTAGCTCTTGAATGTGTTGCTGAGTCTGTGAAAAAGTCTCAATTCACTGAGTATCCTGACCAGCTTGGCAAGCGAGTAATTGGCACAGGTGGCGATTTCAAAGGGAAAAACGAAGCCCAAAAATACAATATGTTGTTGCAGTTGCTTCACAAACAGGACTGAAAAGCATGCTGCAAAGAAATTCTAGGAGGACAACCTTTGCCTCAACTAGTACTTCTTTTGGACAGCAATTTGACAATGAAGTGACTACAGCTTAAGACTTTGAGTTGTAGCATCAAGCATAACCTGATTGACAAGGACTTTCCTGCTTTCAGTAAAGAATGGAAAGGTATCCCAGCTAAGCACTGGGAGTACTACATGATGCAATTGGAGAGACTGGCGAAGGATAACGGCTTTGCTATTTACAAATTCAAGAGCATATGTTGTGCAAAAAGTCTTCTTCAGAGAAGCTTCAAAAGGGATAACCAGAAGCAAAAAAGAATAATGGTAGAGAAGAACAACATAAGTTTATTAATCAAAAGATTTTGTTTGTATATTTTAATTGACATTTAAAAAAAATCTGTAGGCACAGCAAGATGCAAATGATTCTTCATTGTCTTCTGATAATATGTCAGAAACGGATGGTGGCAAGTCGCCTATTATGGTGGATGTGCTGTGAGTTGCCATGATTTCTGCTGGTTTGATGCTGTCAATACGAAACTAATATAAACCTTTTACTTTTTTATAAAGGTCTCCTCTGGCAGAAATGAGTGTTGAGCCAGCACATAAGAGAAGTCAAAGATCGTAGAAGGTTTTGATTGGTTCAAAATATTTTTTAATGTATTTTTAGTTTGGTTTTTATATTTATCTTTTATTTTCTTCTTTTCTCTTTCTTTCTCTTGTTTTTTTTATTCGTTCTCTTTAAATAAAGATGCATTGCCCTTTTTTATGTGATTTGTATCTATATAGTCATCAGCATTGAAAACTAATGTACAACATCTGCAGCATTGTTACAATTAATTTTTGAATGAAGTACAATAGATTATTTTTTTTCAAAGAGCAAAAAAAACTAATAATACTCTTGTGCTGTTATGTTATAATTGATAGGTGTTATATTCTATGTAAGTATCTTGATATAATATACATCTTGTGTTAACAAAACAATGTTCATTCAGTTTTCAAGTAGATTCAACTTGACTTTATATTGTATGACTCGAATTTTTTTTTGGGTTTTCTTTAGTAATAATTTTGAGTGATACTCACTGCTTTTTTCACTGGTCTTGTAGACACTCTAATACTCTTTAATAACATAAGAAGCTTACATCTTAATATTATTTTCTAATATATATATATTTATAGCAAAAAATTATTATTTGAAGCTATCAAGCATATAACATAAAGGTAAGCACTACATTATTATGTCTATTTGTTTATTTTCTCTCTAACACTGATATATTTGTAGAAACTGGTAAGAATTAAAGAAGGTCGTCTAGTCTATATCGAAGTACTCAAAGCACATGAAATGCATTTGGGATAAAGGGTTTTTACTGCATACCTCTGCAGTAATCAAATAATACCATGTCTTTTTTGCAAGTTCTAATAGATGGGTTTTTAGTAGTACTGCTATCATATAATAAAACATAAATTGAAGCAAACTTTTACACTGGAAAAACAGCCCTGATTAACAATGTGGCCAGATTGGTAAACACATGTGTAGAAATAGTGATTTTTTTCAACTCAGTGTGTTTTTTGAAGTTCAGGTCAAAGATGTAGTTTTAGTTGGTTTCATTGGCTAACAGAATTTTAGAATATCAGTCTGGTACGGAAGGCTAAATTCACATACAGAGACCTATCATAATTCTCATTCTACTACCCCTTTTTTTTTATTCCTACTATTTTCTGGATTTACTCTTGCAATAATCTATTTATAAACTCATAATAGAAAAATATATGTCTTTTACACACAACAGGCATTCTTGAAAACATTTGAATAAAGACTATGAATTGATAATATCATAATTGTCATGTCTCTTTCTATATTTAATAATATAGAAAAGAACTTGTTAGAAGAATTTAATTAAACAACTATAAAATATAATGCTTTTTTTTTTTACTATAAAGTCGGTGCAAATAAAGTATATTTTACGCTTGTTCCTCTTTTTATTTTCAATAAATCACATCAAACAAAACACATAAAATGTCTTCTATTCCCCACCGCCGTAATGTTGTCTGCCGTTGTGCTCAATGTAGCAGAAATTCACAGGGATACTCATTGGTGACAAGCAGAACCGCTGAGCGCCATATTAGAAAAGATGAGCTTGAGAGAATCGAGAGACTGGATATGGCTGAAAGATTGGCAAATAGTATGTTATATTCAGGGTTTATTTTTCGATTACTGAGTAATAACTTCTTTATTTTTTTAATTTTAATGAAACACAGCTGTGCAAGAAGAACAAATGATGGACGTTGATACCCAATGTAAGAAAAGAAAAGAAAAAAAAATATTTGAAAACCAGTAGAGACAATAAGCTAAACTAATCTATATTTGTATATATCCCAACCTGTCAATCTGAATCCATCGAAAAAATAGACGATCAGGCCGACTCACCTGATTCAAATGCCGCCACAATGGCTGACAATGTCTCGGTAGACGATGAGATCAGCGAGGTCAATGGCAATGACTCTGACATTGAAAGAGACATAAACTCTGACTCTGGCAGTGGTGAAGAAGAAGGTCGAGACAGACGTTGAAGAGTTTGTTAATGAAGGTCAGTCATAAATGATTTTGTTTTCTTAAAAACAGACCGAAAGAAAATTTGTTCTAATTTATTTTTGTTAATTTTAAATAGACCCATTTGATGCTCCTAACATGCCTGAAAACCCTGTCCATTGGTTCATTGCTACCTTTGCCGTTCTTTTTATCTCACGTTATGTTGTTAACAAAGGTGCCGCCGTATTGATTCAATTTATCAATCAGTTACTTAAGATCTACAGCAAAGATTTCCAATTACCAACAAGTCTTATTGGCCTGCAAAGAATGACTGGTTTTTCCAATTACCCCAATGGTATCAAGAAGTCTGTTGTATGTGAAGACTGCCACAAGGTTTACGAACAAGATGTGCCTCTCCCTACTCATTGCGACTTCAAAAAGCATGGTTCTCAATCAGCATGCAATTGTGAATTGATGAAGGTTTCATCTTCTGGTGCCATGGTAGCCAAGCGATCATACGTCTACAACTCTATCCAGAGATCATTACAAGTTTTCTTTCTTCGTTCTGGGTTCGAGCAAAAAATCAGACAATGGAACAAAGAGCTTAAGGTCGTAGATACACTATGCGACGTCTATGATGGTGCTATGTGGAAGGAGCTAAAGGACCAAAGTGGTGTATTGTTTGTGGATGAACCTCGTTCATTGATGCTAACAATGAACATCGACTGGTTCCAGCCATTTGATGGTGTTACATATTCAACTGGAGCTATCTACCTTGCAATAAATAACTTGCCTCGTGAGGAAAGATTTAAGCCTGAAAATATCATCCTTGTTGGTTTGATGCCTGGTTCTAAGGAGCTAAAGACCAAAGAGATCAACCACTATTTAAAACCAATAGTCGATGAATTGCTGCAGTTGTTTACGGGGATAACCATCCCAACTTTTAAGTGCTCAGCCAGTGTTAATGTACGTGCCGCATTACATATAGTTGCCTGTGACATCCCCGCTGCCAGGAAGACCAGTGGATTCACTGCCCACAACAGTACTTGTGCATGCCCCAGATATGTAAGGCAATTTACCAGGTTACCAAGTACCAATCAGGTCGACTTCAGTAGGTTCGACTATTTGACATGGAAAATCCGTAGCGGTCTGGAAAACAGGTTGCATGCTGAGGAGTGAAAGAGTGCCAGTACGCCCTCAGAAAGGCATCAGTTGGAAATTGAAAATGGTGTTCAATGATCGCAGCTGCATCGCCTTGGATACTTTGATCTAGTACATGGAACGATCATCAATCCCATGCATAATTTATTTCTGGGGACACCAAAGAGAATGATGGAGCAGTGGATAAAAGAAGGACTGATAGACGATAGAAAGCTGGCTAGAATGCACGCAATGGCAGAGACAATGGTGGTGCCAATGGATTACGTGGTGTTGAAATTGAAGATCAGAAAGGGCTATCCATACATGAAAGCTGATGAATGAAAGTTCTGGGTGCTAGTGTATTCGCCTATCTTGTTGAAGGCTGTTCTGCCAATTGAAATGTTCAGAAATTGGATCAGTTTTGTTGATGCCTGCTGCCAATTAGTAAAGCCAAGCATCACGTTCTCTGACATTGACGATGGCCATAAATTTCTTCAAGAATTCTGTACTGAGTGCCAGCATATTTACACTCCAACTATTCTCACCTGTAACATGCATTTACGTCTCCATCTTTGCAAGACTATCTGTGATTTTGGATCAGTATATGGCTATTGGCTCTTTGGGTTTAAGCAATATAACAGTTTGTTAAAGAACGTAAGCATGAACAGAAAAGATTCTTTTGAGGCTACGTATATGCAGAGTTTTGTCCAAAATACTTTCAAGGGTGACTATGTCAATGCTGTTCTCCAATGTCCAAGCCAAGTCCCCTTTCTTCTGCTTCTTGCCAAGCTTAGTGCCACTGCTCAACCATCCAGTTTAAAAAACAAGATAACTTTCCCACAACGCCCATTCAGATTAGCAGCCTTTGTCCAAGCATACTCAAACCCTTCTCTTCCAGTCCTGGGCAATGAACCTCTCACTGGAAAAATAACAATAAATACACACCGGGAAATTCAGGCATACTATTGTGAATATTCCGCATTTTACAGTGGGGTTTTGCCTATTTCCACTGGTACCAAAGCTGATCTGGTTACATATGCACAGACCTGCTATCTACAAGTGTAAAGTTCGATAGCACTAGTGAAGTTGGGGTCAATAGTAATTTTATATCTTTGTATATAATAGAGTACCAAGAAAACTTTATTTCAAACTTTGTTTTTTTGCTGTAATACAATCTGTTTCCATGTTAAAGGTTAATAATCAGGGACTACGTCGCATGTGTATTGTTGAACTATCCCTGGGTGAATAGTTAGAACCATAGACATTTTATTGCTTATAAGCCAATCATTAACACTCTTTATTATGAGGTCATAGATTATCTGCTCCCCCAATTACTTGATATTCAATTATTATTGGTTTGAATTATAGTTTATTTTTGTATTTATTAGAAAAAATAGAATGATTCTAGGTTGATAGTATTGGAATAATATTATATGCCTTGGGCCGTCTTCACCGGTATCCTTCATATGACTCAAATCAAGCAGTGCTTTATATATAATGTTTGTAAACCCTCATATTCAGTAGTTATCTTTGGCACATATACTATTTAACATAATAGAAGAGAAGTTAGATGTGTATTTAAATATTTACATGTTGTGAGTGATATATTAATTTGAGGATACATACAATATAATGACTGAAGAAGATAAAAATAAAAATTTGAGAGTTCGAGGCATGGCGTCAAGTATAATTTCTTTAACAATGAAAATAATATAGAGAAGTTAGTTTGAGTGAATTGGGTGACAGAATATGTAATGAACGTACCCAAAGAAAGTCAATTTATTTGTAGACCTAGATAGTACTTGTCAAGAGTTGATATAACCTTTAGTAAAAAACATATATTAATATACAGTATAAATAATACTATCATACATATTAAGAGAATAAAAGAAGAAGTCTTACCATGTCAATGATGGCGCCAAGAGATAGAGGTTCTTGATTCATTGCGTGTTTGGCAGATGAATATTCATCTGTAATAAAAATTATATTCTGTCAGATAAATATTAAAAGTAAATAAAAAATAAAATATTACCATGTTGATGGTCTTGTTTAATTGTAGGGAGTATTTTTGGCAATATTGTCTATAAAAAAGAAGGAGAAAAGTCAGAATAATTTTATAGGATGATGACATGAAGTATAGTTACTAACCTGGACTAATCCGGATGGCCATTGTAAAGAGAATACATCAGAAGGAAAAAACACGCTAGTATCTATGACAGCTGAAATAATAATTATTATTTAGTTACATTTGAAGAAAAGAATTGCTTTAAAAAAACAGAAGATATGTTACCAAAAAAGTTTGCGAATATAGTAAAACACTAAGAGAGTATATATGTATCTATGACAACAGAATGTGTTAATCTTGTTGTTGTCTGTACAGAAGTATTTTTAAGAAGAATGTATCTTACCAGTAAAATTCACAGTTATAACAAAAATCAGAAAGAGAAAGAAAAGAAAAGAAAATGGTTGATAAGGAAAAATATGGAAAAATATGGAAAAATAAAAAAAATAAGTAAATAAAATACAAAAAAAACAAAATAGGTAATTAAAAAAAATGAAACTCAAAAAAAATATCCAAAAAGCATAATAGATATAATGGTGTAGTATCTAAAAGTAATCTTTGTATCAATTTACACAGTGTGTGTACAAGAAGTTACTTTAGATATATTCTTTTAACCAAGATCAATCAAGACTAGACATCCTTTTTTTTTGGAAATATAAATATACGTTTTTGCTACAATCTTACTTACCCTTGCTCACGCACTCTTACAATTATTCTTACTTTTACTCACACTTTCTCTCTCTATCTTCCCATCTTTTTCTGTCTTTTATTTTGGTATGTTTGATAATAAATATAATTGTAGTGTATAATAGAAATTTATTCAAAGAATATAAAAGCATTAACAGTTAATACAAATTTGAACTTATATTTTTTAAATTAATAGAATATGTCTAACCAAAATGAAAGCTATCCCACTCGACGCACTCCTGCTGAGAGAGAGATGACAAACTCTCTTGCCATCTTGCGTCGTGACATGACCACTGTCATGAAAGACGTTGCTGATATCAAAGCAAAAACTTCGAACACTCCTGTGTCTGCTGTTTTGCAGAGTCAGCCAATGGCTTTAGTGCATGCTGTTGCTCCTGTGAGCATGGAAATGAATGTAGCTGGTTCTCCCACCATGGCTTCTGATGCAAAATCAGTCAACAAAACAAAAGTCTATGTATGTATCATATATATAGTAAGTTATATCTTTAATAACTTATCAAGATTCAATAGAGACTTCTTCGGGAGCATTTGTGGGACCCTAAGTTCAAGTCAAAACATTTGGCTGAAGTTCAAGCCAACAATGGCAAGCCAAGGTGGAACACAGCTGTCAACTTCAATCAGTCACCAAACACTGAGCTGACAGAAAACCTCGTTGCCTACTTGGAAAGAAATTTTGTAGGAGCAGGACTGAGAAAAAGTGATGTTCATGACTTTGTCTACACGAACTTCACTAGCAGAAAGCGTGCAGCTAATAAGTCTCAGGCTAAAAAGAAGTCAGACAATGCTCGCAACAGAAGGAGTAGCTGCGAAAAGGAGGTAAGTTATACTTTATTTATTTATTATTTGAATAATTCTTATCTAAGTCATTAATTTAAAGCAAAAAAAAGAAAACTAATTTAATATTTTCAACAGCACTTGAAACGTCGCAAAACAGCGTACCAGTCTAACAAGACTGCTATTGATGACGAGATGAAAAGAGATTGCTCTGGGCTCATTATAGAAGAGGCTATGTCTGTTGGTGAGTCAGACGATGGCACTTCGCCTCATGTTTCTTATAGTGGGCTTCGTCTTTGTCGTCCAGGTTGGAGAAGTGATGAGGTACTTAGTTTTTTGAAAGTTGAAATATTTAATTTAGTTAATATATTATATTGTATTATACTGAATAAAATATTAATGTCTTTAATATAGTACAACCACTTCATCACACTTGTTGACAACAAAGTGGTAGCCAATTTAGGCTTAAATAGCCATCAATTGCTGTCATGTGCTTTTGGCAAAACCATTGAAGGACCAGTCCCTGATGCAATTGCGTCACAGTTTCCTCAGTGGGCTCTTAGAAACGGGCCCTAAATAAAGTTTATATTTTTTGTTCTTTTTTTCTTCATTCATAACGTCTTATACTTTAAATAACCAAAAAAATGCATAAAGAGGCATTACTTGTTCTTTGTTTTTTATTTAATTATTCTCATAAAAAATCATAGTGCATAATTATTCATAAAGGCTTCAGGCATAGTATTTTTTTGGCATAGGAATGATCAGCATTCTTTCTTCGTTCATATCAGTTACATCTACAGCAATTGCAACCTCTAAGTGTATGCGATGTACACGCAAGATGTTGTGATAATTATCAGCAGAGAATTCTGGCAAGCAGATTGCAATACCTTCATCTCTGTGTTCATTGTCATTTGTCAAATTATACCATCAGATGTATGCAAAAACATGCTGGTCTTGATGTAATGTTGATGCTCGGTGGTTTGGATGAGGAGGCAGAGTAAATGAATGTATAAAAAGATACTGAATTTGTCTGGTATATAGGCTTGAAGTTCGGCCATTGCTGCTACGGAAGAAAGCTTGAACAAGTGACCCGCGCTTACCAGAACTGTTATTCCCAATATATGTTTGGCCAAGGAGATCAATTGATTTCAATTTTGTGATTCGGTTATTTACAAAATATTGTGACAATCTGGCATTGTGGTAAGAAATGAGATTGGGCATAGCATAGGCGATTTTATAATAATCTAACAATTGAGGATAATCAATATCACTCATTGTTGATTCTTTTAAGGACTGTAAAAGAAAGGTGGATGGGGGGAGTGGTTCATTGCCTTTGATAGGTGCTGCTTGACTTAAGGATGAGTCTACAAATTGTTGCAGTCAGAAAGGTTGTTGGTTGGTTGGAGCATAAGTGGCATAGGTCGTTATAGGTGCGGTCGTAGAGATAAGTTTTTCGAAAAGAGGAAGGAATGGAATGAGGCTTGGACATGATAACATATTTCGTACGTAATCAGCTTTGTATGCGTCTGCAGTGAATTTTGTCATATAGGTTGTTTCAAACCCGTCTTTTCTGTTTGTCTTGTTATTCTTTAACAAACCATTGTATCTCTCAAAACCAAAGAGCCAATAGCCATACATGGGTCCAAAATCACGAATTGTGTCATGAAGATGGAGGTGTAGGTGCATGTTGCAGGTGAGGACTTTTGGTTCATATGTATCTTCACAAGATTGACAGAATTCTTGTAGATATCTGTGTGCTTGGTCTATTTCGATGAAACTGATTGACGACTTTACAAGTGTACAGCATGCTTTTACATAGTGCATCCAGCCATTGAACATATTGGATGGAAGAACTGGTTTTAGAAGCATGGGAGAGTACACCGATACCCAAGACTTCCACTCATCTGCTTTAATGTGGGAAAAGCCCTTTCCTATCTTCGTTTTCAGCTTGGTATAGTTGCTGGGCAATATCATCATTGCTGCAACTGTCTGCATTGCAAGCAGATCATTGTTTTTCATTTTTTTGATTTTTGTCCATGTTTAAATCATTCTCTTTGGTGTTCCCAGAAAAAGATTATGCATGGGATCAATGATCGTTCCACGTACTAGATCAAAGTATCCAAGGCGATACAACTGCGACCATCGAATACTATATTCGACCTCCAGCTGCTGCCTTTCTGAGGGTGTACTCGCACTATTCCACTCCTCAGCATGCACACGGTTTGCTCTATCACTTCGATGGCGCCACTGGTCACAATCAAATCCACGGAAATCGACAGAAGAAGTGCCTGGTAAACGAGAAAATTGACTGTTGCATTTGTAACAGGCGCATGTGCTGTTGTGTGCGGTGAACCCACTAGTCTTTCTGGCAGCAGGTATATCGCATGCAACCATCAATAAGGCTGCACGAACTGTTGCACCATCTGTTTGCTGGTAGGTGGGTATCTGTATTCCAAGATAGAGCTGTATCATTTTGTCGACTAATGGCTTGAGATAATGATTGATCTCTTCTGATTTTGGCTCTTTTGGTCTGGGCATGAGGCCAACAAGGATTGTATTTTCTGCTTTAAACCGCTCACTTCTAGGCAGGTTGTTAATCACCAGGTAGATAGCACCGCAGGAATAGCTAGTACCATCGAAAGGCTGGAACCAGTCGATGTTTAATGTCAGCATCAATGAATGAGGATGCTCAACAAAAATTTCATTGTCATTGTCCTTCAAATCAGTCCAGGCTTCACCATCGTAAACATCACACAATGTATCAGTAATCTTGAATTCTTGGTTCCAGTGCATGATCTTTTGCTCGAAATCAGGATGGAGGAAAAGAATTTTAAGAGCACGTGTGAGAGACTGATATACATAAGACTTCTTTGCGACCAAACCACCAGACAATGATTGGACCATTAATTTGCAATTACAGGCGGTATGTGCACCAAGCTTTACAAAATCACAATTCAAAGGAGCAGGTACACTTTCCTCATACACCTTGTGGCAATCCTGACAAACGACAAATCTCTTAATCCCTTTTGTCATGGCTGAGAATCCTGTCATGCTTTGGAGACCAGAAAGACTCATGGGCAATTGGAAATCCTGCTCGTAAATCGATAAGAGCTTGTTGATGAACTTGATCAAGATAACAGCACCCTTATTGACCACATAGCGGGAAGCAAACATTACCACAAAAGTAGCAATGAACCTGTGTACCGGATTTTCAGGCATATTTGGGGTGGCAAAAGGATCTATTGTAAAAAAAAACAAAAAAAATTAACACCCCCCCTTTTTTCAGATTTTTCTTTTTTGGTTCTTTTCCTTGAATTTTTTTTGGGTCTTTTTTTATTAGTTAATTAACACGGACTGACCTTCAGTATCGAATTCTTTAACTTCAATCTCAACAATATTCTCTTCATTGTCTTCACTTTCTTTACTGCCATTGCTTTCTTTGTTATTGTTATTTTCATCACCATCACTGCTTTCGCCATTCGACTCATTGCTAAAAGCAACCTCATCGTCAGAAATTGGGGCTCCTTCCCAAACAGACGAGTTGGTCTGACCGCCCATTGCTTCCATGGGTCCGGTTTGTTGGTTTGATGTAGCTACATATAGAATTCAATTTTTAGTTTACTTCTCTTTTTATCACAATTAACGTTTCTTACTTTCAAAATCAATATCCATGAGATTTCTTTGAACAAATACATCTATTGAAATAAAACATTATATAAAATAACCAAAATGAAAATGAAAATGAAAAACAAAACATACTTCTTTCACTTTTTTCCATGTCTTCATATCTTGCTCTTTTATTGTGACGCTGGAGGGTTCGTGTAGAAACAAAGCTGTAGCCTTGTTGATTATCGCTGCATTTTGTGCAATAGCACTTCTTATTATAAAGTTCAGAAGTAGAGGACATGGTGTTTATTTTGTTATAAATGTTAAGATAAAAGGGAAACAAGTGTTACATTTACTTTATTTGTTCAAACTTTATAATAATAATAATAATAATGATAAAATAATTTGGATGATTATTATATCCAAGCCAATAGAAAATTACAACATGACTTTATGAACATGTACACCAAAAAACATGCTGAGATGAAAAATTGCTCTAAATATCCACATGTAACCATGAACCTTCACACAAGGGTATTCAGGGTCATTTCTCCAGTGTCTTCCTCTCTATATGTTTTCTCTTCACATCAAGCCCTCGTCAGCAATGAGTGATGTTGACTATCCTCATTTGCTTGATTATTATAAAGTCGCTTATCACATTCCTAGTCTTGAAAGTTATCAATTTCCATCCTCCTTCTTCTCCTTCGTTGACAATCAGATCACAAAGTTGAGATCAATCAATTTGCTTGGCCAGGTATACAAAGGCTGTAACGATGCTTCTGGTTGCAGCTCATTTGTACAATCTCTGTTCCTTGGAAGTCAAGGCAATAATCGATTGGCATACACTGGCCAAATTCAGTACCTTTTCTTTCACTCTTTCACTCCACCAGTAGACAACACCGAGCTCCAAACACGTGTCGTTTATCAAGATAAACACGTGTTTGTGTTTGTTAAGTGATTCCAGATTGAGCATGACTGTTCAAGAGAGTTGAAAAGTGTTGACATCTGCAGTACAGATTTTATTGCATGTGATTTTGAATGCATCTTGCCAGTACATCGAATATCATCAGTTGTTGCAACATGTGATTATAAAACCAGTACAAATAATAAGAAAATACTTGTCAATGCTTTACCACACAAACAATACAATTAATATTTAATACATTTCATTTTTAATAAAAAATTTCAATACATAAGTTAATGTAGTCTTATTATATATGTTGCAAACAATACATATATGTTAAGAAATTTTGAGAGTAAAAGAAAAAAAAAACAACAAAAAATGAGTTTTATTTATGACCCATATTTAAGAGCCCATTGAGATAGAGCAGGATCTAAATCAATTGGGACTGTTGATTTCACTGTTCTACCATAAACTCTCTTAAGCAGTTGGTGGGAATTTGTTAAACTAAGTAATAAACATATATTAACATTTAGTCTGGCATCATTCAAAAAAGAAAACTGTTAGGTTTTATCTTGTCACTTCTCCAACTTGAGTGAGCAACACGAATCTCATTTCTTGGCTGAGAGGGGGACATATCATTGTCTGATTCGCCTTCAGATATGACCAACTTTTGGATCAGTCCAGAGCAGTTTCAACCCATCTTGAGATCAATGTCAGCCTTGTAAGCATCATAAGCAAGGCGACAGCAAGTGTAGTTCTAAAGGAAAAAGACAATACAATTAATATTCTAATTGTTATTATTTAGTATAAATTGAAAATATAGTTTACATCAGTTTCGCAGCCAGATCTTCTTGAATTAGTATTCAAGGCTCGTCTTGTTTCCGGAAGTTCCCTTTGCTGGCAACGTCTACTACAGAAGTTTGTGTATATACACTTACAAAGGTCGCGTGTCCTCATATCAGTGCCAGCAAATTTCTTTTCCAAGTAATATAAGAGTTGTTTGACTAACTCTCTATTTGAAGAGCGATCAAAACGAACATCAACTGCCCACTTTGGTTTTATGACATTCGCTTGGATTTCTGCCTGGTCTCTTGATTTTAGCTTTGGGTTCCACATATA
The DNA here is from genome assembly GCF_001638985.1 of Phycomyces blakesleeanus NRRL 1555(-). Lineage (NCBI taxonomy): Eukaryota > Fungi > Mucoromycota > Mucoromycetes > Mucorales > Phycomycetaceae > Phycomyces > Phycomyces blakesleeanus. The sequence continues at coordinate 1,256,388 of NW_017265138.1, read as the reverse complement.
ACCATGAATGTAGCCCTATCATATTTCAATTAGCAACAAGATTGGCAAGTGTTTTTTGTATCTTTATACTTACAAATACAGCATTAGTATCACCTGATTCAGTGGTGGGAAGGGCAGCAGAAGTGGATGCAACACTAGTGGGCACATGTGCAGATGCTGGGAGAGCAGACAAGGCATCAATGTCATTGATGGCGGTTATGTTACCAGTGATGACTACATCAATTCTTGTACCCATAAGTGTGATCTTATCCTTTATGGCCTTCATCTCTTCTTTCATCGCATTCAAAGCTTGTAGCAACTGGACATCAGTACTAGCAAGAGAAGGAGCGAGTCTGTGGTTGGAGGTAGATATTATCTGTAATACATCATAATATTTTCAATTGTTAATATTAGTTCTTTTTCTTTTTTATTCTCTTTTGTAAGAGACAATCTATTTATTTTTTTATGTAAATTACAGTAAGTTTGCAACGTAGATTTTTTGAGATGATATAACCAAGAGTGAGTGAAATTGAATTGCAAGTAGAAATATTAAGTATTTATAGGCGGTAGTGATGTTTCAGAAACACTTCAAACACAACTTCTTGAAACACTGAGATGCAAATCGGCCTTGATACATTTTTTGGCCTCAATTGATCACCTCTTTTCAGTTTTTTTTTGCTATTGTTTATTAGATAAGCTTTTTGGTATTTTGTTTCAAACACGGAAAAAAAATTACATCTTTTTCTTTCTTCTTTTCTGCTCCTTTCCTCTTTTCCAACGTTTGTCATTATTATATAAGTGGTTTTTTTGGTAACATACTTCTTTATTAAATACTTTTTTATAAACAATAAAAATTAATACATTCTTTTATTATCATAATAGATGGTTGTTTGCTTTCATTTAAATGCATTCATTTCACAATTGCTGTCCAGATTAATAAAGGTCAATATTATATTTTGCAAAATTGACATCTATAAAAATCCTTCCGACTTGTTTTTTTATTACAGACTTAATCATCAAGAATAACTGCTGCAAATGAATTTAGTTAAAAGTATCAAGATAGTATATATATATATATTATTTTGACATGTATCTTACTAAAATGAAGTCTTATTATAGATGAATACTGTTGATTCCATCTTTGATTTCCCTTACATTATACAGCTGGAAATAATATTATATGATAAGGATTACTACTTTATTTTGTATTTTAGTTATATTAAGATTATAATATGTTAACATAAAATATTATTATTTTTCATTAGAGTTCTATCAAGTGTTTGCAAAAACAATCTATCTCTGTTAATATATATTCTTGCTACTGATATGTAAATTATTTATTATTTTATTTGATTTACAAAAATTAATGTTTTTTGTTGTTTTTATAGTGAAAGATATCATAAGGAACGCCATGGATTATCAATATCGACATCTATTTTTTGCTCGCTCTTTTCCAATATTTACAATGTAAGTATAAAAGTGTACACAAAATATAAAAGCATACTACATTAAATGTAGTACCCAGCACACATAGCTAATAATTTTTCTATGCTTCTTAAAGACTGTTGTATTTCAACAAACAGTCTGCTTTCTTTTTATATTTTCAGGTATTTCTTTTCTGTAGATAATTATTCTATTCAAACAGTATCAAGCAGACCAGTAGAAGCAATAACGGATATCCAATAAATCAATACTATAAGATTGTTATAGTTCTAGAAACATTCTGTTCTTTCCAAATAAATACTATTATAAACTTTTACCAATAAAACAATTTCTGAAATTAAAATAAAAACGATTGAACTATACTATGGTTCAGAATCCAAAGAATTGCTCAAGTATTGAATTTAATTGGATATAAAAGATAACGAAGAGGTGTAATGTTGAACTATACTACTGTGTCAAGATCGAAAATAAATATATTATCCACCTTTAAAGCTCCATATAAAACATATAAAAATAAAACCTTGGTTTCAAAAAACTCTTTTCAATATCCCAAGTCAGATCAACATACCAAAAGTGCTAAAGAACTATATCCACGTCATTTTTATTTGACCCCACACATGTGTATAGCTGGTCATGGCACATGGTGCTAAGACGAATTTGTTACATGGTGATATGTATCTGGACTCAATGTTAAACCTTGTCTTGACACCTGAGTAACTACGCCTTTACACATACGTATGTCAGGTCATTTTTCCAGTGAAAGTGCTTAACAAAAAGTGCTTAACAAAAAGTGCTTAACAAAAAGTACTTAACAAAAAGTGCTTAACAAAAAGTGCTTAACAAAGTGCTTAACAAAGTGCTTAACAAAAAGTGCTTAACAAACACTACGGCGGGATGAATGGCAGTTGGGCCAAAAGTAGGCACATAACTGCCATTTTTTTGGTCGAAACCCAATAAAATCTCCGCCGTTTGTTGTAAGATGGTAATGTCATTCGTAGCAATTTAAAAAAGTAACATGAAAACACTTTTTTTGTTGCTGTACAATATTTTCAATAGTGTAAAAAATGTTTGTAAGTTGTAATGACCACTTTGAGTATTGAAATATATGTTTTATTGAATATCAAATATGTCAACAATTATTAAGATTAATAATTTTTGGAATGTGTGAACGAAATGGTAACATAACTGCCATTTTTTTATTTTTTAAACTACGTTCTTTTTTTTTAGATATTCTTTTTATCTTGATGAATTGGCAATTTGATTTTATTTAAATCGCGTAATGGCGTATAGAGCATATAGGGAATGAAGAGAAAAGCATAAGGTGTATAGAGAATAGAAAAAAAACCGGAGTATATAAAGAAGAAAAGAAAGACGGGACATATAGAGATTAAAAAAAAACATAAGAAATAGAGAAAATTAAAAAAAGAATATAAGATACAAGGATGATATAAAAAATATAAAAGATATAAGGATATAGAGCATATAGAAAAATAAGATAAAAATAAAAAGGATTACAGAATGGAAAGATTGCCTTTAGTAATGCGCATGTTGTTGTTAAAGATATAGTAGGGCGCGATGACATAAAACTGGTTTCCATTTGGTGGGTATTGGACCAGACCAACTTGATGACAAATGTCATTTACACTTATAACTGCATAAGTCGGTTGCGTTTGGTGGCCTAGTGTACGGGTGCTTTGTGACCGTTGTTTGACGATAGGTACTGATGAGTCATGACCAGCCGCGTCATGTTCCTTCATGACCTCCATGAAAGCAAGAAAGTGTGGGAAGCCATAGAAATCTACATGCTGAAAGTAGAACTGTACTGTACCGACGAGCCAGCTGTGAACAATTACATTACGGTTGCTAAAATAAATAAATAAATAGAATGTAAGCAACTTTTGATTGTATATCGAAAAATATTATACTTACTTTCTATAGGGGCAAGTAAACATCACGTAATGGTTGCCACAGCTGGTCTCGTTTTTCTTTCTTCGGTACATGCATGAGGAATATACAGTCGAGTCCATCCACAGACGTGCAGCTACAACAACAACAGAGTCACCAAACTCGTGGCCAGTCAAGCCTGTTGTTCTCCGGTAGTATTTCAATAAAGCTTCCTTCACACTAGGGCCGCCTACACCTTCTACCGAATCATCATTCAAATTAACAAACTGATGAAATGGCTCCCACAACTGCGCACCACTAGGATCATTAGGAAGGTCCATGTAGCTCTCTCTTCCATATGGCTTTGGCCGAATGAGGTTGATTTCATCACAGATGCTGATTGCCGTGCTGGTATAATTGTGAATCACAAATAGCTCGACGAGAAAACTGGCGTTTCGGCCACCCTTTGATTTGGACTTTATCAATTTCGAGAAGACACCAATTACTCTCTCCATTGAGCGAGTGGAGTAGCATTGCAGGGGGCCTTGCTGCTTGATGATATAGGGTATATGGACCAGGTAATGTTGCACTGGTTGGAAAACACTATGAGACAGGGTATTATTCTGGACTTGTTGGTATAAAAACGAGTGCCAGTGCTTGAAGTATCTATTATTAATATTTAAAAAATGGTAACAGTCAGCTATTTGTAATGATAATATATGAGATGTATAATAACTTACGACTCCATCTCATCAAACAATTCTGATGTCAACGTCCATTGCAAGGCAAGCACGCAACCTTTCATGAGAGATAATAGAGCTGTTTTGACAGCCCTATTTGGTAAATAAGGCACGACCAAAGTGGGGACAAGATATAAGAGAAAGTCAAGCCAGTCCACTGCGCAAGTACCATCGATCTTGGCAAATACGTTGTCGAAACTGCCTTGAAATGAGGTGGGTATATATTTTCGTGAGCTGGTGATACAGTTTCCGATTGTTACAAGGTCTGCTCTTTGTATATGAAAAGGGTATTCGGTGGTATTGAGGGTATTGTCTGAATGGGTATAATAAAATTTGGTTTCCTTTGTGAGGGTGACGGTAATCAGGTCATACACAAGCTTTCCAATCCCTCTTGCAATTAAATGAAGTTCATCTAATGCAAAAAATGATGATCCAGAGAAGGTTGAGAGTTGGGTATATACGCTCGGCTGATATATGTTCTTGGACTATTACAAGCAGTTATTTAGTATGAAAAAAAAGATGGCTAATTGAACATTTGTATACTTACAGGGTTGCCTACTTTGAAGTCTTCCAAAGGTCTTAACCAGGCAGAAATGTCATCAAAGTACATGCCATGCCGTCTGTTAGTAGGGCATTTGCCTTTGGTCTCACAAAAACGGCAACCAAATAAACTTGTATGGGAACCAATGTGGGCCATATCAGCTACAGCTGGAATATCGCCAGAAGCAAGCAGAAGATAGACCTTGGATCTGCAAAGCTCCACTCCATTGTGCTTGACAACCAAGCCATGTGCCTCAAGATCTCGCAATTCATTGATGATGGGTATAAGAAAGGAGTCCAAATGAGTTGGCTTCTTGGGGCCAGGCAAGATTGCCAGTTGCAAAAGGTATTTGTTGGTATATCTAAGTATTTTATTAGTAATTTTTTTTTAAAAAAAATGTAATAATAATAATAATAAATAGTAATAAAGTAATTAATTACCTGATGGATGGGTCTAGGTTGAATATTATGCAATGGATGATGGTATATGAGTTTTTGCCTTTCTTTTGATTGACAAACCCATTGGTATAAAGCCCAATGGCAATATCATTGGGATTGGAGAACAGGCTCTGCTGCACCAACTGCTTGTAATTGTCACCATCAAAAATGTTGGTTAGCTGACCAGCTACAGATTCCCGGTTTGCTCTGTAACAGAGGAGTTCTCTTGTGGCTGGATCTGCCAACATTTGAGAAAGCATATCCCCAACTGACATAAGTTTCATACTGGCGGCTGGTGTCTGACTTTGATCGGGATCAGTCTTGTATTGCGGTTTACCGCAGTCAACACAAGATTCCTGGTCGTCATTAATGCCATACAATCGACAACCACTAGAGCAGACATCATACTCATGGCCCTTGACACTTGACTTTGACTTGAGCAAAGCATCAACAGTTTCGCCATGACTGATCTTAGCCCCAGGTTCTAAAAAAAAACGATATCACTACATGTTAGTGATCTGGAATTAAAGTACAAGGTAACAGAAAATATAATATTTTACCCATCATTATATCGTCATGGTCTCGGATGACAGTGTTTATAAATTGAACAATGTCTCTATATGCTGCTCTAGCAATTCTATGTTGTAGCATCAATTGAGACAGATGAATACTCATCAACTCGGCCTTGGTAAAAGTATTTGTACTGATTTGGCTGCTGTCGTAAATGTGAGCTTCACCCTCACTGCCCTCAAAATTACATGCGCACTTATATGAAATAGTATTATCAAGCTCCATAGACTCCATAGTATATTCTGTAATACATTATTTAGTAATTGGAAAATAAATAATACAATTACAGCTCTTTTCATTACCTGAATTGCTAACAGATTCATCTTCATTACTAGTATCATTTTCGTCATGGTACATGTCAACATCATCCAGAATAGACTGGTCAATTTCAGTCATTGTTGCTGAATCTCCTCTGTGAATTCTCTTGTGGTTTTGCAGCTTCTGGTAGTTATCAAAAAACAAGACACATTGATCACATTGGTATTGCTGTGTAGATATTCTATCTCTCTGCTGGCTGGCGTTGGAAGAAGACATATTGGTTGGGTTGGTACGTATGTAATATATAAAATAAAGCTGCGAAGAGGATTTTGGTGCTATTTATTAAATGTAAAAGACATCTTTATATACTCTTTATTTTTTAACCAAAATGCTTGCGGCTCTTTTTCTTTTTCTCTCTCATAATGATGATATAGCAATGATTACAGTAATGTCAATGCTAGGTGAAACACCTGTCAGTAAATAATTCCCGTGGTTGGAAAGATTCTTCTTCATTAATAATTATGATGTAAGTTAAAATACTTCTTGGTTGACAAGGGGGCACCATTAAAAGAGCACCGGTGAAACAGACACATACTCTTTACTTATGAGCGATTAGATATTCTTTGGGCTTTATAAAGAGGTATATGTATATTTAGGATAATTAATGACCAAATAATTTATGTTTTTTTTTAAATAAATTATCAATTACTCTCTAATACCAAAGGCAAAGAAAAACAGCCTTCTAATAATTAACAGTTAAAAAAAAGTAGTACTGTCTAAACACATTGGTAGAAAAGACATATTTATATTATCTGTGTTGTACTAATAATATTTTTGAGATAGTGAATATATATTTAGCTAATAGCATTATTTTCTTGTTTATGTATAAAACTTAAAGAAATAGATATAGATAATGAGGGCTATAGTCTGATACTCTTTTACTGACATCATCAAGATAAGCACTACTGATCGAAAGGGGTGTTAATTGAAAGTGCCGATGTGAGTTAAAGCACACCTTTTTCAAAAATGTACGGTTTCAGTCAAAAATGCCCCTTGGTAAATAATAGTAATGACAGTTAAAATTATTTTTACCTTTGATGACAGCATCAATCAAAAGTTTTAGTCGATAATGATAATAAGTATGATATGAACTTGAGTATCATAACATTTACTTTAATGTTGATAAAAAGGGGCTAATTAACTATATGATGCTCAGATGTTATATAGCTACTGTAGAGTATATTTAAAGTTATAATTTTAACTGGTACAGGGTTTTGTCATTGAGAACTTTAATCAAATTTCATGCTATATCTGCAATATGTATAGAGTTATATTATTATATCATATACTTTAAAACGTTTAATATGTAGACGGTGCAAAGTATGAACATTTATACATATAATATTGATTTAAAGTCTAATTCATTTTATCTTTATATTTCTTACAGTTTTGTTGTGTCGACACAAAAAGACTGTATCTTGTTCACATGAGCTACTGTAGACAGGTGCAGACAGGTGCATACAAGTGCATAAGCATCCCTTCTTCTATATGTTTTGTTTGTACATCTGTCTGTATCTTTTTCATATAAATAGCTATCAATTGCTTGTGATAAATCGTTGCCTTTCTCAAACTCAAATTGCTCTTATTCTACTTGTCTAAACTATCACCTTTTCTTTTCAACTCACTGCTTATAGCTAAAAAAAAACTTAAACATGTCCGATATTAACACAACTCTCCTCAACTCAATTCAAAAGATTGAGGTTGATCTTGCTGAAATCAAGCAAGCATTGCGCGAGCTTCAAAGGCAATTCAGCAATCAATTTGCACCAGCAGTCAGTGCAGAAGATCTAACTACAATGCAACAAAGCATTATTGAGCAGAGTTGTAAGTCATATATATTCTGTGCTTAGATGTTTATTTACTTTATTAATATTGTCATACATTTTTTGTAGCTCTTGAGTGCATTGCCGAGTCTGTGAAAAGAGCCTAGCTCACAGAGTACCCTGATCAGCTCGGTAAGCAAGTAATCAATACTGGCGGTGAGTTCAAAGGAAAAAACGAAGCACAAAAATACAATCTGTTGCTTCAGATTCTTCACGAGCAGGACTGGAAGGCGCGCTGCAAAGAAGTTCCACAAGGGCAGCCTTTGCCCCCATTAGTCCCTCTTTCAGACCATGATTTGACAGTAAAAAGACTGCATCTCAAAACATTAGGCCGTACGGTAAAGCATGATATCATTGACAAAGACTATTCTGCGGCCTCAAAAGAATGGAAGAATATCCCAGAGAAAAACAGGGAATACTACATGATGCATTTGGAGAGGTTGGCGAAGAATGGTGGATTGCACATCCACCAATATAAAAGAATGTGGTGTGCAAGAAGCCTTCTTTGGGAAAGCTTCAAGAGCGACAACCAGACGCACAAGAGAAGAATGGCAGAGAAGAACAAAGTAAGTTTATCAATTAACAAATCTATATATTGTAAACTTTAATTAACATCGTTTCCTTTTATTATGCTATAGACACAGCGAGACATAAGTGATTCTTCGCTTTCTTCTCCTGATATGTCAGAAACTGGTGATGTTGAGTCGCCCATAATGGCAGATGTGCTGTAAGTTACCATTGCTGCTTTTTCTCATGCACTGTTAATACAAAGCTAATATAAACTTCTTACTCTTTTATGTAGGTCTCCTCCACCCACAGCAAGTGTCGAGCCTGCTCGCAAGAGAAGCCGAAGATCGTAGTTTGGCTGCTGTGATTGGCTGAGTTTGATTTTTTTAGTCTGTCTTTAGTGAATTTTTTTTCTTATCTCGTCATTTTTCTTTTTATGTTTTTTATTCCTTTTTTCTTTCATATAAAAAATTTATCGACCTCTTTCATATGATTGCTAATGTTGTGATTACAAGAATTTGAAGCTAATGTACAGCATCTACAATTCCGCTACATTCAAATATAAAAGGAAATAGTATATAGCCTTTTTTTTGGGAAAAAAATTAATAGTAATATTTTTGTACTGATATATTATACTTGGGAGTCGTTCTATTATATGTAAGTATATTGAGTAGAATAAACACGTTAAGCTTTCTAACAAGATGCTCATTCCAGTTGTATGAATCAGATTCGAATTAGCTTCATGTTACATGACTTGAATCTTTGCTCAAGTTTTTCTTCTTCTATGATAACGACTTTCTATAGTGCTTATGTTTTATTGCTTTTCTTATATATAGATCTTAAATATTAATACATTCTTTAATATATATATATATTCTTAGAGTAAATGCTTATTTTACTGAACAAGTAAGCATATTATATAAAGGTAAGCATTATAATAATATTATATCTATTTATTTATTTTAAGTTTTTTCTCTAATATTAGTATATTTGTAGAAATCGGTAAAAAATAATAAGTGCTATCTAAGATATATTAGAATACCCAAAGTATATGAAATACAATTTGAATAGTAGTGTTTTACTGCATACGTTTTGCAGTAGCTAAACAGAACCATTTTTTATTGCGAGTGGCCGATGGAATTGTTTTTTCATTATTACTATTATTATTATCATTTTCATTTAATAAAACATGTATTGAAATAAAGATTCAATTCAATTAAACCCGATTCAATATTGTATAATAAAAAACAGACCATTCTGTTAAAGCTGCAAAGGAAAAACAAGAGGTTGTGCTAGAATTGAAAGCAATAGAACAAAAGAAAGAATGTAATAGAGGAAAGGAAGGACGCTTGATTTTTTTTTTGAAAAATGGTAACAGTGCCTGTTTTGGCTTTTTACATAATAAATAACTGCCATTTTTTATTATGAAAAAAATGGTAACAGTGCTTGTTTTGGCTTTTTACATAATAAATAACTGCCATTTTTTACTATGTAAAAAATGGTAACAGTGCCTGTTTTGGTCTTATACAGAGTCATAACTGCCATTTTTTATTAAGTAAAAAATGGCAGTTATGTTACCAAAGTGGTAACATTTTACTATTTTCTCCACCGTAGTGAATATTTATATTATCTTATACTTTAATTCCAAATTTCTAACACGTAGTAATGTCATTCCTTTTTTTTTAGACCTGCGGCTAAGATCAGTCACAGCAAAATTGTTGATGCTTTGCTCAAGTCCAAGTCAAGTGTCAAGGGCCATGAGTATAATGCCTGTCCTAGTGATTACCAATTGTATGAAATTAATGAAAATCAAGAATCTTGTGTTGACTATGGCAAACTGCAATACAAGACTGATCCTGAGCAAAGTCAAATACTATCTGTCAGTATGAAGCTCATGTCATTCAGTGATATGTTTTCTCAAATGCTGGCTGATACAGCTACAAGATAACTCCTCCGTTACAGGGCAAACCAGGAATCTGTAGCTGGTCAGTTCACCAATGTTTTCGATGGTAACAGTTACAAGCAGTTGGTGCAGCAAGGCCTGTTCTCAAATCCCAATGATATGGCCATTGGGTTGTATACTAATGGTTTCGTTAACCAAAAAAAGGGCAAGAGTTTGTACACCATTGTTCATGCTGTTGTATTCAATCTTGACACATCAATAAGATAATAAATCAATTAATATATTAATTTCAAAAAAAGCTACTAATAAAAAGCTTAGATACACAAATGAATACCTCTTGCAGCTAGCAATCTTGCCTGGTCCCAAGAAGCCTACCCACTTAGACTCTTTCGTGATGCCAATCATCAGTGAAATAAAAGATCTTGAGGTGCATGGCTTGGTGATCAAGAACAATGGAGTTGAGGTTTGCTATGCCAAGATCAACTTGTTGCTTGCTTCTGGTGACATACCAGCTGTGACTGACATGGCACACATTGACTCACATGCCAGTTTGTTTGGTTGCTGAATCTGCAAAACAAAGGGAAAAGCCCCAGACAACAGATGGCACGGAATGTACTTTGAAGATAGTTCTGCTCTTTTGCAACCTTTGGAAGACTTCAAAACCAGCAATCCTGTAAGTATATAACAGTTTAATTAGATTATTTCTTGTACTAAATAACTGCTTGTAATAGATAAAAAAAATATACCAATAAAGCATCTTTAGTGAGCTGTCAACCTTCTCCAGATCTTCCTTCTTTGCACTGGATGAACTTTATTTAGTTGCAAGAGGAATTGAAAAGCATATTTACAATGTGATCACTGTGTTCTTTATCAAGGAAACAAATTTTTTTATACCCATCTGGATGATATTATCTCTACCACAGAATACCCATTCTTCATACCAAGAACTAGTCTTATGACAATTGACAACTGTATCACAAGTTCAAGACCATATATACTAGTATCATTCCAAGGCAGTTTTGATAATATCTTTTTCAAGATTGATGATACTCATGCAGTTGATTGGCTTGACTTTCTTCTGTACATTGTTCCCACTCTTGTTGTTCCATTCTTACCAAACAGGACTGTGAAAACTGTGGTGCTGTCACTTGTCAAAGGTTGTGCACTAGCATTGCAATAGACGTTGACTTCGGAGTTGCTAGATGGCATGGATGTGTAAGTCATAATGCCTCTAACACTATATCACTATATACAAAACTAATTACAGTTTTTTTCTTTAAAATAATAATAATAACAAAAATAAACATTTTAAATACTGGCACCACTATCTATTGTAACAAGTTCAGAACAAGACTATATCTCGTAGTATCTTCAGACCAGTGCAGCACTATTTTGTAAATATATCATTTATTATCGAGCAACTAGGTCCACTTCGATGCTACTCCACTCAATCAATAGAGAGAGTAATTGGTGTCTTTTCCAAGCTGATCAAGTCTAAGTGCAAGGGCTGCTGTAATTCCAGTTTTCTTGTGGAGCAATTTACATTGTATAACCATGTCAAAATAGCCATCCGTATCCAGAACGAAATTGACCTTATTCAGCCCAAGCCATATGATAGAGAAAGTTATATACATCTTCCTAATGATTCTAGTGGTGCACAGTTGTGGGAGTCATTTCATTGATTTGCTCATTTGAACGATGATTTAGTGGAAGATGTAAGCAGCCCTAGTGTGAAGAATTCCTTAACTAGATACTATCAACAAACATCAAGTTTTATGATTTTTGACATAGGTGATTTTACAATTGTTATTGCTGGTTGTTTATGGATGAATTCGACTGTATATTCATCTTGCATGTATTGACAAAGTAGAAATGAAAGAGATCATGGTAATTATTATGTGATGTTTATCTGTTCTTACAGAAAGTAGATATATAATTTTTCAATATAAAATCAAAAGTTGCTTACATTATTTTTATTTATTTACTTTAGCAACTGTAACATAATTGTTTACAGCTGACTTGTTGTTGCAGTAATATTCTTCTTCCAGCATGAGAATTCACTTGGCTCTCTTCGTTTCCTTGCTTTTATTGAAGTAATGAAAAAACATGACGTGGCTGCACACAACTCATCTGTACCAATTGTCAAACAGCGGTCACAAAACAACTCAACAGATAGCCAAACACAACCCACATATGCAGTAATAAGTGTTGATGATATATTTTATCAAGTTGGCCTTATATAATACCCACCAAATGGAAATCAGTTCTACATAATTGCATCTTATTATGTTTTCAACAATAATATGTACATTACAAAGGGCAACCTTTCTATTTTATAACTTTTTTATTTTTTATTTTTTACATGTTCTATATACCTTATATTTTTTATGCTTTCTATATCTCCCGTGTATTCTATATTATTATTTTTATTTTCTATATACGTTGTTTTTTTATTTCCTTTATACTCTATGTTTTCTATTTTTTATTTCTCTATATGCTCTATCTTTTTTTATTTGCTATATATCTTATGTTTTTTTATTCTCTACATGTTCCACATGTCATTATGCAACTTAAAATTAAAATAAAATTGTTAAGTGAGCAAAAAGAGAGATATATCTTTTTTAAAAAAAATCTTGGTTTAAAATAATAATAATAGCAGTTATGTTTTCATTTTGTTCATACATTTCATAAAACATTAATCCAAATAAAACTTAACATTCTTAATATTAAATAAAGTGTATACTTTAATACTTAAAGTAGTCATTACAACTTACAACCACTTTCTAGACTATTTGAGACATCGTATAGCAACACAAAAAACAGATTTCATGCTACTTTTTTAAAATGTTTCTAATGACATTGCCATCTTACCAAAAACTACAGAGAAATTATTGGCTTTTGATCAGAAAAATAGCAGTTATGTGTTTGTTTTGGGAACAGTTGCCACTCTTATAGCCATAGTGGCCAAGGTTTGAATCCTGACCCTGGAAGTGAAAGTGCAAAAATATCTTATTATATCAAAACGCCCATTACACATGACATGGGGTGTTGTAAGAATGGTTGGCTCTCAGCAAAATTTTGGTTGTCTGGCAGTGTAGTAACATTGCAGAATTCTTTGTAATTCTAGATTTTTTTTTCTATTTTCTGACGGTGGCCAAGACTGAATAAAAATTGATTTATCTATTCATAGAACAAAACATTAATAAGTACAACAAAAAAGTATCATTCTGTTAAAGATAACTTCACGTAATTACAGATTTTATCTTATTTTCTTGCTACATTTAACTGAACAAATCAACTTGGAATTAACATTATTTTTATATATTTTCTTTACAAGCATAACTACTTTCATGACACTATGAGAAAAAAGTGAGGATTCTGCTGGGATTCAGCTGAAGATTCAGCTTGGGATTGAGCTGGCAATTTTTGCGAATTGCAGTGAAATCTCCAGTTTCCTTTTAAGTAATATATTTTAATTCCCACTGACTTATTGATTTTAGGTTTTATTTATATCCTATTATATTCATGGCTCTTCCCGCTAATTCTCCAAACGGGACTATTAAAGTCCTGACCAACTTTTAACAAGCAAAAAAATCATGGGCACATACAGTACTAGGAGGATCCACCAAGATCTCCAGTCTTATCGCAGGTCCTACACAACGTACACTCAACACCCTGGCCAATGGTGAACCTGGAAACCTTACCCCAAGTGCCGAACTTCCTCCTCTAGTGGACAACTTTTTCTCACAAGTAATGCGGCCGTTCCTGAAAGGCACCACCAACCATTCAGTTGTCATCGACATCACTGCACTTACAGTCGCACAAAAGCCTTTGTTCCTCTCTGATTTACAGACTTTTTTCAATGGCAACAAACATTTGTGGGCTGGTACCGATCAAATTTGCTGCAAATACAATCGTCTGTACGCAGAAATTGTAGTCTCTCCTCTGTACTACAACTGATTTAAGAATGATCCTGTCCTCATTCTTCCCTCCTTCGACGTGCCATTTACTGTCTATCCCACCCTACCCCTCTCTGCCGAGATCTTGAAAATCTCTCTTTCCAGACTGCCTTACCAGTATGGCCATCAAGATGGCAGACTGGCTCAGCTCCATGCTGATATGACCAACAACTTCAGCCAATTTGACGCGATTGTTGACTGTGGCTATGTCACTGGTAGCAGTGGCCTGTACGCCGGCAGTGGCTATGCCGTTCTAGTGCTATCCCCACCTAATTCCACCCACTCCTCTGTAAAACTCTCCCATTCACTGAACTGGTCTTACCAGCCTCTCGACTACTCCTCGGATACTGGTACCCTCTCCTCTGACTTTGACCATGTCAGTATTTTCGTAACATGGGCTGCCATGCCTCCTTTCTGCCGATACTGTCACTCGGATAAACACGCCCTGATCAATTGCGATTTACTCAAAAAAGCTACCATGTGTTGCCTATGCAACGCTGGAGGTCACATAGCCAAGTCCTGTCCCTGCAAGAATGAATCTTCTGTAACCTCACAGAAACGCCGTAAGATTCTGGTCGTACAAGAGACACCTCAACCCTCAACACCCTCTTCTTCTATCGTTGTGCCTCCTCTTCCCTCATCCTCTTCCACCAATGTTCCGACAACTACAGGCCGTGTCAAATGCATTCAAGGTTCTCTAGAGCGATCTGTGACACGCTCTCAGGCCTCTCTTGTAGTACCTAATGCTCTGAACAATCCTAACCCCATCAAGGAACACAAGTTACCTTTGCCTTGTCAATACTGTGGTCTACTCGGCCATCAGTGCTCCAACCACAATGCTTGCCTAAAAAACCCCTGATATATTCAGAAGGAGACTACTTCCAATGATATGGAGACAGACTTTGACGATTCCAATGACAACGACCCTCTTTCTGCAAATGAGCGTGCAGATCCTCTTGGATCGCCCCAATAATTAATTTGATGAATTTAGTACAACCTAATACTAATATTTCTCCTACCCATACTGCTTCTACAATCTCTGACTATCTATCTTTGGCTTCCTCTCTACCCTTCTTCTCATGCAAACTGAACATTGGCACTATCAACTGTTGCGGTCTAGCCAAAACAGCAGATATTTCTTCTTGTAACCAGTTTATTCGATACCTACTAACTCGCTCCCTAGATCTGCTTGCACTTCAAGAAACGCATGCAACCTCAACATTGCAAGACACCTTTCACTCCCAATTTCAGGCCAAAACTAGCTTCTGGTCCGTCCACTGCGGCCTCATCTCATTCTCCTCTGATATCATTCTTAGCAACTCGTTTACTAGTCCTTGTGGCTGCATTATTTCCAGCACTGTCTCTCATGTGACTAATCGATTTGATCCTTTTGTAATTACAGTTATCTATGTTCCTCCCAATAGACAAGACAAATTCTCCTTCTTGTCCTCTCTCTGCACTCAACTTCCATCCATATTTCCTTTCCTCTCCATGCCATACGGTCATATTGCGTGATTTCAACTACACTTATTCTCCTGCTTCCCCAAGGGTTCGGCAGGCGCCTCACAACTGGCTCAAGTACATCAATGAGTTCTTTACTGATGGGATCACCCCACCCGGACAGATTTCCAATTCGACTTTCCATCGAGGACTATCCCAATCATGTATTGATTATCTGTTTGTCTCCTCTGATATGGCTTCTTCCATCCACTTTGACCACAGTAGAACTACTTATGTCCAACCAGCTTGGTCTGATCATTTTCTACTGTCTGCTCAATTACGATTATCCCCAGCCACGCATGCTTCCTCGTTGGTCAATGCGGTTGGAAAAGGGTTGTGGCGTTCCCACCCTTGGTTGGCAAATAATTGTCTCTTTTGTACACGCCTCACCCAATCTCTACATAGTTGCGTTCACAACTTTGCTCCAGGACTATCCCATGCCACCAAATGGGAAGCACTTAAGGCTACTACTGCAAAAGTAGCCAGAACATTTAGTTGACATCGTGCCTTTACTCTCTCTCGTGCAGAAGATCTTCTTCATCGAAAACATGCGGGTATCACCAAAAAGCTAGTGACTGATCCTTCACTTTTACCTGTCCTCTCTCCGCAATTGCTCGTTGTTGAGCACCAACTCTCACAACTGCAGCAATACCATGTGGAAAACCTGGCACTACGTTCTGGTCTATGGTGGCGTGAACTCAGAGAATCCTCACCTGGATATCTGAAACAATCTATTGCTTCTCGGGCCTCTCGAAAATTGATCCCTCCTCTGTGGAATCCAGCAACCTCTTCTATCTGCACATCTCAAGAAGAAATGCTAGAGACTACCACTCAATTTTATTCTGATCTTTACTCACCTGATGATGTTGACCAGGCTGCAATTGACAACCTGTTGAACGTCCTTCCCACACACCTCCACATCTTCTCGTCTACAGCAGAATCTCTGGTTGCACCCATTATGTACAACGATTTGCTGGATGCTTTTTCGCGATCCCCTCAAAAATCCTCTCCTGGCATGGATAGTCTCCCATACGAACTGGTTTGACTGGTGGTTACAGATCTGGCTTGTTGTGATATTGCGGTTGAAGTCTACAATAATGCTCTCTCTTTGTCTGATATTCCTCCCTCTTGGTTACACTCGTGCATTTCGCTTCTGCCCAAAAAACCTCCACTCAATTCCCTGAAAAATTGGCACCCAATCTCACTCATCAACACAGCTGCAAAAGTCTTCACTTGCATTTTAAGTGCTCGCATGCTCAGTACTGCAGCAGTCATCATCACTTCGTATCAAACTGGTTTTCTTTGTGGCAGGTTCATTGCTGACAATGGCTTGTTGATGAAGCTCATTCTTGAACATGCTCACAACACCCAATCCTCCAGTATTGGCCTTCTCCTAGATCAGGAAAAAGCATATGATCGTGTTCACCCATCTTATCTTTGTGCTGTTCTTACCTGCTTCAGTTATCCAGCCTCCCTGATCCAATGCATTGATAGTCTCTTCTTTGGCACTGAACTGCACATCAACGTCAACGGATTCCTCACTGACACCATCCCACAATACCATGACCTCAAACAGGGTGATCCCCTTAGCCCTATCCTTTTTAATCTGGCCTTCGAACCACTTCTTCGGAACATCCTTCTGGACGTGCAACTTGAAGGTTTTCATTTGCCACGCCCTTCTGTAGCCACTGCTTCTGCCACCTCAACTGACATTAAACTTCTAGCCTATGCTGACGATGTTATATGTCTTCTCAATTCTCCCACTGAGCTGTCCTGGTTACATCACCATCTGTACACCTATTCTCGAGCCTCCAACACACTGGTGAATTTCCACAAAACCGAAGCTATCTCTCTCTCAGAATCATCATCTATATATCAATCGATCTGGCTCCCTGCTTTAGCTGAGCATAATATATCCAGTTGGCATGACTGCAACTCTCCTGCCCCCGTCCAATATCTTGGCTTCCCACTGTTCTCCTCTTTACCACAACACGATCTCTTCCTGAACGATCTTTTAGAACAAATAAAACTTGGGTGCCAAACGCATCAACGGTGTGGACTGTTGGTTTGAGGTTGCTCTACTGTTCTCAACTCCCTGATTCTCAGTCGTCTCTGGCATGTGCTTCGCGTGGTATCAACACCTAAATCCTTCTTCAAATCCGTTCAATCCATTATATCCCAATTCATTAATTTTCGCATTTTCCCCTGGATCAGCTTTGCTACAGCTTGCTTGCCACGCTCTCAGGGCGGACTTGGTCTGCTGAATCCAGAATTGCAACAAGGTGCTCTACAATTGCGTTGGCTTGGTCCCATCCTCTCGACTTCTTCACTGCAAATATGGTCTCGTTGGCCCTTTTCACGTTCCATTATCCTTCCCTGTCTGCTTTCCTTTTTACAACACCATCTCCAACATCACAGCAATGGCTACGGCCATGACCCCAAAGATCTGGATCACTGGTTGCTCTTCTTGTTCCCACGACGTTGTCCTCTCATACTCCTAACTGGACAAAGCTCCCTGTCCCTACTCCTTCATGCCTTGGAACAATTGCCACATACATTTGTGGGTGTAATAGCCACTACGGCTACTTGTTTGGAGATCCCAATTTCTTACATAATCACTCCCACACCACCTGCTACACTTCCACAATCAATTGCTGACCTCCCTATCTCTGTTGCATACACCTACGATCTCCACCACTTTCACTGTTTGCGTCCTAAACATAGACAGGAATGCATTGTTTACCCGACATTGTCACATAATGTCCAAGCTCTTGTCAGTGACCCTGATACTACCATGTCCTCTTTCTTTACACACGCCTTTACAGCTCCCTCTAGTGGAACTTTCATCAGCCCTTCTCCCACCGCAATATTTGATCACACCTTCATCAACGTGCATCCATTTCTGCTTTCTCTTGGGCTGGTCCCCCGATCTTCCGATCCCTCCAGACTCAAACTGACAATGAAAATGTATTGCTAACAATGCTCTCATCTCTCTTCTGCTTCCGTTTCTGTGCCTCCTCCAGTATCCATTAACTGGTCTGGCTTCCGGCTCCTCCCCCTGTCCCATACTTGTCGCAACATTTGGTATTTTTACCTTCACCAGAAAATTCCGCACAAGTCACTCCTTCATCGTTTCATTCCTGCATCCAACCCTTCCCCTGCCTGTCCTATCTGCTTCGACCCATTGGAATCTTTAGAACATTTCTTTTTCTCCTGCCCTCTAAAACTTCCTATATGGCATTATGTCTGGTCCACATATATCAATTCGTCTCAAACTCCGGTCACTCTTCCTTCCCTCCAGCTCGCCCTCACTTCTCTCGTCCTTCCTGATAATTCTTGTCCCAATGCTATGTTCGCAATAGCAGCTGCCCTTGAAGCTATTTGACGCTCACATTGGGCTTTCATCTTCAACGATACCCCCTTCCGTGCCAGCCAAGTGGAATCTCTCATTGACAAACTCTTCCTCAAAGCATGGCAGGAATCTTTTCTCTGCTCTGACATCCCCCACGCACCTCTCCCTTTTATCTCGCTTGATTGACTACTTTTCTGCACCTCTCTTTCCCTCTAGTCTCGAACCTTGCTTCACTTCTTACTTGTTTTCACCTGACTTCTCCATAAAACCCTAAAAAAAACCATAACAAAAAAATTTAAATTATTTTAAAACAAAAAAAAACCAAAAAAAAAATATAAAAATATGTCGCTACCTTTGCCCTCACAATATAAAACCCCAAAAACACAGTTTGTGACTATCCCAATAATATTCAATTAATAAACTTTGAGACTATGTCTCCCTATAAACAAAAAAAAATATATTCTATTATATTTATCCATATGCTATAACCTTATTTTGATTGATAGAAAAAAATATAAAAAAGTTTTTATTGGTAAGAATGAAATAAAAAAATTCATAAATTGGTAATAGAAAGGATGTTATCTAGTAGAAAATTGAATATTTTATCCATTTTCAATTGAGATGGCGATTTAATTTCCAATGATTGTTATTCGTTTTTCTTGGTTGACACAATTTAATGAAAAATGTATGTGGAAAATTATGAATTTCCTAATTTTCCACTAACATTTTCCATTAATTATTTTCTCAAAATTAAGTCTATTCTTTTACTCTCAAATCAATAGATAGGGTAGCCAGGGGCGTCTATTGTATATGTAATTAATTTATTTGATCTTTAAAAAACAAGTTTATTTAAAGAAAAAGGTATATATTTGATATGATTTATCAGTTTTAGTCCTCTCAATAAGTACTTTTTTGTCAGAATTTAGTTCAGTCTTTTAAGTATATTATTATATTACTCTTACTATTTTATTGATAGTAATACATGATATATAGCTTGCTAATATAAAAGACATAAAAACATTAATAAATATATATTTTAATCTTCCTTTAATCTTATTTTGTCACATATCAACTCTTCTTATACTCTTAACTATATCTCTTTTGAAAACGTTTAACATAAACTTTATACTTATCTAGCTATGAATCGCAATACATCTTCTATTAATTCCAGTGCTATCAAAAAGAAAGATAATAGCATTTTCATGATATATAATTTTGTAAAGAATAACATCATCAAATCTGAGAGGTTTTCATAAAACTTACTGTAACTATTGCTAATTATGTGCTAATGAAAGCTTCACCTCAAGAAAAATGAAATAATGAAAGAAAGCTTGCATTGCTGCAGACTTATCATAAGTTCCATCCCTATTCTCAGCTATATAGAAATAGAACACAGACATGGAACAAAATCATAAGTGCTGTCAATGCCGTGGATAATAAAAGCCCAAAGAAATTAATGAAGTCATGTATCAGAAACAAAAAGAATAAATGTTCAGATAGTACCAGGAATTTATGAGTTTATCTCATAACAAAAGATGGACAAAGTTAGATTCCATATTGCAAACCACACTTGGAAGGGCTACATACAAGGCAATGCAAAAAGTAAGTACTTCATATATATAAAATAGAAAACAATAAAATAGTTATTAACTTAATACTTATATTTAAAGAAAGATAAATTTAAAGAAGGAAAAATTCTGAAGAAAGCATCAGATTTTGCAAAGACAATATTGGGCAAGAATAAAGAAGATGAAATAATGCACATAGCATTATATAGTCACTCAGAACCAGAGATGCTCAACACAAATGGTTCTTCTTCTGGGCAACAAACTGTTGCTGAAATCTTGACTGGAAATGAGGAAGATGAGAGAGAAGATGAGAGAGTCAAGAGATATGATGACAGCAGTGATGTGCTGTTTGAAAACAGTGATGATGTTTACTCTGAGGCCATCATCAACAGAAAGATCTTATCTCTTCTGAAGAAGCAAGATCACCATCTTGAAAAACAAGCCCAGCACATGGAAAAGCAAGAGGCTTTTTTTGACAAGTGCTTGATTCTTCTATAACAGCTTGTAAAAAAGTTTTTGTTGATAATAATACGTCAAAAATACTGTAATAAAATTTAATATATAAGATTTGACAGGTTTATAAATATTATTTTTTATTTATATAGCCCTAAGACTGAACTAAGTTAGGCAAATTGTCCAAAATAGTATTCATCTTATTGATTGTGTCTCTTGGTTGTTGTTCACGCATGAGTCTGGTAATGTACTCCTTAATTTTTGGTGGTGGCAGCCCAAAAATTGCTGTGGTTGCTAAACCATTTATACACGTATGCATATTCTTGAAAAGAGTTGATAAAATGTATATTATTGCTGGCTTTGTACCTCTTTCAATTGCGAAAGACTAAATGATATATGCAGTATTTAAAGTACTTTGATACCTTCCTGAACTCCATCTCGACCTGTACTGTTGTTCATGACATCTTCCTGTTAACTTCTTTTAAAAAAGCTATATATAACATAGTAGTAGAAAGTTGTAAATCAAAAGTATAAAAGCATTATATCAAATAACTCATAATACTCTTTTATCTCATATACTGTAAATTCTCTATAAATATATAGTGATTTTCAATATGCTTGGTCACCATAAATTACATAGTGTAAACCACTATTTCTTTCTGGAGTTAAAGTACTCAGATGCAAGATGAGACAATCCAATGTTCTGGACTTATCAAACATTCTTACATTATGAGTGGACCCAGTGAAAGGACCAAGGAGGCTACTGGTGATACTATCAGGTGTCACAATTACCTGATACTTAAGACAATGGATGTGCTGTTCAAATCACAAGATGAATACAAAAACATACAAATATTTTACTACACAGATGCATAATTTAATTAAATATCCAACAAGCAACTCACTTTCCATCTATTATATATAATCTTTTAGTCTGCTTTCTCTTGTGGACGACAAATGTTTTGCATTGTTCCATCTACAAAACTGACTATATGCTTGTAGATCCAAGCTAAGAAAAAATATACATTTATTAATTAGGCTTATATTAGATATTTTAAAAAAAATAATAACAAAAAATATTGTACAAGAGTATTGAAGTGTTTATATTTACATTTCTCATAAGTTGCTTCAGCAAATTTTTTGCAATTCTCTGCAGAAAATTGTCAAGTGTCAAATTCAAGTCCATATTTAAACTTATCAAAAAATATCACTAAGAAGCCATTGATGATACAAGCAATGTTGCCTTTTGACATTCTCCAAACTGTCTCTATGGAAAATAAGCAACATGGAAAGGCATACCGGTACAATAAAAGAGTAAAAGCAAACTCATGTGTCACACGGATAATGTAGATTTGAGTATGCTTAAAGCTTAGCACAGGAGTGAGTTCCATTAAAGTATACATTTGCTTTATCTAATTTAAATATGTAAATACATACAGTGGTCCCTCGATAATTTCAAGGTCTAGGGAAGGCCAGGTGCCTTAAAATTATTGAAGAGTGAAATTAATGAGTTCGGAGTATATATTTCCCACTAACTATTGGCGCAGTTTACAATATTCTTTAATAGAGAAAAATATATCAAGTAATGATTTGATATGCTTTAATCCTCTGTTTAAATTCATTATTTAAATATAACCCCTGGCTGCATTGCTGTTTTCTACCCCCTCTGTCTTGTAACCAATTATTGTTTCAAATTCTTATTCAATCAAATAATAACATCTTCTTGGTATGCTTTTAGCTTATTATATAATGCTTATCTAATATCATTTTCAATTTTTTTGATACTTTAATGAAATCTATCAAATTCAGAACTAAACAATAAATATGAGCAAAAAAAACATTTTGCTTAATATTGCAAATCATCTTGAGATTTGCGATATGAAAAAGAAAAAGCCTTCTATAAGTAACCCTCAATTGGCTGAGTGGGCAAAGAAAACCTTTGGCTTTCAGAAAGCTCCTGATGCTTCTACAATCTCGAAGATTTTGAAGAGAGGAGACCAAGTCTTGATAATGCAAGCCGATGTAAAGAACAGAAAGTGTGTTATAAAGGGACAATGGCCTGTATGTAATATATCTCAACATTATGCATTTTTGCTCTATATAAAAAATAAAATTAACCTTATTATATTGTCACATAACTATAGCAAATCGAAGAAGCAGTGATCCTTTGGATCAACATTGCTGAAAATAATCAGATTCCTATCACTTGGGAATTGATTAAGACTAAAGCTATTATTTTTGCTGAAAGAATAGACATTAAAGATTTTAATTCTTCTCAAGGCTGAATGGAGAAGTTTGGAAAGTGTCATTGTATCAAGATGAATCGAATTCATGGTAAGGCTGGTTCAACAGACATAGAGTCACTTCAGATTGACAAGGCTGCTATCAAAGAGAAGATATAGACTTATAGTGCTTGTGACATCTATAACTTTGATGAAACAGCACTTTTCTATGCCACCCCACCAAGAACAACGATTTCCTGCCAGAAATTGTCAGGTTGGAAGGAAAATAAGAAGCGGCTTACAGTAGGCCTTTTGTGCAATGCCAATGGAACAGACAAGTGGTCTGACATATTGATGATTGGTCGCAAAGAAGACCAAACTGTTTTAACAAAAACAACAAAAAACAAGAGGCAGTAGATCATGGATTTTCTATGTATCAGTACAACAGTAATGTCTGGATGACACAATCCATCTTCTATGTTTTTCTCCGTCGCTTTAATCATATAATGAAAGCACAAAACTGCAAAGTGTTTTTGATCCTCAATAATTTCTCTGGCCATATAGTAGATTATACGCCTACAAATGTTGAGCTTCTTTTTCTGCCTCCAAACACCACGTCCTACCTTCTGCCATTGGATGGTGGTATCATTTGGGCTTTTAAGGCTTATTTCAAGCATAAACAGTATGCCAAGGCATATCAGTATATTGGCATGATTCAAAATGACCAACAAGATAAGATTTGGGCCATTAATAAAATCTTTGAAATTGATTAATTGTGGGCCATGAAATAGATAAGAGAGGCTTGGGAATCTGTCTCAGCAAAGACTATTGAGAACTGCTGGAATGCAACAATATTTCGCTTCATTGAAGACAAAGATAGTGAAGATATTAGTAAAACAATTTATTGGTTATAATAGTACTATAATCTTTCAATTCCACTTTCTTAATATTCTAAATATAATTTATAGATGTAAACCAGGCTATGATTCAGCAAAGTCTGGCTGAAAAGGTTCTGGTCGAGGGTTTGGAAGAAGCCCTAGACAAGATTGCCAGATCAGGTCTTCTGTCTCTTGAAGATTATCCAACCAGCAAATCAGATCCACTCTATGAGAGACAATGCACTCATAGAGTGATCAATGAGAATGAGATTGCTGACATTGTTATGGAAGAGTATGACGCAGATGACAATGCAGCTAACAACAACAGCAATGAAGAAATTGCTGAAGTGGAATCAGCAGTTCCTTTCAAGAGAACTTATTCTACTTTGGAAAAGTTTGAGTGTGTTTGCATGCTTTTGGATATCTTGGAAGACAAGGATATTGACAGAGACTTCGTCAGTAAGGTTGAAGACCTTAGAAACAAGTTCCAGAAAACTACAAACTCAAAGTAAATTAAAGTAACCAGCTTCTTTGAGTCTTTTTAAAATTTATTTTTTTTCAAATAAAATAAAAACAATTTTCTATAGGAAATATATTTTTCTTCATTTAAAAATAGAAAAAAAAGTTAGCAGCCAAGTACAGTCAAAGCTTGATTTCGTAATATGCTTGTAAATAGTAACAATTGCAAAGAACAATAAATAGTAATGACAGATAGAAATAATAAAATCTATATTAAAAACTTTTGTAACAAACAAATTTGAATTATACTTATATTTTTCAAGTGAATAATCTTTACTAAACAATTAATAAATGAAACTTAATCAAAATATAGCACATATAGTTTTATTTTATTTCTGGAAAAAAAATGAAAAAAAAATATTTTAAAAAAATTAAGCTAGATGTCAACTTGATAACCCAGTGTTTGACATAAAAACTTAATGCACTTGACATTGATGTCAATTACAAAATTGTGAAAAGTCTGGATTAAAAAAATTAAACCAAAATTTAACTATATTGCTCTCGTCTGATTGGCTATTTTTTTCTTTAAGGATTCATGGCCAAAAAAATTCGTGAAAGTGAAATTAACGAGAATCGTGAAAGTTAAGCCCTATTTTTTGAGTTGGGTCTTCAGAGCCTTGAAATTATCAAAGTGTGAAATTAAAGGGGCGTGAAATTATTGAGGGACCACTGTAAATAAAAAAATAGTAGTTTTTTGAGGCTTGGCTTATAGCAAAACATAGCTTCTAAAAGGTAATCTACCTCTGGAAGAGTAATACAAAACTCAATCTTGCATTTTGCATCTGACCATGTCTCGAGATTAAGACGTTTGTAAACAGTTCTCTTTTTTCTTTTAGTAATGGTTTTTCTCTTTCTGTGACAAAAAAGATAGCAAATAGCTGCAGTATTGTTAATATTCATTTTTAAAGAAGTGTTTTTCATTAGTAAAATTAATTAAAGAAAAAGAAAGAGAGAGAAATATTTTCTTTTTTGTATTGTTAGAGATCTGTATATTATTATCAGCATGAATTTATACATTTCCATAACTTTTGTTGGGATATTGTTTGTGTTTTACTGGGTTTGTCCAATCTTTCTTTTTTAGCAGTCGCACTTTTTCCATTAGATAACATCTTCTCTAATAAAATATTATTTTGGTTTTTATAATTATTTTAATTGAATAAAATACATTCTATTATTGTATATGTTTCACTGATATTAGTCATTTCAACAGAAATATTCTCTTAAATATCTCTTATCTATAGATATTCTGATTTGTTCACAATTTTAATTGGGTAAAAAAGTTTCATTTCATAGAGAATTTTTATTTAAAAATGTTTTATTGGTTGTTATAAAAAGAACAATTCTTTATTCATTAATTGTATTGCCTAAATATTATTTGAATAATTTCATGTTTTTTTATTGAGTATACAATTTATTATACCTACCTGACATGAACTTACAAGTTCTTTTCTTCACACAGTTTTTCTATAACTGAAAGACTTTTGCAACAAATATCTAGTTTTTGTGACATGTGGTAAAGTCTACGCAACTTTGTTTGAGTAGACACACATGTTTGGTGCACATTATGTCATTGTTTTCTTAAAATAGACATTGTATTTGAATTTGGTTCTAAAGATTATACAGGAAGATAGATGATCATTTTATTACATATAAAACATGAATGTGTTAATAGTTGTTTTGTTTTTCTTGTTGAGTTAAATCCAAAAACATGATTCATCATTTTAAAGTTGTATTTCAAAGTTATAGTTTTAATACAAGCATTAATCTTGAGATTAGAACATCAAAGAATTATATTGCTTTACATTAGCTTATCTATTTTTCTTTACTTTATTATTTCTTACATCATAGTCTGGGGTGGGCTTCTCAAATGTATATTCATTTATGCTATTATGTAGTTCAGAAATCTTCAGTTGTATAATGCCTGTTATTTTTAGAGTGCTTTTTGGCCCTTCTGCAAAATAAGAAGTATTTCTTATATATTCCAAAGTGTTTCTCGCATATCTTGAAGCAGATAAATTACTGAATTTTCTTAATTATTTATGATAATAATAAAAATCTGGCATCAGAGTTTGTTATGAACAAAAGAAAGAACAAGAAAGAAAATTTTCTAAGTTGTCATTAGCATTATATATTTTGTACAAATGTATTGGTTACTCTTTGATATGAAATATCAATATAGTAATTTTTCAATGATGACATGAAGTTCCCTATTCTAATTTTTAAGCCTGTCTTTGAATTATCTTCCCATATTTTATTCAAGTACTGGTTTTATCCATTCAATTGACGCCCATTTCCATCTAATTAGCATCTGTTTCCATCTAATTAGAACACATTGACATCTGATTGGCTTCCATAGAAATTGAATTTTCATTCATTGCCAACTGAATTTGCTCCCATTGCCATCTGAATTTGTTTCCTCCCTTTTACTATTGGCGGAAGGGTACATGGCACTCAAATTTTTTATCCTTATATCTTACAATTTTTTTTATATAACTGTAGTATTTTTTTTGTAAACGTCGTACTTTTTTTTGTAAACGTCATACTTTTTTTTGTAAACGTCATATTTTTTTATATAACTGTAGATTTTTTTTTTGTAAACGCTGTATTTTTTTTATATAACCATAGTAATTTTTTTTGTAAATGTCGTATTTTTTTTTATATAACTGTCATATTTTTTTATATAAGTGCCAAACGCCTAATATAATAGCACTTCAATATATGTAGATCTTTCTACAAAGATACGTCATAGAAAATATCTATAGAGAGAACTAACAGAATATGCAAACTTTTCTCCAGATTACTTTGTTGAAGTTAAAGACCTTACAGCAGTTATAAAATAATAAAGCAAGTATCTCATTATAATAATTATGTTAAAATTGAAAATGCAATGATATTATTTGTATTCTTTCTTTATTGCAGAGTAAGTTTCGAATAAAAGATTCATTTTTTTGTTACTTGTAGCCTCCTTGTTGCTTTTAATGAAAAAAACAACTGGAGACT
The DNA here is from genome assembly GCF_001638985.1 of Phycomyces blakesleeanus NRRL 1555(-). Taxonomy (NCBI): domain Eukaryota; kingdom Fungi; phylum Mucoromycota; class Mucoromycetes; order Mucorales; family Phycomycetaceae; genus Phycomyces; species Phycomyces blakesleeanus. The sequence continues at coordinate 1,228,792 of NW_017265138.1, read as the reverse complement.
TTCTCCGCTTCAAAATATAGCCACCAGCAGCTGTTTGTTTCATATTTACTATCTTGCTGGCTTTTTTGATAGTTAATCCCCTTATGAAGTAGAGATAAAGAAGCTTTTTTATATCTTTATCCATAGGCTTTTGATATTGCCCTCTACTTTTTTTGGGGTTTCGTCTGTTGTTGACGGGGCAGAACTTTTTGGATCTTCTGACATTTCAGGCTCTTCAAGCTCTTCCATGATTTTTTCAAAGGCACTGTTATATTCTTCAAGTTTCTCGTGTAACATTGTAGGGTTTTCTGATAATAAAATGTAAAAAAATAAAGAAATAGAAAGATATGTTAAAGTGACATATTTTATATAAATACAGTTATATCTAGTATATAGTAGTTATAATGAAATAGAATTACTTAAGATGCAAGATAAAAATCAGAACACAAGTTAAAGCAGCAAGAATAGATGTAAAGAAGATTGAGTTGTTGTTAAATAGTATTAGTCATTATTTTTTCAGTTTTTTATATCAAAAAATAATATTCCAAGGTCCACTAAATAAAGTAGTACAAATTGAACTCAAGGAGATAAAAAATAAATAGGACAATATATTACCCGCAGCCATAAATTTATTATAAACACTCTTTTTTAAAAGAGATATCATAATTCTCTCTCTTTCCATTTGGTGTTAATATATTAAAACTCTTTATTTCTCTTCTTAAATCAGCAATAAATCTTATTCTCATGCTCACTTCAACAACTAAATATTACTCTGACAATGAAAACACTGCTTAAAGCTCTATACCTCATGGATTTTTTTTATTATTTTCAGCACTGCAAAAACAGATCAATTTCGCATATGTAAAGTATACCTAAGTTCTGATAGACAGAATAGGTAAAATTGTAGTTCAGCTCACTTTTGTGAGTAAAGTATTTGAATAGTATTTTAAGCTACTCTATTGGCTACTGGCAGCTGTGTAGCATTAGAATGCAACATCAAAAGTCAAATAAAATAAAAGTGTGTTTTCTTTGGTCTCTTTCTTTACTATTAAATACTATTGTAAACCTTTCTTTTCATTTTAAAATGGCTCCTATTCGCAAACCAACTGTTAGAAAAGAGTGTTGATGCTCTATCTGTAAAAGCAAGACACTAGGATTCGATCATGTATCTGTTAAAACATTTAAACGTCATCAAGAAAAAGATAATCATGATATTACACATGTTCAAATGCGTATGGTTAATACATTTGCTTTACTTTATTAAATTTTATTTTATTTTATTTTATATCATTTTCTTTTTTATTATTTTATATAATAATAATAATAATAATAATAATACTAACACTAATAATAATAAATGTGTAGCCCATGAAGACACACGCAATACAATTCGTAGTGCTGTTTCAGAGCCTGTAAATCAAGAGGAAGATAGTTTTGAATTTGAACAGGAGGCTGTTGAAATGAATTCTGAGCTTAGAAGTAAGAAAACCTATTTTATTATATTGATTTATTTGGGTCTAACATTCCGCTTTTGTAGACCTAAATGACACAAATGACATTTTGGATATATAGACAAGAAACCAACCTTTCTCTGAAACGGATTGTGTGTTTGGCCCTGAAGATAATGTCCAGTATACAAGTGACACTTACGAAGAAGAAGAATATGAAGATGAATCCAATGTTGAGATAGACAATGATAAAGGTAGGTACACAGCTTTAGATAATATTATATCCTAGAAAATAGAGAGTTAATCAACGTTCTTTAAAAAAAATCAAATTAAAGATTCTTCATTGGAATCAATCTCGGAATTGAATTTGATTCACTGATTCATTGTTATTTTGGTTGCTCTTTTTGTCTCACTATACGTCGTAGATGAAGGAGCTGTAATCCTGATTGTCATAATCAATAAGATCCTGCAGTTTTTGTTCAACCCATTCCGCCTTCCTGTGAGTGTTGCTGGCCTCAAACATTTCACCGGATTTGAAGTGTTAACAAGTGGTGTCAAGAAGTATGTTGCATGTAGCGAATGCCATGCCATATATGATAATGAAGCCGCCCCTTTGTGTTGTACATCACCCAATTTTGGTAAAACCTCCTTGTATAGCAACAGCTTGATTAAGTCTGGTCCCGGGTCAAAAGCACCCAAAAAGACATATGTATTCCACTCCGTCAAGAAAGCCCTAAAGACGTTTTTTCAACGCCCAGATTTTGAAAACAAGCTCAACTTATGGAACCGCATCCCAAAAATGGATAGCACTTTGTTTGATGTGTACAATGGTGCGATGTGGAATGAGATAGTAGATGTGGATGGTATACCTTTTGTTGATACCAAGCAATCACTCATGCTCACGCTGAACATTGACTGGTTTCAGCCATTTGATGATGTTACCTACTCCTGTGGTGCCATATATCTTGCAATCAGTAATCTTCCATGCAGTAAGCAGTTCAAGAAGGAGAACGTGATTCTTGTTGGGTTAATGCCAGGGCCTAAAGAAGCGAGCACTTCTGACATAAATAACTATCTGAAACCGCTTGTGGATGAGTTGATGGAGCTGTACAAAGGTATTAAGATTAAGACTCACCAATGTCCAAATGGTACTTCTATCCGAGCAGCTCTTCTCATGGTTGCCTGTGATATACCTGCTGCAAGGAAATTATGTGGGTTCACATCCCATACAAGTACAAATGCATGCCACAAGTGTAAGCATCAATTCTCGAGGTTGGCTGGAACGAGTTCTATTGATTATTCTGTATTTGATTTCTCAAAGTGGTTCCTTCATACTAAGAATGACAATTGTAAGGATGCAGAGATCTGGAGAAATGCAACCAAACCAACTGAGAGACAGCGTCTTGAAGTTGCACATGGTGTTCGCTGGTCTGAACTGCATTGTCTTCAGTACTTTGACATTGTCTGCTGCACGATCATTGATCCCATGCACAATCTTTTCTTAGGCACTGCCAAAAGAATGCTGGAGAGATGGGTTGCAGATAGATTAATTGACAATAAAAAACTCGTTGCCATGCAAAAGACTGTTGAGAAGGTAGTGTTGCCACCCAATTACACATCACTTGGGACAAAGATTGCCAAAGGATTTCCCTATATGAAGGCTGATGAGTGGAAGTCTTGGTGCCTTGTGTACTCTCCTGTTGTTCTAAGGGATGTGTTGCTGTTGCCAGAGTTCAAGAACTGGATAGAGTTTGTTAACGCATTCAGATACTTCACCAAGCCTAGTGTTTCTGAAGAAGACATTGAGAAAGGACACAAATGCTTAGAAGAATTCTGTAAAGGGTGTGAGATATTGTACGACCTGGACCTTCTCTCTCCCAACATGCATCTGCATCTGCACTTACGCCAAACAATGATTGACTTTGGCCCCGTCTATGGCTATTGGCTTTTCAGCTTTGAAAGGTACAATAGTGTCCTAAAAATATCAAAACCAATCGAAGAAACGGGTTCGAATCGACATTTATAAGACAGTTCATTGAAGAGTCGTGGAAGGGAGATTTTGTTCATCAACTTCTGAAGCCTATGCATGCACTTGCATGTTTTGAAATTTTCGATAAGTTCACCACCAACAACAACAACACTGTTGTAAATGAGTATTGACTACTGCTGTAATTGAGAATAAGTCTGAAGGAAATAATATAAGGCTTCAGCTATTCCAGTCAAAGGTGTCTACTGATTATTTTATTATTTAACACACAGATTTAGCATGCATGATAGTGATTATATTTCATATGATGATATCACCATAATATGGGATACATCAGTGGATTATTATAAGCATAATTATAACTCATAAACACTTTTACTTTCGATGTTAATACTTCATTGGGACTACACACATTTATATAATTAATCATATATTAATTAGCCCAAGATCACGTTGCTCTGATTAAGGCTCAGATAGGATCGATTACCTGACCCCAGTCATATAATTTTCCCAATCCAAAACAATATAAATAGCAGTAGTAGTTCAGTGTAGGAACCGGATAAAACTTTGATACCAAATCTTTCTCAATAAACAAAACCTACACAAGTTCTCACGAATCTTCGTTCCTAATCTCAAATCTTGAATTCTTCCTCTTAAAAACTTCTTCAACTTCAACCACCACAACAAACACCAACACCAACACCAACACCAACACCAACACTTACCTCTCTCACTCTTTCTCAATTTCCAAATATCTTGAAGCTTCACAGAATCTTTCAATGACAATTTGTGGAAACGAGCCCCTGCCACCATCCGCCTTGCCATTGAAAACAAGACCATTATCATTTATGCCAAAACATGAATATGCTTGTCTTGTAGGATATTATCAAGCTGCGTACAAGAATCCACAGATCTCAGGTTGCAAAGATGTAATTGATGACTCACCTTTCGTCAATGACTGGATCGAAATGGTGAAGTCTGTTGATCTTCTTGGGCAAAGCTACAAAGGGTACATTGGCACGAATGGCCGCGGATCATACATACAAGCATATTTCACTGAACGAACTGAGTCGGAACATGCGTATGTTGGAGAGATTCAGTATCTTTTTGTTCACAATTTTAGACCAACTGTTTCTTCTCTAACATACAGAAATCCCCATAGTAGTCAGCATGTATTTGCATTTGTCAAATGGTTCAAATCCACTTTGGACAAAACAAGAGAATTAGAAGGAGTTGAGTTGTTACAAGATGAATTCTACAAGCAAGATTTTCAAAGCATCATGCCAGTACATCGGATTCTCCTAACAGTTGCAATAGTAGATTACAAAACTATAAAAAATGTCAACAAAAAACTCGCAATTCCTTTACCAAAAAAAATTTACTATTAATTCTCATACACACACTTACTTATATATTTATCCTCTATTATTATTATTTCCTTTAATCAATTCAATTTCAATTATTACTATTTGGCCCTACAACAGAACATAGTAAAAAAGAAAATGTTTATTCATCATTGATTGCCCAACGAGGCAATGACTGGGACAGGGTGGCAGGAACAGAGCAAGGCAACAATGTTGCTGGATATCTGTTCATTTTTGGCTTTGTTCTCATGCCCGCATTTGACACGTGATGGGTACAATCAATGTTGTCAACCATTGTCAACAATCTGTTGAACTGTATTTATTTTTATTAGTTCTTTATTTTTCTTGTTATAAAACTTATTTATTTATTCTAAATATTATTTATCTCTTCACTTCTCTAAGTGGGGCAAGCCACATGCAAACACCGTTGTGGAAGATTGTCTACAATCTCAATATCTAACTCACCATCAGACATGGCATCCTTCTGAAAAAGTTTGAGATAGGCCTTCTCAACAGGGTTTCCAGTCTTATATCCCATTGCAGCATCAATGGCTACCCAGTTGTCCATGTATGTCGACTTGCATCAGATAGACATCTGGATATATAGATTGTAGCTTGAGAAAATAGTAATATACCAATTATTTTTTATATAATATATACAAACCTGAAGAGTACAACTGTTTGCTCTCCCCTTGCTGTTTTTCTTGGCCTTCTGCTCAAGAGACTTGTGAAAAGTATGATGACTGTGCTTGTACCTGTTCTTTATTTTATCACTTATCACCCATGGGTGAGTACCAGCTAGACGAGTCTGGGCGCTAATGTAGCTCTTCAAGTAGTTGATAACAGCTACGTTATTGTGGTGGTTAATCTTCTCGTTCAAGTTCCACTTCTTCTTACTCTTGTTCTCAGCAACAAGAGCAGGGTCGGCAGACTCGAACTTCCAGTTCTGCAACTTTTCCGCAAAAGATTTCCTAAATACAGGTTGTTTAATAAGTTGTTGATACTAACATATATTAATATTAATTACCGAGATAATGACAGAAACCTCAGCATCACTGAGAGAGGTCTGGGGGACATAGGATGACATCAGAGATGGTTCTAGACTAGCCATACGAGTCTGATCATTGGCATAGGCAGTTGCAAAGTCTGCAAATGCTGTATGTGTCTTTCCAGATATGTTAACAACAATGCCCATCCTGTTTTTAAAGGCTGTTATGTTGCTATTGACAGCAGCAATGTCATCCTTGACACCATTGATACTGTTGTTTACTTTGTTAAACATTTCAACAATTTCTGCATATTGCTGATCTTGGATAGTTGCGGAAGAGAAGCAGGGGGCAATTTCTCAAGGTCCAACACGGCCAGCCAAAATACGGTTTGCAGAGGTAGATATACTTGCAGATGCTTTTCCTTTTCCTTTACGGTCTGTTTTTCTGCTGCTATTGGAAGGCATTTTTTCTTTATTGTATTTTTATTAAAGCTTTATACATTAACAAATTATTAAAATAAAATAAATGTATGGGTTGAAATATATTTATTTTTGTTTAATCAAAGATATACATACAAAATAAGTTAATAAAAAATAGATTTATGAAATAGCTGAGAAAAAGAAGGCATTATATATTATTTTCTATAAAATTCTTTATAACCTTGAACAACTTCTTTAATATTCAACATAGAACTTAGTGTTACAATAGAATTTCGGACTATTCATTTTATTACTATTGTATTTTATTAGAGTCAATTCTCATCTAAACTGCCTTCTGTTTGAAAGCCCACTTTTTTTTCTTCTTTTTCTTTATTTTTTTCTTATTTCTTTTTTTCCTGTTTCTTTTCTGCTTTATTTACTTTTATTCTGGTTGATGTATTTGAGTTCACACCCTGGTAAGCAATTTGTTTTTATTATTCTACTGTTATATTTATTCTTAATGTTTTTTCTTTTATTATTATTGTGATTGCTGATAGTATTACAAGCCTTTGCCGTGTTGATTAATGGACAAGAACAAAAAGATAAAGCATGGTTATTGTGTATGTGTTTCTTTATTAATTATTTTCTTTTTCTCTCCTCAGCTCATTAGCTCCTTAGCTTATTAACTTCTCAGCACATCATAAAGACATACCAACAGTAGAAATTTATCTGGTAGGTCTGAATATTGTATTTATTTATTTTATTCTTATATCTAATTTTGTTTATTTTATATCTCTGTTAGTACTGCCAACATTTCTATGTACCTGATTGAATAGCTCGTCTTTGAAAACCGGTTTTCTTTGGTAAGTAATAAAGCCAAACTTTATTCCATAATCTTTACTAATGCATTTTATTAAACCTTTCAGAGCAACAGTCAATGTACACTATGTCTGATTCTGATGAAAGTATTGGTAAGTAACCATACTATTTAAATTAAAGAAAAATAAATATTTATATAATCTAATATAATTGAATAATTTTTTAGCCTTCTCTTACTAGTGAAATATCATAAACACGCATTTCTTTTTAAGATTCCATCCTATTAGAAATATTTATATATTATAATATATGAAAGGATTTGTTATTATATTAATTATGTAGTAGTCTATATATTAGATTAGACTATATATTGTCAAGCCGTATATATTATAAGCAAGAAGCTTTTTTTTTTAAATAAAAACAATTTTTCCAAAACAATCCCTATAAAAATATTTGAAATGAAGTGCAAAAAGTATTGCAGTAGTATGGCATGTGTTATGTCTATAGTTTAGCCGTGCATAATTGTGCAATAAAAGTGTTTAGATTTGGAAGACAGTATACATAAATCATGTTTCTTCTGTTAAATGATCCAATAGAATATCATTATTTTAGTAGAGAGTTTTCTCTATAAATTAATCCAATAGAATTCTACTATTTCAGTAGACAGTTTTCTATCAAAATAGATTTTTTATTGGAATCTCTATTTCAAATCAAGTTTAATTTAATGTAACATCCAAAAAAAAGATGCCAAAATTTGATTATTCTCTCTGCAATTAAATAGTTTAAAAGAACCTTACATCTCTATATAAATCATTATAAGTTCAGAAGTTATATGGACAACTCACAGTTAACATAACATATTGCGAATGGAATCTATAAATGCCAAATTCCAGAAATTATTTATTCTGTCACTCAGAATTTCCCATACTATTGCATATGTGTAGAAATCTAATTCCCCAGTGCAATATGCTGATAGTCAACTATGTAATAATATGCTAATAGTCAACTACGTGATAATAATCAATATGCTAATAGTCAACTACGTGATAATAGTCAATATGCTAATAGTCAATATGCTAATAGTCAATATGCTAATAGTCAACTATGTAATAATATGTAATATAAGAAAACTTAATATAATAATAGTCAATATGCTAATATTTAACTATATAATTATAATCAACTTTAGAATAAGTTACCAAAAAATCATTTATATGATCATGTTATATATATTATTTTAATATATATATGTATAATTATAGCTATTATTTTAATAACAAACTAAGTATCTATATATATAGTTAAAATAGTCTATTATATATAGATAAAAGCAATATAAATACTTAAATATAAATAATAAAAAAATACAAAACTTAAGATAAATGTATATTAAAGTCAAAATCTTGATAATGTTGCATAATAGAATATGACACTAACTATATATAGAATAGAAAACAACAATTTGTACAGTTTATTTCTGTCATTTTCTCAAAAGTTTTATATATATATAATATATAAAACTTATACCATCAGATTCGTCTCAAAAAATGCTACGTTTTGGCTATAGGGTCATTTTTGACAAAAATTGCCTTTTATAGTTAGTGCGAAAGCATAGCGTGGGAGTATTCTTAATTTAAAATATGCATAAAATTGAAACAGGCCAAAATTTTGAAACGTCACCATTCATTTATTACAGAGCGTTATTTCATAGTAATTTTTAATATATATCTATATATCTAAAATCAATCAAAATTAGCAGCATCACGTGATATACGAATTTGCCTATAAAACATCTATCTATATATCTAAAATTAATCAAAATTAGCAGCATCACGTGATATACGAATTTGCCTATAAAACATCTATTTACATCTAAAATCTAGCACTTTTACTGTAATGTGCAAGAAGTCACACAATAAGATAATAAGATAGAATAAAATATGAAGATAAAGATAATGTTTATTTGTGATAATATTTGTGATATTTATATTAATTTATAAGATGCCGCAGTATCCTAGATTCTAGCTAAGTCCTTTTGCTGCGGTATCTTGCTGAGCAATAGTTATCTTCTTCTTGGCCTTACTCACCCAACTACTGCAGTTGGAGTAGTTGTTCCTGATTGGGTAGGATTGGAACTGAGTGCCAATTCCAATCCGCTCCTGATATTACTATGTCACATGATATACCGAGATATTAACGCCTTGAATTTATTTTACAAACTATTGCCAAAAAACTTATACAACTATCAAACCAAACTCTAACTTTGAAAAAAAAACCGAAAAATAAAGTGTCATCTACTCAACGTCGTTGTGCTGCTTGCCATATGCTTGGACATAGCAGAAGTACTCATAAGCAATGTCTCATGAACCCAAAGAACATTTCTCTCCACATTCCTCAAAAGAGAACTAATGTAGATGAATATCCTGCAGAAAGTAGCCGAAGTAACTATTTATTTATACACTTATGCATATTACTGCAAGTATTATATATATTTTTTAATAATAAATGTGTTTATAAAAAAATAGCTGCTGCCTTGAGAATAAGAAGTGAGCCTGTCCAAGACCAAAATTTGGACATAGAAACATCGACTTTTATTTCAGTTTCTGAGTTGACTGAATTTCCACTCGCAAATGAGACTATTACTGAAGTTCTTGAAGCAGTCATGGAAGAAGAGATTGAGGAGACTTCATCCGATGAAGAAGTGACTGGAAGAGAAGAAGAAGTCGAGGAGATTTCAACTGTGAATAGAGGATCAATTTTACCCCATTGTCCTCACTGTAACGGAACTGATCATCGCCGAATTACAAGCAGATTTTGTCCAAACAATAACAGTAGCAGAGCAAGAGAATCTAGAAATCGAGGCAGAGGCTTGAATAATATTGCCCGACTTCCAGCTATTTCAGAACCAGCAGTTGATAACAGGGGAGATATGGATATCGAGTGTCGATTTTGTGAGGCAATGATGTGGGCACATGAAAAAAACAGTCATTCTTCTTTAAGAAGCCCCACGTTCTCTATGTGTTGTAACAAAGGAAAGCATGTTCTCCCCCAAATTGAGCCAACACCTACAGGAATTGCTGAGCTTTTGAACTATAGAACACGTGATGGAAAGAAGTTTCTTGAAAACATTCGAAGCTATAATAGTACAATGAGCTTTACTTCTTTGGGAGCTAAAATTGATACCTCTGTTGGCAACAATATCAATGGGGCATACAACTTCCGGATTCACGGAACAATTTGTCATAGAATTGGATCTATTTTGCCAGTGACAGAATCTGATATCACTCACCCAAAATTCGCTCAGATCGATATTTATGATAGTGCTGCTCAGATAGATCAAAGACAGTACCATTCCCCACAATTGGAGAGAAGTGTTTTGGAGAAGATTCAGTCCATTCTTATGGAAACAAATCCATTCGTACATCTCTTCAGAACAATGGATCAAATTTCTCGGGAAAAGGGACAATCTATAGATCTCACTTTGCGTTTAGTAGCTGAGGGGCCTCGGGATCAAAGACGGTACAATGCTCCAACTGCAAGTAAAATAGCAGTTCTTATTATGAATAATGAAGAGGGTACTTCAAGAGACATTGTGCTGCACACCAGAGCCAACTTCCAACAGAACATCAATGAGTACCACCGATCTTATGATGCTTTACACTATGTGCTACTCTTTCCACATGGTGAAGATGGTTGGACCATTGATGCCAGCTCATTGTCAGGAGAGCATGTCACAGTAATGCAATGGTACTCAAACCATTTGATGTATTGACGCAACACACAGCACCTCCTCCATCTTTTTGGCCGTCTCTTTCAACAATATATTGTTGATATGTATGCCAAAGTTGAGCACGATCGGCTGCACTTCATCACCAGCAATCAAAATCATCTCCATGTAGATCTTTATAGTGGAATTCAGGATGCTGTTATCCATAACGATTGTAATCTTGCAAATCTTGGAAAGAGAGTTATTCTTCCATCTTCTTTTATTGGTAGCCCCTGGTATATGGCTCAACTTTATCAAGATTCAATGAGTATTGTGCGTCGTTTTGGCAAGCCTGATTTGTTCATAACTTTCACTTGCAATTCAAAGTGGCCAGAAATCACAAATTCCCTGTTGGCTGGGCAAAAAGCTAATGACAGACCAGATCTTTGTTCTCGGGTTTTCAATATGAAGCTCAAAGAGCTCATGATTGACCTTACAAAAAAAATATTCTGGGGAAAGTTTTGGCCTTTATATATGTCATTGAATTCCAAAAGCGCGGACTTCCTCATGCCCACATTCTTTTGATTTTGCGACCACAAGATAAACCAAAAACAATAGAAGATTTTGACAGAATAGTTTCGGCTGAAATCCCAGATCCTGAAACTGAGCCATTGGCATATGAAACAGTAAAAAAATGCATGATGCATGGCCCATGCGGAAAGAAATATCCAAAAGCACCATGCATGAAGAATGGGATCTGTTCAAAGAATTATCCTAAAAAGCTTTGCAATGAGACTAGCGATGGTGGAAACGGATATCCTATTTATCAACGCAGTCGAAATGGAAGAGTTATTAGAAGAGGGCCAAAGATCATGGATAATGGATGGGTTGTTCCACACAATAGATACATATGTGCAAAATACAATGCTCATATAAATGTTGAGATTAGCACCTCTGTTTCTGCCGTAAAATACCTCTACAAATATGTATATAAAGGACATGACCGTGCAATGGCCCATGTGCAGCCTACACCCACCAATTCCGCTCCACAACAACAACAAGAGCATGTAAACGAAGTTAATGAGTTTCTTGATGCTCGGTATGTCTCCGCTTCTGAAGCATGCTGGAGAATATTTTCTTTCAAGCTTCATCAAGAGTATCCCAGCCATCAACGACTTTCAATCCATCTGGAAAATGCCCAACCCGTATATTATAATCCATCTTCTAACCCAGAGGATGTTGCAAATTCCAGAAAAAACACTACTTTAATGGGATATTTCGACTATAATGCTACACACCCATCATCTGAAAAACTTCTTTACGTCGACTTTCCTTCTCTTTATGTATGGAATACAAAAGAACGAAAATGGACAGCATGTAAGAGGTTTGATAAAGGAACGATTGGCAGAGTTTACACAGTGTCTCCGAGAGATATTGAAAAATATTCGTTACGATTACTGCTGCATAATGTTAAAGGGGCCAAAAGCTTTGAAGACATACGTACAGTAGAAGGATGTGTGTATGAAACAAACCAAGCTGCATGTCGTGCTCTGGGATTACTTTTGAATGATGATGAGTGGAGTAACTGTATGGAAGAGGCAGCAGCTCATCAGATCCCATTTTCTTTACGAAGACTCTTTGCTATTCTTTTGATTTTCTGTGCAGTATCAGATCCTTTCTCTTTGTGGCTTGCTCATCGCGATTCTATGATTGAAGATTATCTTCATTTGGCAAGAGAAAGTAGTGGAATTCCTGCGTTAGCCCCCACACAAGATATGTTTGACAGATGTTTATGGGATATCGAAAGTCATCTATCTGCCAACTCTATGTCTCTCATGTTGTTCACTGGATTTGTTCTTCCACCAATGCCTGACATCCAGCACTTTAGCCCAAATGGGCAAGATGTTCAAGCCATCATACAAGAACAAGAAGATTTATGTGATCAAGCCCAGCTTTTGCCAGATCCAGATACATTGACATTCAATAATTCACAAAGACGTGTCTATACAACAGTATTAAGTGCAATTGAAGAAAACGTGGGAGCCTCAAGATTGTACTTTGTCGATGGTCCAGGTGGGATGGGAAAGACATTTGTCTTTAATGCCTTGCTTCAAAAAACTCGCCAACAAGGAAAAATTGCTCTTGCAGTAGCAACAAGTGGAATTGCTGCATTGCTGCTAGACGGTGGGCGTACAGCACATTCCAGGTTTAAGATTCCAGTGCAAGTTGATCTTAACTCCTTATGCTCCATCAATGCAAACTTGCAAACGGCACAACTTATTAGAAGAACGGAATTGGTTATCTGGGACGAAGCTTCTATGATTAGTAAAGATGTTTTTAATACTGTAAGCAGATCCATGCAAGATATAATGAAGACTGTCGATCCATTGCTTGAAAACGTTCCATTTGGAGGGAAGTTGTTTGTCTTTGGAGGCGATTTTCGGCAGGTCCTTCCTGTTATACCCAAGGCAACAAGAGCTCAGGTTTTAAGCCAATGTATCAAGAAAGCATCTGCATGGAGAAATGTAAAAACCTTGCGGCTTACAACAAACATGCGAATTGCCCAAGCAAATAATGAACAAGAAACATTAGAGCTTAGGGAATTTGGAGCATTTCTCTTGCAAGTTGGTAGTGGTTCTGCCCACATAACAGGCGGTGATGACACCATCCCAATTCCGCCCCATATGTTACTTTCTGGATGTAATCCTGCTGATCTGGCCAAAGCAGTTTTCCATGATCTCTCCTCTAATGCAGCCAACCCTCATTTCCTCATGGGCCGTGCTTTGCTTACTCCTAAGAATAAAGATGTCAAGAAACTCAATGATATTCTTCTGAGCCAGTTTCCTGGAGAGGCACGAGAGTTTAAGAGCGTCGACCAGGGAATTGATGAAGATGGTCAGTTGACATATCCAGTTGAGCTACTAAATACCATTGATCCTGGATCCCTACCACCTCACTCACTGTCCTTAAAAAAAGGATGTCCTATCATGCTTCTTCGCAATCTTGACCCAAAAAACGGCCTCTGTAATGGTACACGCCTGATTTGCAACTCTTTTGGAACATCTGTCATCAGAGCAACAATTGTGACTGGATCAAATGCCGGGCAAGTATCTCTTATTCCAAGAATAAAGCTTAATCCATCTGGATCAAATGGTGAAATTGAATTCCAGCAGTTCCAATTTCCAGTTCGTCTTGCATTCGCAATGACAATAAACAAGTCACAAGGTCAAACTCTTGAGAGTGTTGGATTATATCTCCCTGCCCCAGTATTCTCCCATGGCCAGCTGTATGTTGCTCTATCCCGGGTCAGAAAACCTTCTACAATCAAGATAATGCTTGATACACCAGCAAACTCCAACGAAACGGCAAATACTGTATTTACAGACAATGTTGTATTTAAGGAAGTCTTTGACATTTAGTAAAAAATTATATATAACATACACTATAAACTCATCTAACCAATTTTTTTTTTGAATAATAAAACATCTATACATATCCTTTCTTTTCATATAATTCACTCAAATAAAATGTTCCTATTAATTGTGCTATACAGTACTTAGACTTCCAATAGGGAAGGGTTTTATATTAACTTCCGGTAGGCTCTGGGGCCCCCCGAAGGGAGGGGGGAGGGGGGGGACCCCCCAAAGGGGGGGGGGAGCACCGCTCCCCTAGTTATATAGTAAAAAATATATAACAACTATATACTTTATTAAATATTCGGATTTTTTTATTTTTCTTATTTTTTTCTTATTTATTCTTACTTATATAAAGCAAAAACTTATCTTTAATATACTTTAAATTATTTACAGTATAAAACTTATATAGATATAAAATTAAATCTATTATAAAATCAAGTATATTTATAAATATTTAATATACTAAGTAATTATATATATCATCATAATAATCAAATATGTAGAGTAATATTATTATATTTATTATTAGCCAACTGATTACAACTTTTACTATAATAGTCAGTTATATATTAATAGTTACTATTATACGGTATCTGTTTAATCATAAATATTATTATAATCACCAACTATGTGAATATAATTCTTATTAAAATAATGTACTATATAAATATTGATATTATTTTAATAATCAATTATCTAATCACAATTTTTATCATAATAATTTTTTTGTATTATTTTTTTAAATTTCCATTTTAAATTTCAGCTTTTAGTCTTTATATATATAAAAAAAAATTAAAAAATTAAAATATAAACTTGAAATCAAAGTATTTAATATAGAAATATTATTTAATTATATATGGTTTATGGGGCTATAATGGTTTGTAATTGCAAGCTGTAATCATACCTCGCTAGTCTCTTGATAGCTCAGGTGGCATTGCTTGTGCTTTTGAATCTGAGAAACCTAATTCGAATTCTTCTTGTAGCAACTTTTACTGGAAACTTTTTTTTAATAGTTTTTTTTTTAATTATACTTCTTTATAACATTTGTTTCTATATTTCTTAATAGAGTTACATTTATATTTTTAGTTTTAAGTAAGCTATAGAACTAATAATAATCAAAGCTTTAAAGAACAATTTCTTTATTTAATAAAAATATATTAATTTTTATTACTACAATATATCAACAACAATTATTAATTAAAATATGGTTAAAAAGAATAAAATTTTAGTTTTTTTTATTTTTTTTATTTTTTTGTTTTTTAATTTTTTAATTTTAATTTTTTTTAATTTTAATTTTTTATTTTTTAATTTTTTAATTTTTTAATTTTTTAATTTTTTAATTTTAATTTTAATTTTAATTTTTTCATTTTTAAATTTTTTAATTTTTTAACTTTAATTTTAATTTTAATTTTAATTTTAATTTTAATTTTAATTTTAATTTTTTAATTTTTTAATTTTTTAATATTTTACTACCAAATTTTTCTAATATTTGATGTTTGCGGACTTGACGGTGTTATAAATAGCAGAGACGGACATGTAATCGTAGCATAATTCAAACTCCGACAAAAGTTTAAAGTCCTTCAGCGCATCTAAATATGCTCTTTTGTCACTCTCCTATTGTAGCTTTTAAATGAACATGATAATATTTAAATAGAATCAGTAGAAATAAAGAAGAGTAACATAACGCTAAAAAATAAGAGTTTTGGAGGTGGTTTCACAGGTGGTTCTGAAGGGGAAGCCAGGGCGCATTTTGTATTCTCCCCCCTTTTTTCTAACTCTGAGTTCATGTGCATTTTAATATATCTCTGCTTACTGGTAGTTTTAAGATTCTATTAATATATTGATAATCTTTTCTTTTGCTAATATTATTCTTTCAATTGGACAAAACTTCTTTAAGTATAGTTGAAATATTATATGTCATTGATTACTACTAATTCATTATTCTTTTAATTTAGATTCTTTTAAATATTTCTTGCTTAATCATTGTTTTTATTGGATAAGACATAATTGCACTGTAGTGTATTGTATAAAAATACATTTTTATTGGTTTCTCAAATGGATATATTTTTTATTTATCATTTTTATTGGTTATTACATTACACAATTACATTTTATATATCACTTTTATTGGCTGTTATGATAGACATTATATTTTAGACATCATTTTTATTGGTTATAAACAGTCAAATACATCATATACTTCCAATATTAAATATACTACTTTACACTGCAGTGAATAGTTACTTACAATTGCCTCCTTTGACGGTCTTTCCAGAGATGACTGACTCTTGCAATGGATGCCCAATTTTGATGGCATCTGGTGAAATATATACCAACCCTCTTAAGCATGTTTGCATGTTTATTGCAAATCATTGTTCAATCACATGAAGATATGGACCCCTGCATAGGACGAGGGCCAAGAGCTCATACAGAAGGAAGGGTGGCTAACTCATTACATACAAGTTTTGTACAGGTCCTGAGTATTGCTTTTTTGGATGCTGTAATCTTGATTCCAAGATGTTGACTCATCATTTAGTAAACATATTCTAAAGTGACATTACAAATGTTGATCACAGGTTTGAAAATAAACCCACTTGAAGTATATTGAAGTTAAAGTTAGTTTTCAGCAATACTGTTTTGAGTTGAACTTACATTAATAAACAAAGAGAGATTTTGCTTTGGAGATCCTTTAATCATTATTTCATTTCCAAGGCTGTTAATATCCATTTTAGTTTGTTCTTGATTGGCACATAAGACAGATAACTGGAGCTGAATGTCTAGGAGTAAAGATTCGATGATGTTATCTGTGTCATTCATATTGCGAATATTGTTTACCTGAGAAAAAAGATGTTGTTGTGAAAATAAGATATAATGAAAAAAAATTTCAATTATCTATTATTAGTTTCATAGCAATATAGATTGAATCTATTGGGTTGGTTTCAGTGAATATCAATTTTGCTTACTGTGCTTACATGACAACATGATATATATATGTTTTACTTTTTTCTTCTGAGCTTATATTCAAGTTACTGTGCCATTATTGTCTTCAAGTTAATCATTATAAAAGAGTTTAGACTTGAAAGCAAATATCTCTATTTTTACCCATACTTC
Organism: Phycomyces blakesleeanus NRRL 1555(-); assembly: GCF_001638985.1. NCBI lineage: Eukaryota > Fungi > Mucoromycota > Mucoromycetes > Mucorales > Phycomycetaceae > Phycomyces > Phycomyces blakesleeanus. The sequence goes on along the minus strand of NW_017265138.1, from coordinate 1,211,554 downwards.
AAAAGAATAAAGATCAAGTAAGATATCATACAGAGCTTGCACTCCCTATGTTGGTACCAAGCTTCTTTCTTGATTTCTTGGTGTCACTGAGGAGAAATATCACATTTGTCGCAATGGGTGTATGCTGTACAACAACAATCAGCAAACAGAGTGCCCACATTGTGACAAAGCCTGTTACAAGACTAGTGAGAGAAGCCAAGATGCTGGTGAGAATCCAATTCCTGCCAGCACAATGATACAGCTTCCTCTGGGTAGACAGCTTGCAGTTGCTTTAGCCAATGACCACACCAGAAAAGAGATGTTGTATTGCCACCATCATACACAAAAGGCTGATGGCAGCATTTCCGATGTCTTTGATGGACAGGCATACCAGTCAAAGAAGCATCTTTTCTCGGGTGAAAACAACATTGCCATTTCACTGTCTGTTGATGGGTTTGCTCCCCATAGTGTTCCAGGTTTGGTAACCATTGTCTACATTACCAACCTCAACACTGGAAAAATAACAATAAATACACACCGGGATATTCAGGCATACTATTGTGAATATTCCGCATTTTACAGTGGGGTTTTGCCTATTTCCACTGGTACCAAAGCTGATCTGGTTACATGTGCACAGACCTGCTATCTACAAGTATAAAGTTCGATAGCACTAGTGAAGTTGGGATCAATAGTAATTTTATATCTTTGTATATAATAGAGTACCAAGAAAACTTTATTTCAAACTTTGTTTTTTTGCTGTAATACAATCTGTTTCCATGTTAAAGGTTAATAATCAGGGACTACGTCGCATGTGTATTGTTGAACTATCCCTGGGTGAATAGTTAGAACCATGGACATTTTATTGCTTATAAGCCAATCATTAACACTCTTTATTATGAGGTTATAGATTATCTGCTCCCCCAATTACTTGATATTCAATTATTATTGGTTTGAATTATATTTTATTTTTGTATTTATTAGAAAAAATAGAATGATTCTAGATTGATAGTATTGGAATAATATTATATGCCTCAGGTCGTCTTCAACGGTATCCTTCATATGACTCAAATCAAGCAGTGCTTTATATATAATGTTTGTAAACCCTCATATTCAGTAGTTATCTTTGGCACAGATACTATTTAACATAATAGAAGGGAAGTTAGATGTGTATTTAAATATTTACATGTTGTGAGTGATATATTAATTTGAGGATACATACAATATAATGACTGAAGAAGATAAAAATAGAACTTTGAGAGTTCGAGGCATTGCGTCAAGTATAATTTCTTTAACAATGAAAATAATATAGAGAAGTTAGTTTGAGTGAATTGGGTGACAGAATATGTAATGAATGTACCTGAAGAAAGTCAATTTATTTGTAGACCTAGATAATACTTGTCAAGAGTTGATATAACCTTTAGTAAAAAACATATATTAATATACAGTATAAATAATACTATCATACATATTAAGAGAATAAAAGAAGAAGTCTTACCATGTCAATGATGGCGCCAAGAGATAGAGGTTCTTGATTCATTGCGTGTTTGGCAGATAAACATTCATCTGTAATAAAAATTATATTCTGTCATATAAATATTAAAAGTAAATAAAAAATAAAATATTACCGTGTTGATGGTCTTGTTTAATTGTAGGGAATATTTTTGGCAATATTGTCTATAAAAAAGAAGGAGAAAAGTCAGAATAATTTTATAGGATGATGGCATGAAGTATAGTTACTAACCTGGACTAATCCGGATGGCCATTGTAAAGAGAATACATCAGAAGGAAAAAACACGCTAGTATCTATGACAACTGAAATAATAATTATTATTTAGTTACATTTGAAGAAAAGAATTGCTTTAAAAAAAAAAGAAGATATGTTACCAAAAAAGTTTGCGAATATAGTAAAACACTAAAAGAGTATATATATATCTATGACAACAGAATGTGTTAATCTTGTTGTTGTCTGTACAGAAGTATTTTTAAGAAGAATGTATCTTACCAGTAAAATTCACAGTTATAACAAAAATCAGAAAGAGAAAGAAAAGAAAAGAAAATGGTCGATAAGGAAAAATATGGAAAAATATGGAAAAATAAAAAAAATAAGTAAATAAAATACAAAAAAAACAAAATAGGTAATTAAAAAAAATGAAACTCAAAAAAAATATCCAAAAAGCATAATAGATATAATGGTATAGTATCTAAAAGCAATCTTTGTATCAATTTACACAGTGTGTGTACAAGAAGTTACTTTAGATATATTCTTTTAACCAAGATCAATCAAGACTAGACATCCTTTTTTTTAGAAATATAAATATACGTTTTTGCTACAATTTTACTCACCCTTGCTCACGCACTCTTACAATTATTCTTACTTATACTCACACTTTCTCTCTCTATCTTCCCATCTTTTTCTGTCTTTTATTTTGGTATGTTTGATAATAAATATAATTGTAGTGTATAATAGAAATTTGTTCAAAGAATATAAAAGCATTAACAGTTAATACATATTTGAACTTATATTTTTAAATTAATAGAATATGTCTAACCAAAATAAAAGCTATCCCACTCGACGCACTTCTGCTGAGAGAGAGATGACAAACTCTCTTGCCATCTTGCGTCGTGACATGACCACTGTCATGAAAGACGTTGCTGATATCAAAGCAAAAACTTCGAACACTCCTGTGTCTGCTGTTTTGCAGAGTCAGCCGATGGCTTTAGTGCATGCTGTTGCTTCTGTGAGCATGGAAATGAATGTAGCTGGTTCTCTCACCATGGCTTCTGATGCAAAATCAGTCAACAAAACAAAAGCCTATGTATGTATCATACATATAGTAAATTATATCTTTAATAACTTACCAAGATTCAATAGAGACTTCTTTGGGAGCATTTGTGGGACCTTAAGTTCAAGTCAAAACATTTGGCTGAAATTCAAGCCAACAATGGCAAGCCAAGGTGGAACACGGCTGTCAACTTCAACCAGTCGCCAAACACTGAGTTGACAGAAAACCTCGTTGCCTACTTGGAAAGAAATTTCGTAGGAGCAAGACTGAGAAAAAGTGATGTTCGTGACTTTGTCTACACGAACTTCACTAGCAGAAAGCATACAGCTAATAAGTCTCAGGCTAAAAAGAAGTCAGACAATGCTTGCAACAGAAGGAGTAGCCACAAAAAGGAGGTAAGTTATACTTTATTTATTTATTATTTGAATAATTCTTATCTAAGTCATTAATTTAAAGCAAAAAAAGAAAACTAATTTAATATTTTCAACAGCACTTGAAACGTCGCAAAACAGCGTATCAGTCTAACAAGACTGCTATTGATGATGAGATGAAAAGAGATTGCTCTGGTCTCATTATAGAAGAGGCTATGTCTGTTGGTGAGTCAGACGATGGCACTTCGCCTCATGTTTCTTATAGTGGGCTTTGTCTTTGTCGTCCAGATTGGAGAAGTGATGAGGTACTTAGTTTTTTGAAAGTTGAAATATTTAATTTAGTTAATATATTATATTGTATTATACTGAATAAAATATTAATGTCTTTAATATAGTACAACCACTTCATCACACTTGTTGACAACAAAGTGGTAGCCGATTTAGGCTTAAATAGCCATCAATTGCTGTCATGTGCTTTTGGCAAAACCGTTGAAGGACCAGTCCCTGATGCAATTGCATCACAGTTTCCTCAGTGAGCTCTTAGAAACGGGCCCTAAATAAAGTTTATATTTTTTGTTCTTTTTTTCTTCATTCATAACGTCTTATACTTTAAATAACCAAAAAAATGCATAAAGAGGCATTACTTGTTCTTTGTTTTTTATTTAATTATTCTCATAAAAAATCATAGTGCATAATTATTCATAAAGGCTTCAGGCATAGTATATTTTTGGCATAGGAATGACCAGCATTCTTTCTTCGTTCATATCAGTTACATCTACAGCAATTGCAACCTCTAAGTGTATGCGATGTACACGCAAGATGCTGTGATAATTATCAGCAGAGAATTCTGGCAAGCAGATTGCAATACCTTCATCTCTGTGTTCATTGTCATTTGTCGAATTATACCATCAGATGTATGCAAAAACATGCTAGTCTTGATGTAATGTTGATGCTCGGTGGTTTGGATGAGGAGGCAGAGTAAATGAATGTATAAAAAGATACTGAATTTGTCTGGTATATAGGCTTGAAGTTCGGCCATTGCTGCTACGGAAGAAAGCTTGAACGAGTGACCCACACTTACCAGAACTGTTGTTCCCAATATATGTTTGGCCAAGGAGATCAATTGATTTCAATTTTGTGATTCGGTTATTTACAAAATATTGTGACAATCTGGCATTGTGGTAAGAAATGAGATTGGGCATAGCATAGGCGATTTTATAATAATCTAACAATTGAGGATAATCAATATCACTCATTGTTGATTCTTTTAAGGACTGTAAAAGAAAGGTGGATGGGGGGAGTGGTTCATTGCCTTTGATAGGTGCTGCTCGACTTAAGGATGAGTCTACAAATTGTTGCAGTTGGAAAGGTTGTTGGTTGGTTGGAGCATAAGTGGCATAGGTCGTTATAGGTGCGGTTGTAGAGGTAAGTTTTTCGAAAAGAGGAAGGAATGAAATGAGGCTTGGACATGATAACGTATTTCGTACGTAATCAGCTTTGTATGCGTCTGCAGTGAATTTTGTCATATAGGTTGTTTCAAACCCGTCTTTTCTGTTTGTCTTGTTATTCTTTAACAAACCATTGTATCTCTCAAAACCAAAGAGTCAATAGCCATACACGGGTCCAAAATCACGAATTGTGTCATGAAGATGGAGGTGCAGGTGCATGTTGCAGGTGAGGACTTTTGGTTCATATGTATCTTCACAATATTGACAGAATTCTTGTAGATATTTGTGTGCTTGGTCTATTTCGATGAAACTGATTGATGGCTTTACAAGTATACGGCATGCTTTTACATAGTGCATCCAGCCATTGAACATATTGGACGGAAGAACTGGTTTTAGAAGCACGGGAGAGTACACCAATACCCAAGACTTCCACTCATCTGCTTTCATGTGGGAAAAGCCCTTTCCTATCTTCGTTTTTAGCTTGGTATAGTTGCTGGGAAATATCATCATTGCTGCAACTGTCTGCATTGCAAGCAGATCATTGTTTTTCATTTTTTGATTTTTGTCCATGTTTCAATCATTCTCTTTGGTGTTCCCAGAAAAAGATTATGCATGACATCAATGATCGTTCCATGTACTAGATCAAAGTAACCAAGATGATACAACTGCGACCATTGAACACCATATTCGACCTCCAGCTGCTGCCTTTCTGAGGGTGTACTCGCACTATTCCACTCCTCAGCATGCACACGGTTTGCTCTATCACTTCGATGGCGCCACTGGTCACAATCAGATCCATGGAAATCAACAGAAGAAGTGCCTGGTAGACGAGAAAATTGATTGTCGCATTTGTAACAGACGCATGTGCTGTTGTGCGCGGTGAACCCACTAGTCTTTCTGGCAGCAGGTATATCGCATGCAACCATCAATAAGGCTGCACGAACTGTTGCACCGTCTGTTTGCTGGTAGGTGGGTATCTGTATTCCAAGATAGAGCTGTATCATTTTGTCGACTAATGGCTTGATATAATGATTGATCTCTTCTGATTTTGGCTCTTTTGGTCTGGGCATGAGGCCAACAAGGATTGTATTTTCTGCTTTAAACCGCTCACTTCTAGGCAGGTTGTTAATCACCAGGTAGATAGCACCGCAGGAATAGCTAGTACCATCGAAAGGCTGGAACCAGTCGATGTTTAATGTCAGTATCAATGAACGAGGATGCTCAACAAAAATTTCATTGTCATTGTCCTTCAAATCAGTCCAGGCTTCACCATCATAAACATCACACAATGTATCAGTGATCTTGAATTCTTGGTTCCAGTGCATGATCTTTTGCTTGAAATTGGGACGGAGGAAAAGAATTTTAAGAGCACGTGTGAGAGACTGATATACATAAGACTTCTTTGCGACCAAACCACCAGACAATGATTGGACCGTTAATTTGCAATTACAGGTGGTATGTGCACCAAGCTTTACGAAATCACAATTCAAAGGAGCAGGTACACTTTCCTCATACACCTTGTGGCAATCCTGACACACGACAAATCTCTTAATCCCTTTTGTCATGGCTGACAATCCTGTCATGCTTTGGAGACCAGAAAGACTCACGGGCAATTGGAAATCCTGCTCGTAAATCGACAAGAGCTTGTTGATGAACTTGATCAAGACAACAGCGCCCTTATTGACCACATAGCAGGAAGCAAACATTATCACAAAAGTAGCAATGAACCTGTGTACCGGATTTTCAGGCATATTTGGGGTGGCAAAAGGATCTATTGTAAAAAAAAACAAAAAAAATTAACACCCCCCCTTTTTTCAGATTTTTCTTTTTTGGTTCTTTTCCTTGAATTTTTTTGAGTCTTTTTTTATTAGTTAATTAACACGGACTGACCTTCAGTATCGAATTCTTCGACTTCAATCTCAACAATATTCTCTTCATTGTCTTCACTTTCTTCACCGCCATTGCTTTCTTCGTCATTGTCATTTTCATCACCATCACTGCTTTCGCCATTCGACTCATTGCTAAAAGCAACCTCATCGTCAGAAATTGGGGCTCCTTCCCAAACAGGCGAGTTGGTCTGACCGTCCATTGCTTCTATGGGTCCGGTTTGTTGGTTTGATGTAGCTACATATAGAATTCAATTTTTAGTTTACTTCTCTTTTTATCACAATTAACGTTTCTTACTTTCAAAATCAATATCCATGAGATTTCTTTGAACAGATACATCTATTGAAATAAAACATTATATAAAATAACCAAAATGAAAATGAAAATGAAAAACAAAACATACTTCTTTCACTTCTTTCCATGTCTTCATATCTTGCTCTTATATTGTGACGCTGGAGAGTTCGTGTAGAAACAAAGCTGTAGCCTTGTTGATTATCACTGCATTTTGTGCAATAGCACTTCTTATTATAAAGTTCAGAAGTAGAGGACATGGTGTTTATTTTGTTATAAATGTTAAGATAAAAGGGAAACAAGTGTTACATTTACTTTATTTGTTCAAACTTTATAATAATAATAATAATAATGATAAAATAACTTGGATAGTTATTATATCAGAGCCAATAGAAAATTACAACATGACTTTATGAACATGTACACCAAAAAACATGCTGAGATGAAAAATTGCTCTAAATATCTACATGTAACCATGAACCTTCACACAAGGGTATTCAGGGTCATTTCTCTAGTGCAACCTTCCCTCAATGATCTGCTATGAGTGCAGCCATATGATCCAAGTCGCAATCATCCCTGGTCCCAAAGCACCCGCCGACTTCTGGTCATTCTTGGAGCCAATCATGAAAGAACTTTGGGTTCTCCAAGCCAGTGGAATGGTTGTGAAGACACCATATGGAGATATTTGTGCAAAAGTCCATGTACTGATGACAACTGGGGACATCCTAGCTCTGGGAAAGATGGCTTGTCATGTGGGCCATATGAGTAAGGATGGCTGCCGCATCTGCCACGTTGTGGGCCAATCTTCTGGCCATGGCCAATATTTCCGAATGCCATCTACTATCACCATGCGCACACCGGAAAGCTTCAAGTACTTTGACGAGGTGGCATTATCAAGCAAAAAAGGGTTAACTGGCCAATCTCCCTTCTCATTACTGAATTCCTTCTCTGGTCCGTTCTTTTTTGCATTGGATGAAATGCACGGCATTTGTCACAGCATTGCCAAACAGGTCTGGGGGCTCGTGTGTGGCAAGTATGGAAAAGATCATCCTCTGTCTCTCTCCCTTGCAGCTCAAAAAGAAATTGGCACTGCCATGGTGTCCACTAGAAGAAGTATTCCGACGTCTTTCCACGGTGCTTGGATAAATGTCGCGACAAGATCAGGATACTTCCGGGCTGTGGACTGGGCTGACTTCATCTTGTTTGTTATCCCCACGCTTGTGGCAGAGCGTGTCTGTGACCAAGCTGCCCGCAAGGCATTGCTTGACCTGGTGCAGACATACAACCTACTCATGAGCTGGGAGTTATCAGCAGAAGAGAAAACCTTGATCAAAATGTAAGCTTTAATTATAATTAATATTATTATTTTATAACTTGTGTTAACTTATCTTTTTTTTAGAAATCTTGTCACATGGAATGCATATTTGGAAGCCTCGCTAGCTAAAGAAGAGGTCCAGCTCAAGGTCTTTACGATCAACCAGCACCTCCTGCAGCACTATCCCACAATGATAAAAGTGTATGATCCTCCCAGAGCGTATAGTGCACGATCTGTTGAGAGGGCGATTGGGGAATACTTGCAAGCAATAAAGAGTAATTCGGCAATTGGAATCAATGCTGGCAATATCATGCTTGGCTTGACACAGATTCGACCAATGAGAGTTGAAAATTCAACAACAACAACAGCAACAGCAACAGCAACAACTCTCCTTCAGTATGACAATCTCTCTGCTGGTTGGCCAATTGACTGAGAAGGTAGTAATGTTGGTACTGATTCTGACATTGAGTTCTGGGGGTCTTTGAGGAACAGAACGATTGTTGATAGTTTTGGAGGCATTTCTTGTCTTTTAGAGCTTTTTCAAAAGTTCTACAAATCAAAGGGGGAAGAGTGTAGTATGATTGAAGCAGCCATTAAAACAAGCCGTAAGGCATTTGTAAATGGTTGTGTTATTGACTCTGCACTCGACCATAATTGTGTAAGAGAGGCACATAACATCAGACTTCAGGTTCAGGTAGATGAGAACCGCAACATTGGGCAAAGCTACTCTCCAGTCTACAAGGATTTCTTTGGGAAGGTCATCGTTTTCTTTGAGCACAAGCTCAACAAAAAGAGGTGGCCACTTGTCCTTGTCAATGTTTATGCAGTTCGTTTGATAAATAGTATACCAGTCATCAACAATGGGCAAATGAAGCCAATGGTAGTTCACTTGGCAGATGTCAAAGAATTAGTTGGTTTGGTGAAGTTGGACACAACTATAAACACAATAACAACAGCAGCAACAACATATGTAGTGTGGCCAGAGCTTAACCGCGGCCCAAAACTGTCACTTGGTTCTCTTGCAGACTTATAATTTTTTTTCTTGTAATACATTATTTTTTTTCAAATTGTCTTAACATATTTTATCCTCCCAGCAAAAAGTTTAGATATTTTTCTCTCTTTTACCTCTGACTTTTAATAGTCATCAATTGCAATCTACATTTACTAAAAATGTAAAATCTGTAGTTAAAATGTACTTTTGTCTATCAGGAGATTTAATTTTAGGTAGTCAATCTGCTTTTTGTCAACCTTTTCAAAAAACAGAGATTTTCTAGTTTCAAATTGGATTTTTGGTGATTTTTTAATTATTATAGGCCAAAAACAAAGTCACAAATACAAAAAAACGCCCCTATTTGTTGTAGTGTAATATTTTATTACATTACTTTTTTATTTAATTATTATTTTTAAAATAAATTTAGAATACTATTAATCTTTTCTGAAGTTATATTAATATATTTTAGTTATTAAATTTGGTTTTCTGTTAAGAAAAAAAACGTTATTAAAATATTTTTATTTCTTTTATTTATTATATATTTTTTTCTTTCTTAAATATTGATATGTTTTATTTATTATTATTTATTTGTATATCTTTATGTGGTGATCCAGACACTCAGATGTTGGATTTATCACATATAAGAACATATTCATATTGGGATAGCGTAGTAGCTATCATCTTATTAGTATAAAATATATATAAACGATTAAGTAATCAGCCCAATAATTATTACAGTTAGTACTGTAGATAATATCTTAAAGATTGTTAAGATAATTATATCATACTGCCAAGTAAACTGTGTCAGATCGATATGGAACTAATTTAGTAGGAAATCCTAAAGCTCTAGTATAAAAGAGAAAAGAATAGCTAAGAGCTAAAGAAGTACGATTTATGACTTGATGATATAATTGTAATGCCAACACTAGTTAAGCAGTAAATACACTCTAATAACCAAATATAGTACACTGGAAAAATAGGGTAATTTTATCTGGATCAAATGTACCAAAAATGTAGATGATTGAGCCGATATCATCACAATTTTTGTGATATATCATTTTGAGCAATGGTACGATATCATCTATGGTGCTGATGCGTAGCATCATAACAACGGGTACACAAAAACCCAATGTAGAACGATTGTCAGTCCGCAAACTATGGAAACTGAACAAATATTGTAGTTACGCTTTACTCCTATCAAGTCTACCTCTTTATGTGTTATATTTTGAGGTCTATAAAGAGCTAGCGTCCCTTATTATTATTTTTATCAGGTTTTTTATTGGCTGCAGAAATGCTTTAAAAACTATCAAAGAGATGATTGTAGATTTTTTACAATATAAAGAAATGATGATAGTTGGTTTTTTATACACACAAAAGCAATGAAACTAGGTTTTTTTACAATGGAAAAGAGAAACAAAGCATGGGTAGATTTTTATAAACAAGCCTCTTTGGTTTGTTTTTTATTTTACTTTTATTTATTTATTTTTTGGAAAAACATTGGGTTATACATTTTTTTGTTCAATTTTGTTTTATTTGATAGGAAAATCTTTTCTAGATAAAAATTCTGATTTTGCAACATTTTTGATACTATAGCTATTATAATTGCTAATACTTCTTGCTCGCTATATGTAATTTAAAGTCTTCCAGGAGTAGACATGGAATACATACTTTAATAGTGGGACTGCTATTAAAAAATGATTAATAGAAAAGAAGAATTAGTAAATGATTTAAATTGAAATTTCTTTATAAATACTTACAAGGCGGAGAAGACTTGACATAAAATTGATATAAACATGTTCTTCAGAATTATCAAGATAATACCAGTAGTCTTTGAATAGAGATACATTTTAAAAATGAATAATTATTAATATTGTGCATAGTAAAGGCGTATTTATTAAATATATTGTAGTTAACTTACCAAATATTACTGATTATACATCTTCCTGCATAATATCAGACATAACTAATAAATTGTAATAGATATAAATATATATTTATGAGGAAGACAAAAGAATAATTTGAATTTTTTTAAGAAAAAAACTTACCATCATGTACGATTAAGAGATGATGAGACTCAATGGAAATGAGTAGCAATGGCTAGACAAACAATATGATGAGTAACAAAGATCTGTAAGAGAATGATATCTTACCTTGATATATCAGACAGAGTATAGCCAAACAAAGAGACACATATTTGGTATTGAGCTATAAAAGAAAGAAAAAATTATAAGTGAAATTGTAAAAACATAAGCAAAAGAGAAACAAAGAAAATATCAATAATAAATGTTGTTAAAAGAAAAAAAAGAAAAAAAGACTTGTCTTAAAATCCAGTTTGACCCTGACAAAATGTGGGCTATAAAAAGTAATACTCCAAAAGAAGATGACCACCATCATCTTGAAATACTACTTTATGCCTCATTGAGTTAGAAAAGAAGTTGTCTAAATGTGGATCAAGTGGTTGGGAGATGTGCTTAAATATCAAATGAAAGGTAAAGAGTTAATCTGCACTGCTTATCCTCTTTACTAGTATGTGAATTTTAAACATGATATAACAAGTGTAGTGAATTGTACAATATTAGTTGAAAACTATTAATATTTATTTTATTAACAGAAAATGACAAAACATATTCCTACTGCTCCCCTCCGACATAACCTACGCATGAATTCTGTTCTTAATAGCACAATTGCAGGTGTTGTTGCTCCAATTGATACACCAACTCTAGAAGTAGCAGTTGACACAGCCCCTGAATTTCAAGTTGCTGTGACCCCAATGGATCACGTCCTTACCTTGTTGGCAGCCAACAATGTTTTGATGCAATCGTTGCAAGAAAATGCAAAAGGAGTGACTGATGCAATAACTCATTTGAAGAATGGCCTGGATTTGTCTAACAAGACAAATGAATTTTTGAAGAACTCGGTCCTTCAGCTCATGACTGAAAATGCCAAAATAAAAAAGGCAATGACCAGCCAAAATTCCGTGATGCCTTCTGCTGTACCAGCGGATTCTTCTTCTTCCATAGATGATGATCTTGACCTTGGAGCAAAACATCATCCCTTGATTTCTATAAGTAAATTGATAATAATAACATTACTGATTAATATATCTAATACTGTTTTTATAGCAACTTATCAATAGTTACATCAAGAAACTGAACTTTGTTAGCACAGACCCGCTCAAAGTTGCTGAGAATAATAATAGATCAGCATGGTCAATGACTGGCACATATGGTGACAAGTACAACAAGACACTTGCACTGGCTCTCTTCAAGTACCTGAGACCTCAAAGATGTTGCACAAATGTGTCAAAGAGTGTCATTATGAATATAATAAAGAATCACTACCAAAATCAAGTGCGAGTCTTCCAGACCTCAGCAGAGAAGATTATGGCTAGAAATAAAGCTGGAAGAAGACGCAACAGAGAGAAGACCGTAAGTTTTAAAATAAAGTTAATTTACTATTGATTTAATGTTTTAATACAATACTCTTTGGTAGCTTCTTGACCGTCGTATTATCACGTACCAGACATACACAGAGGCTATTCATGAGGGCATGAATCGATATGATTGCAGAAATATTCTTTCTATTGACGTGATGTCTGATGGCGAGTCGGATGGAGATAACAAAGTGCGGGCATATCGTCCCAGCTGGAGAACTGATGAGGTAATGTTAAACATCTATTTATGTTTTAAAGAAAATAATAATACTTTATTAATACTATTTATTCTTTAAACCAGCTCCAGACGTTTATTAGTACTATTAATGAACTTACTGTTATCCATTTGAAGAAAAATTCAGAAAGCTTGAAAAAGTGCATCTCTTATGAGAAAGAAGTGAGCATTCCTGAGAATTTGGCAGTCACTTTACCAGATTGGTGCTTTTCAAAATAAATCATTTTTTTCTTGCCAACTATTTTAGAGTCTTTTTTCTACTTGTTTATGTTTATGGATTAGCATGATGTATACAGATGCATGTATAGCATGCCAAATACAAACAAAAATTTATAGAAATAATAAAAAATAAATGTGCAGCTATATATATTAGTCTATATTAATTAATATTTCTTTTTTATACGTGTTTTATTTTTGTATTTGAATCTAAAGATATATTTTTTGTGGCAAAGGAACTACACACATCTGAACTTCGCCTTCTAGACCAAGGTGCTCGCCTACTGCGACTGGATAGCAGATTCTATGCACTGGGAGAATGCTGTTCATGCTGTCATCTTTGAACCCCACCTCATTCACCTCAACTCCTTCTCCTGCTCTGGGCTGAAGTAAAACTTCCTTGTACTATCGTATATATGCAAATACATGCTGACTCGCATGACCAGCAAATGAGTTTACGGCAGTATTGACAAAGAGGTACTGAATTTGGCCTGCATATGGCTTGGTACTTCTACCATCACTTGTCTCAAACAAGGCTTGCATGAAAGTCCCGCACTGATTCTTCATTTTGCTCTTGTAGATTTGCCCAAAAAGATTGATTGATTCAAACTTCTGTATTCAATTGTTAACAAAATTATCGGAATGACCAGCCTGACAATAATGAACAAGAGTTTGATCATTGTATGTCTTGCAATAGTATTCCAACAAATGCTCATACTTGGATTCATCCATGGAAATCTCCCCCTTTAGAGCTAAAGGAAGTGCGGAAGGAGGCAAAGGCTCGTTTCCCTTGACAATATCAAAGTTGATCTCAGGAGAATCAAGAAAAGCATTGATATCGAATTGGATTGAGGTAGCAGTGGAAGTGGAAGTAGAAGTGGAAGTGGCTATGGAATTGGCAGTAGATGCAGTGAGCTCAAGGATGATTGCCAAATGCTCAGGTCGAATTATTGGCAAAGTTTGGCAAATAAGATCTCCCTGGTATGCTTCTTCAAGATACTTCTTCATATAGGTTCTCTCAAACCCGTCTTTTCTATTTGTCGCATAGTTTTTCAAGATACCATTGCATCTTTTGAAACTAAAAAGCCAATAGCCATAAACTGGGCCAAAGTTTAGTACAGTCTCTCACAGATCAAGATGGAGATGCATGTTTGGCAAAAGGAACGGAACTTTATACAACTTCTCGCACTCTCTGCAGAAAGCCTCCAAAGATTGATGGGCTTCATCAAGGTGAGTCATGGATATGCTTGGCATTGAGAGGTACTGGCATGCATTGACAAACGTTGTTCAGTTACCAATATGAGCTTCAGGTAGATGACCACGCAGGAGAACAGGAGAGTACACCAAGCACCAAGACTTCCACTCGTTGGCCTTTATGAATGGGAAGCCACACCCAATCTTTGTCCCTAATGGCGTGTAGTCCTCTGGCAGTACAAGCTTGTCAGCATCCAACTGCATTTCGGCCAAGTGTGCATCTCACTGGAGAAATGACCCTGAATACCCTTGTGTGAAGGTTCATGGTTACATGTGGATATTTAGAGCAATTTTTCATCTCAGCATGTTTTTTGGTGTACATGTTTATAAAGTCATGTTGTAATTTTCTATTGGCTCGGATATAATAACCATCCAAGTTATTTTATCATTATTATTATTATTATTATAAAGTTTGAACAAATAAAGTAAATGTAACACTTGTTTCCCTTTTATCTTAACATTTATAACAAAATAAACACCATGTCCTCTACTTCTGAACTTTATAATAAGAAGTGCTATTGCACAAAATGCAGCGATAATCAACAAGGCTACAGCTTTGTTTCTACACGAACCCTCCAGCGTCACAATAAAAGAGCAAGATATGAAGACATGGAAAGAAGTGAAAGAAGTATGTTTTGTTTTTCATTTTCATTTTCATTTTGGTTATTTTATATAATGTTTTATTTCAATAGATGTATCTGTTCAAAGAAATCTCATGGATATTGATTTTGAAAGTAAGAAACGTTAATTGTGATAAAAAGAGAAGTAAACTAAAAATTGAATTCTATATGTAGCTACATCAAACCAACAAACCGGACCCATAGAAGCAATGGACGGTCAGACCAACTCGCCTGTTTGGGAAGGAGCCCCAATTTCTGACGATGAGGTTGCTTTTAGCAATGAGTCGAATGGCGAAAGCAGTGATGGTGATGAAAATGACAATGACGAAGAAAGCAATGGCGGTGAAGAAAGTGAAGACAATGAAGAGAATATTGTTGAGATTGAAGTCGAAGAATTCGATACTGAAGGTCAGTCCGTGTTAATTAACTAATAAAAAAAGACCCAAAAAAAATTCAAGGAAAAGAACCAAAAAAGAAAAATCTGAAAAAAGGGGGGGTGTTAATTTTTTTTGTTTTTTTTTACAATAGATCCTTTTGCCACCCCAAATATGCCTGAAAATCCGGTACACAGGTTCATTGCTACTTTTGTGGTAATGTTTGCTTCCCGCTATGTGGTCAATAAGGGCGCTGTTGTCTTGATCGAATTCATCAACAAGCTCTTGTCGATTTACGAGCAGGATTTCCAATTGCCCGTGAGTCTTTCTGGTCTCCAAAGCATGACAGGATTCTCAGCCATGACAAAAGGGATTAAGAGATTTGTCGTTTGTCAGGATTGCCACAAGGTGTATGAGGAAAGTGTACCTGCTCCTTTGAATTGTGATTTCGTAAAGCTTGGTGCACATACCGCCTGTAATTGCAAATTAATGGTCCAATCATTGTCTGGTGGTTTGGTCGCAAAGAAGTCTTATGTATATCAGTCTCTCACACGTGCTCTTAAAATTCTTTTCCTCCGTCCCGATTTCGAGCAAAAGATCATGCACTGGAACCAAGAATTCAAGATCACTGATACATTGTGTGATGTTTACGATGGTGAAGCCTGGACTGATTTGAAGGACAATGACAATGAAATTTTTGTTGAGCATCCTCGTTCATTGATGCTGACATTAAACATCGACTGGTTCCAGCCTTTCGATGGTACTAGCTATTCCTGCGGTGCTATCTACCTGGTGATTAACAACCTGCCTAGAAGTGAGCGGTTTAAAGCAGAAAATACAATCCTTGTTGGCCTCATGCCCGGACCAAAAGAGCCAAAATCAGAAGAGATCAATCATTATCTCAAGCCATTAGTCGACGAAATGATACAGCTCTATCTTGGAATACAGATACCCACCTACCAGCAAACAGACGGTGCAACAGTTCGTGCAGCCTTATTGATGGTTGCATGCGATATACCTGCTGCCAGAAAGACTAGTGGGTTCACCGCGCACAACAGCACATGCGCCTGTTACAAATGCGACAATCAATTTTCTCGTCTACCAGGCACTTCTTCTGTCGATTTCCGTGGATTTGATTGTGACCAGTGGCGCCATCGAAGTGATAGAGCAAACCGTGTGCATGCTGAGGAGTGGAATAGTGCGAGTACACCCTCAGAAAGGCAGCAGCTGGAGGTCGAATATGGTGTTCGATGGTCGCAGTTGTATCGCCTTGGATACTTTGATCTAGTACGTGGAACGATCATTGATCCCATGCATAATCTTTTTCTGGGAACACCAAAGAGAATGATTGAAACATGGACAACAATGAAAAAAATGAAAAACAATGATCTGCTTGCAATGCAGACAGTTGCAGCAACGATGATATTGCCCAGTGACTATACCAAGCTGAAAACGAAGATAGGAAAGGGCTTTTCCCACATGAAAGCAGATGAGTGGAAGTCTTGGGTATTGGTGTACTCTCCCGTGCTTCTAAAACCAGTTCTTCCGTCCAATATGTTCAATGGCTGGATGCACTATGTAAAAGCATGCCGTATACTTGTAAAGCCGTCAATCAGTTTCATCGAAATAGACCAAGCACACAGATATCTACAAGAATTCTGTCAATCTTGTGAAGATACATATGAACCAAAAGTCCTCACCTGCAACATGCACCTGCACCTCCATCTTCATGACACAATTCGTGATTTTGGACCCGTGTATGGCTATTGGCTCTTTGGTTTTGAGAGATACAATGGTTTGTTAAAGAATAACAAGACAAACAGAAAAGACGGGTTTGAAACAACCTATATGACAAAATTCACTGCAGACGCATACAAAGCTGATTACGTACGAAATACGTTATCATGTCCAAGCCTCATTCCATTCCTTCCTCTTTTCGAAAAACTTACCTCTACGACCGCACCTATAACGACCTATGCCACTTATGCTCCAACCAACCAACAACCTTTCCGACTGCAACAATTTGTAGACTCATCCTTAAGTCGAGCAGCACCTATCAAAGGCAATGAACCACTCCCCCCATCCACCTTTCCTTTACAGTCCTTAAAAGAATCAACAATGAGTGATATTGATTATCCTCAATTGTTAGATTATTATAAAATCGCCTATGCCATGCCCAATCTCATTTCTTACCACGATGCCAGATTGTCACAATATTTTGTAAATAACCGAATCACAAAATTGAAATCAATTGATCTCCTTGGCCAAACATATATTGGGAACAACAGTTCTGGTAAGCGCGGGTCACTCGTTCAAGCTTTCTTCCGTAGCAGCAATGGCCGAACTTCAAGCCTATATACCGGACAAATTCAGTATCTTTTTATACATTCATTTACTCTGCCTCCTCATCCAAACCACCGAGCATCAACATTACATCAAGACCAGCATGTTTTTGCATACATCCGATGGTATAATTCGACAAATGACAATGAACACAGAGATGAAGGTATTGCAATCTGCTTGCCAGAATTCTCTGCTGATAATTATCACAGCATCTTGCCTGTACATCGCATACACTTAGAGGTCGCAACTGCTGTAGATGTAACTGATATGAACGAAGAAAGAATGCTGGTCATTCCTATGCCAAAAAAATACTATGCCTGAAGCCTTTATGAATAATTATGCACTATGATTTTTTATGAGAATAATTAAATAAAAAACAAAGAACAAGTAATGCCTCTTTATGCATTTTTTTGGTTATTTAAAGTATAGGACGTTATGAATGAAGAAAAAAAGAACAAAAAATATAAACTTTATTTAGGGCCCGTTTCTAAGAGCCCACTGAGGAAACTGTGACGCAATTGCATCAGGGACTGGTCCTTCAACGGTTTCGCCAAAAGCACGTGACAGCAATTGATGGCTATTTAAGCCTAAATCAGCTACCACTTTGTTGTCAACAAGTGTGATGAAGTGGTTGTACTATATTAAAGACATTAATATTTTATTCAGTATAATACAATATAATATATTAACTAAATTAAATATTTCAACTTTCAAAAAACTAAGTACCTCATCACTTCTCCAACCTGGACGACGAAGACGAAGCCCACTATAAGAAACATGAGGCGAAGTGCCATCGTCTGACTCACCAACAGACATAGCCTCTTCTATAATGAGACCAGAGCAATCTCTTTTCATCTCGTCATCAATAGCAGTCTTGTTAGACTGGTACGCTGTTTTGCGACGTTTCAAGTGCTGTTGAAAATATTAAATTAGTTTTCTTTTTTTGCTTTAAATTAATGACTTAGATAAGAATTATTCAAATAATAAATAAATAAAGTATAACTTACCTCCTTTTCGCGGCTACTCCTTCTGTTGCGAGCATTGTCTGACTTCTTTTTAGCCTGAGACTTATTAGCTGCACGCTTTCTGCTAGTGAAGTTCGTGTAGACAAAGTCACGAACATCACTTTTTCTCAGTCCTGCTCCTACGAAATTTCTTTCCAAGTAGGCAACGAGGTTTTCTGTCAGCTCAGTGTTTGGCGACTGGTTGAAGTTGACAGCCGTGTTCCACCTTGGCTTGCCATTGTTGGCTTGAATTTCAGCCAAATGTTTTGACTTGAACTTAGGGTCCCACAAATGCTCCCGAAGAAGTCTCTATTGAATCTTGGTAAGTTATTAAAGATATAATTTACTATATGTATGATACATACATAGGCTTTTGTCTTGTTGACTGATTTTGCGTCAGAAGCCATGGTGGAAGAACCAGCTACATTCATTTCCATGCTCACAGGAGCAACAGCATGCACTAAAGCCATCGGCTGACTCTGCAAAACAGCAGACACAGGAGTGTTCGAAGTTTTTGCTTTGATATCAGCAACGTCTTTCATGACAGTGGTCATGTCACGACGCAAGATGGCAAGAGAGTTTGTCATCTCTCTCTCAGCAGGAGTGCGTCGAGTGGGATAGCTTTCATTTTGGTTAGACATATTCTATTAATTTAAAAATATAAGTTCAAATATGTATTAACTGTTAATGCTTTTATATTCTTTGAATAAATTTTTATTATACACTACAATTATATTTATTATCAAACATACCAAAATAAAAGACAGAAAAAGATGGGGAGATAGAGAGAGAAAGTGTGAGTATAAGTAAGAATAATTGTAAGAGTGCGTGAGCAAGAGTGAGTAAGATTGTAGCAAAAACGTATATTTATATTTCCAAAAAAAAAGGATGTCTAGTCTTGATTGATCTTGGTTAAAAAAATATATCTAAAGTAACTTCTTGTACACACACTGTGTAAATTGATACAAAGATTGCTTTTAGATACTACACCATTATATCTATTATGCTTTTTGGATATTTTTTTTGAGTTTCATTTTTTTTAATTACCTATTTTGTTTTTTGTATTTTATTTACTTATTTTTTTTATTTTTCCATATTTTTCCTTATCGACCATTTTCTTTTCTTTTCTTTCTCTTTCTGATTTTTGTTATAACTGTGAATTTTACTGGTAAGATACATTCTTCTTAAAAATACTTCTGTACAGACAACAACAAGATTAACACATTCTGTTGTCATAGATACATATATACTCTCTTAGTGTTTTACTATATTCGCAAACTTTTTTGGTAACATATCTTCTTTTTTTTTAAAGCAATTCTTTTCTTCAAATATAACTAAATAATAATTATTATTTCAGTTGTCATAGATACTAGCGTGTTTTTTCCTTCTGATGTATTCTCTTTACAATGGCCATCCGGATTAGTCCAGGTTAGTAACTATACTTCATGTCATCATCATATAAAATTATTCTGACTTTTCTCCTTCTTTTTTATAGACAATATCGCCAAAAATATTCCCTACAATTAAACAAGACCATCAACACGGTAATATTTTATTTTTTATTTACTTTTAATATGTATCTGACAGAATATAATTTTTATTACAGATGAATGTTCATCTGCCAAACACGCAATGAATCAAGAACCTCTATCTCTTGGCGCCATCATTGACATGGTAAGACTTCTTCTTTTATTCTCTTAATATGTATGATAGTATTATTTATACTGTATATTAATATATGTTTTTTACTAAAGGTTATATCAACTCTTGACAAGTACTATCTAGGTCTACAAATAAATTGACTTTCTTTGGGTACGTTCATTACATATTCTGTCACCCAATTCACTCAAACTAACTTCTCTATATTATTTTCATTGTTAAAGAAATTATACTTGACGCCATGCCTCGAACTCTCAAAGTTTTATTTTTATCTTCTTCAGTCATTATATTGTATGTATCCTCAAATTAATATATCACTCACAACATGTAAATATTTAAATACACATCTAACTTCTCTTCTATTATGTTAAATAGTATCTGTGCCAAAGATAACTACTGAATATGAGGGTTTACAAACATTATATATAAAGCACTGCTTGATTTGAGTCATATGAAGGATACCGGTGAAGACGGCCCGAGGCATATAATATTATTCCAATACTATCAACCTAGAATCATTCTATTTTTTCTAATAAATACAAAAATAAACTATAATTCAAACCAATAATAATTGAATATCAAGTAATTGGGGGAGCAGATAATCTATGACCTCATAATAAAGAGTGTTAATGATTGGCTTATAAGCAATAAAATGTCCATGGTTCTAACTATTCACCCAGGGATAGTTCAACAATACACATGCGACGTAGTCCCTGATTATTAACCTTTAACATGGAAACAGATTGTATTACAGCAAAAAAACAAAGTTTGAAATAAAGTTTTCTTGGTACTCTATTATATACAAAGATATAAAATTACTATTGACCCCAACTTCACTAGTGCTATCGAACTTTACACTTGTAGATAGCAGGTCTGTGCACATGTAACCAGATCAGCTTTGGTACCAGTGGAAATAGGCAAAACCCCACTGTAAAATGCGGAATATTCACAATAGTATGCCTGAATTTCCCGGTGTGTATTTATTGTTATTTTTCCAGTGATTGTATGTCTGCACCAGGTCAAGCAATGCCTTGCGGGCAGCTTGGTCACAGACACGCTCTGCCACAAGCGTGGGAATAACAAACAAGATGAAGTCAGCCCAGTCCACAGCCCGGAAGTATCCTGATCTTGTCGCGACATTTATCCAAGCACCGTGGAAAGACGTCGGAATACTTCTTCTAGTGGACACCATGGCAGTGCCAATTTCTTTTTGAGCTGCAAGGGAGAGAGACAGAGGATGATCTTTTCCATACTTGCCACACACGAGCCCCCAGACCTGTTTGGCAATGCTGTGACAAATGCCGTGCATTTCATCCAATGCAAAAAAGAACGGACCAGAGAAGGAATTCAGTAATGAGAAGGGAGATTGGCCAGTTAACCCTTTTTTGCTTGATAATGCCACCTCGTCAAAGTACTTGAAGCTTTCCGGTGTGCGCATGGTGATAGTAGATGGCATTCGGAAATATTGGCCATGGCCAGAAGATTGGCCCACAACGTGGCAGATGTGGCAGCCATCCTTACTCATATGGCCCACATGACAAGCCATCTTTCCCAGAGCTAGGATGTCCCCAGTTGTCATCAGTACATGGACTTTTGCACAAATATCTCCATATGGTGTCTTCACAACCATTCCACTGGCTTGGAGAACCCAAAGTTCTTTCATGATTGGCTCCAAGAATGACCAGAAGTCGGCGGGTGCTTTGGGACCAGGGATGATTGCGACTTGGATCATATGGCTGCACTCATAGCAGATCATTGGGGGCAGGTTGAGGTTGGTAACGTAGACAATAGTTACCGAACCTGGAACAATATGGGGAGCAAACCCATCAACAGACAATGAAATGGCAATGTCGTTTTCACCCGAGAAAAGATGCTTCTTTGACTGGTATGCCTGTCCATCAAAGACATCGGAAATGCTGTCATCAGCCTTTTGTGTATGATGGTGGCGATACAACATCTCTTTTCTGATGTGGTCATTGGCCAAAGCAACTGCAAGCTGTCTACCTAGAGGAAGCTGTATCATTGTGCTGGCAGGAATTGGATTCTCACCAGCGATGTGATCGAACAATGATTTGCAATAAACATGCAAACATGCTTAAGACGGTTGGTATAGATTTCACCAGATGCCATCGAAATTGGACATCCATTGCAAGAGTCAGTCATCTCTGAAAAGACCGTCAAAGGAGGCAATTGTAAGTAACTATTCACTGCAGTGTAAAGTAGTATATTTAATATTGGAAGTATATGATGTATTTGACTGTTTATAACCAATAAAAATGATGTATAAAATATAATGTCTATCATAACAGCCAATAAAAGTGATATATAAAATGTAATTGTGTAATGTAATAACCAATAAAAATGATAAATAAAAAATATATCCATTTGAGAAACCAATAAAAATGTATTTTTATACAATACACTACAGTGCAATTATGTCTTATCCAATAAAAACAATGATTAAGCAAGAAATATTTAAAAGAATCTAAATTAAAAGAATAATGAATTAGTAGTAATCAATGGCATATAATATTTCAACTATACTTAAAGAAGTTTTGTCCAATTGAAAGACAAATATTAGCAAAAGAAAAGGTTATCAATATATTAATAGAATCTTAAAACTACCGGTAAGCAGAGATGTATTAAAATGTACATGAACTCAGGGTTGGAAAAAAGGGGGGAGGACACAAAACGCGCCCTGGCTTCCCCTCCGGAACCACCTGTGAAACCACCTCTAAAACTCCTATTTTTTTTGGCATAGTGCCATACTTATAAATAAATATTACAACAATAAAAAGCTTTATTATCTCACTCAAAAGATATTATTTGGTTTAAGTTCTCTACAACTATTGACTCTGCGACATGGCTACAAGTCCCAAAAAGAAATCTCACAGACATTTTTTACAAGAAAGAGTAAACTCGTTTTTTTATCCAATAAAACAGACTGAGCATTATCATCACCATCGAAAATAAAAAAGACAAAAGTGATGGAAATTTAAGCTACCACTCCACAAATAATAGTACCCTATGCCATAGATGAAATTACCCTATTTTCCAGTGTATACATATAAGATTGGCTGTTCATAACTTATATATATATATCAGATTAGTGGTCAACAACTTATATATATACCCAATTAGCAGTCAACAGCTTATATATATACTAGATCGGCTAACATCAGCTTATATATATATCAGATTGGCTGTCATCCACTTATATATGTATGAGATATACTATCATCAGTTTATATATATATGAGATAGGCTGTCAATAGTATGTATATATATACCTGATTGGCAGTCAACAATTTATATATATATCAGATCAGCTATCATCAGCCTATATATATATCAGATTGAGTATCATATGTTTATATATAGTGTGGATCACCTGATATCATCTTATATATATATTAGATTGACTATCATTAGCTTATATATATACTAGATTGATAGTCAACAACTTATATACTCGATCAGCATTCAACAGCTGATATATATACCTGATTAGTGGTTAACAACTTATATATATACCAGATTAGCAGTCAACTACTTGTATATATATCTGATTGGTGATCAACAACTTATATATATACTAGATCAGTAGTCAACAACTTATATATATCTGATTGGTGACCGACAACTTATATATATACCAGATCAGTAGTCAACAACTTATATATATACCATATTAACTGTTATCAGCTTATATATTTATTAGATTGCCTGTCATCAGCTTATACATATATGGGATATGCTGTCAATAGTTTATATATATACCAGATCGGCTGTCATTAGCTTATATATGTATAAGATTGACTATAATTATATTATATATACAAGCTAATTAATCATAATTAACTTATATATATATAAGATTGTTTATAATTGATTTACATATAGAGTCAATTGGCTGTTGTTAACTTATATAGTATTGCATAATCTTAGATATTTATATATAAACACATATTAAAAATATAAAAAATAAAGTTTGTGTAACATATGTCATTATGCATATTTGCGTAACTTAAACAATATAATTGAATTGCTGAAAAAAATTGCTAACTTTTGGCTATACTTGTTATATAATGTGCATAATAATGCATAATCTCACATAAATGATCTACATAAACAATACGATTGCATTGCTGAAAAAAATGGTAACTTTTGGCTATACTTGTTATATAATGTGCATAATCATGCATAATCTTGCATAAATGATCTACGTAAACAATACAATTGCATTGCTGAAAAAATGGTAACTTTTGGCTATACTTGTTATATAATGTGCATAATCATGCATAATCTTGCATAAATGATCTACGTAAACAATACAATTGCATTGCTGAAAAAAATGGTAACTTTTGGCTATACTTGTTATATAATGTGCATAATCATGCATAATCTTACATAAATGATCTACGTAAACAATACAATTGAATTTGTGAGAAAAAATAATAAAGAATAGTTTTTTTCTGGAAAAATTTCCTTTTTTAGTTAGTCTGAATATAATTAGTGTGAGAAGTCTTGACATTTTTAGTGGGGGAAGATAGGTTATATAAATAGCAACTATGTAAAAGCTTGGCATGGAAAAACATTTAATCTTAAACTATCAAAAAGCTGTTCCGACAATAATTAAATATATCTCTTCTAATGAAAGTTTAAATTCTTACTAAGTAATAATTTTTTAATTTTTTTTGCTATATAAAGAAAACTTAGTAGTATAATATAAAAGTATAAGAATATGTAAAGAGCAAGTACAGAATTAATAAAAATTAATTTTCATATTTTTTACTAATTTTTGTATAAAAATCAAAATATTATTATATAGATCAATAAAACAATATATGAACAAGTCAACTTATTAATATTTATTATAATTTGGATGTATTTATATATTATATATATATATATAAAGATTATAAAAGAGTTGTGAATATATATAAAATTAAAGATTAAATATGATTAGAGTATGTTACTTATATTTGACGAGATGATTGGATATGACTTGGATATTAATAAGTGTGAATATATATAATGTGATAGATCCAATGGTATTGACTAATATCAGAGATAGATAAGATATTATAGGCTAATATTAGTAATGAATCAAATGTTATTGGCTAATATTTATTATATATTATATTTTATTAACTTATATAAGTAGTAAATTGAATGTGATAAATATATATATATATAATACAGATAGACTGTTATTAATTTACATATATATCAGATCAGATATCATTTATTTATATATATACTAGATTGGCAGTGTTCAGCTTATATATGTATGAGATTGACTGTTATCCACTTATATATATATCAGATTGGCTGTAATCCACTTATATATATATCAGATTGGATATCACATATTTATATATAGTGCAGATCACCTGTCATCAGCTTATATATATACCCAATTAGCAGTCAACAGCTTATATATATCAGATTGGCTGTGATCTACTTATGTATATATCAGATTGGATATCATATGTTTATATATAGTGTACATCCTCTGTCATCAGCTTATATGCTGGAAAAAGTGTCTGCTTTCACATATGTCAAGCAAATCTAATTTCAAGTGAAAGAAAACATAAAATTGCATCTCAGTTGGTTTTTGTGAATTAAACATTTGACAAGAGATGTAGTCAATTTAATTGGCCATAGCAGTTTGTGTAGCATCTGAGAAAAATACTAAGCCTAAATAAATAAAAAATAAACTACTTTGTGTTCCTCTTCTTTACTTTTAAACCTATGAACACATTTATCTTTTTTTCATTAAAATGTCTCCCAGCCATATCATAACCAAAAAGTTCAAATGCTATTGTCCAGTATGCAGAATTAAAGCAGGAAGATATAATATCATATCTATTTAAACGCTTAAATGTCATAAAAGAGATGAACAAATTGCAATCAGAGAGCAAATCAACAGATGTAGAAAAAACAATTATATTTTTATTTTTATTTTTATTTTTAATATGATAATAATTGATACAATTTATTAATTGAAATACAAAGATTGATGTAGTCGAAGAAACATCTGAGGCTGTCAGGCATAATGAAATTGATTTTGAAGACAAAAGTAATGAATATGATATGGATTATGTTTTTGATAAAATGAAAACTTTTTTTATTCTTTATGATTGTTTTTGTCTAATATTCCCATATTAATAGAATTGAAAGACAGCACAGAAGAGGTGGAAATTCCTGCTCAGATAAGAGACTTACCTCTTTTTGAATCGATGCTGTATTTGGTATTGAAGGCAACAAGTATGTAGCAAGCAACAATTTTGACAACAAAGAAAATGAGAGTGATAATAATATGAGTGATGATAAAGGTTTGTATAGTAAATTTTAAGTAATGCTGTCTCTGAGAAATAAAAGGAAAATTAATCGATTGTTCTTTTCTTTTTTTTTAAAAAAAAAAGATTTTTCATTCAAGTCCATCTCAGAATTGGTTTTGATATACTGTTTAATTGTAATTGCTATTGCTTTATTTGTATCATTATACATCATCAATGAAGGCGCAGTGATTTTGATTTCTATTGTCAACAAGATTCTCAAATTGTTCAACAATTCATTCCATCTTCCATTGAGCATTTCTGGGCTCAAGCAACTTTCAGGATTAAGCACATTAACAAAAGGGATTAAGAAGTATACTGCTTGTGGTGAATGTCATACAATCTATAGCAATGATAAATCTGTCCCAGTATATTGCACATCTTCTGTTTTTGGTAGTAACCTATTGTGCAAAACACCCTTATTCAAAAGTGGATCTGAGTCAAGAATTCTAAAAAAGACATATGTATACCATTCGATTGTATCATAATTGAAAATGTTTTTTTGTTGCCCTGACTTCGAAAGTGCTACCAACTTTTGAAATCGCGATCCGAAAGTAGATGTAATGATGTTTGACATATACAACGGCACTATGTGGAACAGCTTTTTGGATGTCAATAATGTCCCTTTTGTAAACAATGACCACTCTATAATGTTTACTCTCAATATCGATTGGTTCCAACTATTTGATGGGGTAACATATTCATGTGGAGCGATTTATCTTGTTGTAAACAATCTTCCTTGTAATATGCGTTTTAAGAAGGAAAATATCATCCTTGTTGGATTAATGCCAGGATCTAAAGAAGCAA
The DNA here is from genome assembly GCF_001638985.1 of Phycomyces blakesleeanus NRRL 1555(-). NCBI lineage: Eukaryota > Fungi > Mucoromycota > Mucoromycetes > Mucorales > Phycomycetaceae > Phycomyces > Phycomyces blakesleeanus. The sequence continues at coordinate 1,184,200 of NW_017265138.1, read as the reverse complement.
GTAAATCAGACATTAACAACTATCTGAAGCCTCCTGTCGATGAACTGGAGTTGTTGTACAAAGGAATGAATATCAGAACTCACCAACACCCAGAAGGTATCCCCATCTGTACTGCTCTTTTCATGGTCGCATGTGATATCCCTGCCGCAAGAAAAGTATGTGGGTTCACATCTCACACCAGCACCAATGCATGCCATAAATGCAACCGTAAATTCACCTGGTTAAATGGAACAAGCTCTGTTGATTATTCTGGATTTGATTTCTCTAAATGACTCCTTCGCACTAAGAATAATAATTGTAAGGATGCAGAGGTCTGGAGAAATGCAACCAAATCATCTGAGAGTCAGCGTCTTGAAGTTGAAAATGGTGTTTGCTGGTCTGAACTGCATAGTCTCCAGTACTTTGACTTTGTCTGCTGCATAATCGTTGATCTTATACATAATCTGTTCCTCAGAACTGCCAAGAGAATGATGGATAGTTGGGTTGCAGATGGAATAATCAACAACAAGAAACTCGCTGCCATGCAAAAATCTGTCGAGAAAATTATGCTGCCTCCAGATTATACAATGTTGCAAAACAAGATTGGCAAGGGGTTTTTTTACATGAAGGCTGACTAGTGGAAGTCGTGGTGCTTGGTATACTCTCCTGTTGTACTCAAGGGTATATTACCAAAAAAGAAATTTGACAACTAGATGCTCTTTGTGAAGGCCTGCCGAATCCTGGCAATGCCTAGTATTTGCAAAGAGGACATTGAATCAGCACATACGCATCTACAGCAATTCTGTCATGAGTGCAAGAGTTTATACAAACTCGATCTTCTCTTATCTAACATGCATTTGCACCTTCATCTTTGGCAAACCATCCTAGACTTTGGTCCCGTGTATAGCTACTGGTTATTTAGTTTTGAGAGGTATAACAATGTCTTAAAGAATATCTAAACAAATTGTAAGAGTGGATTTGAGCTAACATATATGAGAAGATTTGTGGAAGAGACGTACAAAGCAGATGTTGTTGATTACGTTATGGACATTGCAGATATTCACAGTTATCTTGATATTTTCAAAAAAATCGTAAAAGCTAAAACACCAGAAACAGCAATAACATCTACAACATCAACATTAGCTCAACAACATTAGTTCTTTTCTTTTTCTCTTACCAAATTCGTGGCTACAACACAAGATGAATCAAGAATGGTTAAAGTAAACGAGCCCCTACCACTGACAACTTTTCCTTTGGTAGTTAAATCTACATCAGTAATGCCAGAGCATGAGTACAACTGTCTTTTAGAATACTACCAAGTTGCCTACAATGATTATAATATTGCAAGCTGAATAAAGCAATGACCAGCCCAGCTTTTGTGAATGACAGAATTGAGATGCTCAAGTCAATTGAGATTCTTGGGCAAGTATACAAAGGATGCAATGGCAATGGACGTGGTTCATATATTTAAACTTTGTTTCAAGAAAATAGAACCAATGCACGTTATAGTTATGTCGGTGAAATTCAATACATCTTTGTACACACCTTCTCTCCATCAACAACCACTCTCTCATTAGCTAGCTACAATAACCAGCATACCTTTGCTTTCGTCAGATGGTTTAAAACAACATCAGATACACGCAGACAACTCAAAGGTATTGAAATCTACCATGACAACTTCTACAAATTAGATTTTCAAAGTATACTGCCCATCCATCGTATACTTCTGCCAGTAGCTATCATTGACTACAAAACCAGACGAAATGTCAATAGGAAGATTGCAATTCCTTTGCCACAAAAAATTTATGCTTAATTGTCTTTTTTTTTTATATATTCCTTTATTTTATATATTTTATTACTTTATTTATTTCATTCTATTTTACTTTGTTTATCAATATATTTATCTCTTTTCTTATTTCTATTTATTATTGTTTTTTCTTTCAGTCTTGTTGTGTATAAATCAAGTATAAAGGACGCGCGTATGTGTGAATCTAAAAAATTTATTGTCTGATTGCCCAGGAAGACAGTGACGAAATCAGCCGACGTGGTACAGCAACATTTTTTCTCCTCTCAAAAACCTGGGCATTCTTAGCTTTGCATTCCCTTTTGCTTTATAATTGGAATGCATGCTTTCATCAATCAAGCCCAGAAACTTGTTGAACTATATTTATTTTATTAATATTCTACTTTACCATGATCACATCACAAGAAATAACTTACTTCATTGCTTCTCCAGCTGGGATGGGCAACTTTCAACACACGCACTGGGAATCCAGGGAAAAGTTCCTCTGTGTCAGACTTGCCGTCCAACATAGCCCCTTTTTGGATAGCACCAAAAAAAAAGCTATCTTGGAATCTTCTTCCACTGTGAGACCCATCTCCTTGTCTATCATTCTCCAGTATCTAGTGTATATATCCTGGCGGCGAGTATGGATCTAAAAAAAAATAGTAAGATGAGTACAAAATATCTTAAATGAATAACATGTTTTGTAATAACCTCTTTAATCCAGCTGGCAATTCTTGCCCTGTGGTTGTTGTTCATGCACTGCTCAGGCAATGTATGTGCTTTATGATAGCAGTACCTATAGTTATGTTTTACCATAGATACTACCATGCCAGGCCAAAAGCTGACAGCTTGGGGTTGGGCATGAATATACTCCTGCAAGTATGCAACAACAGCAACATTATTGAGATGGTCAACCTGCTCATTTATGTTCTATCTTCGTCTTGCTTCATTCTCGGCAATCTCAGTAGGATTATTAGATCTGAAGTCCTTTTTCCAGATCTTCTCTCTGATCAAGGTCTAGATACTACATGTTAGATTATTATTCACTCCATAAGATTTAACATATTTACCAAAACTGCAACTTTTGTTTCTTCTTCAGACATTTGGTCGAAAGATGGGGCAGCAGATGGGGTAACTGCAGAGAGAACTTGTCTACTTGTGGATGCCAAAGACATAGCAATTGCACCAACTGTCTCGGTGTTTCTTCTTTGAATATCAATAAATTGACTAAATCTATTGTACAGAGATCCAAGCATGGCGCCCATGTTATCAAGGCAAGTTGACATTTCTGTCATGCACTGTTCTTGGGTAACAGCAGGTACAATAAGATGTTGCTCAACACGACCAACTGCAACCTGGGTAAGGCTATTTCTAGCATTAGATCTAGAGGTTCTAGAAGTAATGAGAGCCATTTTCTATACAAACATATGTTTCAAAATAAAACAAAAATATATTAAATTTTCTATTCTTACTCTTGTTATTTGCTTATACATTAAATAAATTCATATATACATAGTAAAGTGAAAGTGTTGGAAGATTTGATTTTGGAGATCGAGATTGAGAAAGAGAATATTATGAAATATAGTGAAACAAAAAGATTCTTTTATACCTTTTTTATTAGACTTCTTGAAGACGTGATATGAAAATATGAACCATTTTCTGTTTTAGATTTTTTCAATTTAATTCCCAGTATCTTTTTTTTCAGAAGACAAAGATTTTTATATTTATACTCAATTTTTTTTCTGTTTTTTCTTTTTTTCTTTTTTTTTTTTCCTTTGTTTGTTTTGTCTGCCTTTTCGCTTCTTTTCTCTTTATTTAATAGTTTTTCTTTTATTCATACAATCAGTTAAAGAAATGTGATGTCTTTAAACTGGTCTACTGTACTTAATTATTTTTGTTTTTGTTTTTGTTTTTATATTTCTCTTTTTCTAGATCTACTAACCTTCTAATAATTTTTGAGACACTTCTTTATTTATCAATAGGTCTATTGACACGGTTGGATATGTCTTACTCTTAAACATAAAGGTAAAACAAGTCAAACATGTTCTAGTTTTATATTAATTTGTTTCTCATCTGTTAGCAGATATATGTCCTGTGCACGATTACACTTATCTACTGCAGAAATGTACTCAGTAAGCTTACAAAATTATATATGTGTTTTTATACTAATACTAAATCTATTTGAATATATCACAGTATACGACAAGTCCATTCTTTCAATTTTAGAGAATTATCAGCATCATTTATTGAGGTCAGTATATCTTTTATATTAACAGCTATTATCAATGTTAAAATCATTATTTATAGCTATTGTCTGTAATATATACACGGCAATTATAACTCTGGCATACTTGACTGTAAGTATATGTATATTTCTTTAAATACAAAACATATTATTTAACTTTTTAATTAACTTTCTTTTTGTAGTAAACGGTAATAATTATATTTATATCAGATTCTTGAAACTACTCTAGCTTATTCTCATTTATTGTACTATTCTTATATTTACTATTATTATAAATTCTCTCTTTTTATCAATGGTATCCAAACTACTTAATCTCAAAATAGTCGAGAGCTATGTATATACTATATTATTATGCAATACAATTCAAGAGAATTATTTTTTTACAAAATAAACAAGCCTCATTCACAAACTATTTCTCAGATACTGTTTTAAAGAAGTATGAGAAGACTATCTTTCAGTCAATCAAATGAGAGTACTGAAGTTTATCCATAAAATAAGGTCCAATAGAATTGATTAAAAACTGAGAAAAGTATTACTTTTCTCTGAAGAAAGTATCAGTTTTACTTCTTTTTCTTGCGCCTTCAAAACCCAATAGAATTGCTTAAAACCTGAGAAAAGTATTACTTTCCTCTGAAGAAAGTATCAGTTTCACTTCTTTTTCTTGCCTTTTTAAGAACAATGGAATTCTGTGCTTTACATAAAAAAGAAAAAAGATCTATTTTCATTTTAACCTTCGTTTCTGAGCTGGCATATTAAAATAGTACTATACAACTTTTTTAGCACAATTCTTTCACATAGGATTAATGTCCTCATTTCTTAGATTTAATAAGAACTATATCATAATGTCAAGAACACCCAAATCCTGAGTTTAATTAATTCTTTCACTTGGGCTTCGGTACTCTTTCACATAGAGAAAATTAAACACTTTTCTCAGTGGCAGGCATTTCAACCTCTTCTGTGCTGTCATTCAATTCTATCAAAATGGGGATATTAGACAAAAACAATTATAAGGAATAAAAAAAAGTTTTTATTTTATCAAAAACATAATCCATATCATATTCATTACTTTTGTCTTCAAAATCAATTTCATTATGGCTGGCAACCTCAGATGTTTCTTCGACTACATCACTCTCTCTATTTCAACTAATAAATTGTATCAATTATTATCATATTAAAAATAAAAATAAAAATAAAAATATAATTGTTTTTTCTACATCTGTTGATTTGCTCTCTGACCTCAATTTGTTAATCTCTTTCATGACGTTAAAGCATTTGGCAGATACGGTATTATATCTTCTTGCTTTAATTCTGCATACAGAACAGTACACTGCAAAAACATCTTAAAATAATTGAATTCCACTTACCTGGAATTATTGATAACAGTAGCCAAAAAATTACAACCCAGGTCATTTCCTGTGTTTAGCAGCAAGAATATATTTAAAGACATATCATTGGCCTAATATATATCAGAGTCCCTGAGAGAATTTTTTCAAAATAATAAAGACAATTATAATAAGCAACGGCTGTTACACACTTCTTTTATTATTAAAAAAAAATTAAGTGAAAAAATGTTTGCCATTGCCAATCCTGATGAAGATTGTTGCAAATGCACAAGATGCAATTGCAATCATCTTGGATACACCATGACAGATAAAAGAACTGCCAAGCGTCATGCCCAAAATGATAATGACAGGAATATGGATAAAACTATTAATGGTAAATTAAGTTATCAATTTTTCATTTATTTATATGATGTATTCTAATCCATTAGAACAAATAGTTTTGACAGCCGAACTAAACACTGGTGAAGCTGATATGGACGTAGATCAAATTGAAGAACATATTGAATGTAATAGTATTTTATTTTTTATACCCAATGTGCACTCTATTTAAACTTGGTACCAATAGATGATAATTACTCCGTTGGTGCACCCTCACCAGAGCAGTATGTCAATATTCACTTACCTCTTTCGGTGGAAGAATCTCTTTTTGAAACAGAGGAGCATACCTCAGAGTATGAGTCTGAATATGAGTCGTCAGATGAATTTGAGCAAGAAGAACAGAACAGAGAGCAAGAACAGGGTAAATATTAAAAATAAACTATGATTGAAGAAAAAAGGTTTGAATTAAAGAAACAAAAAATTAATATTATTTTATGATAACTTACAGAGTCTACAGAAAACCTTCCAGAGAATATTTGGCATCGAGTAATTGCGGTTTTCACTGTGATATTTATTTCTAGCTTCATTGTGGATGAAGGCGCAATAATTTTGATTACATTCATAAATACAATCCTCGAACATTATGGAGAGGATTTCTGACTTCCCACAAGCATTCCGGGTTTGAGGAAAATGACAGGATACAATGACTTGACAAACGGTGTATCAAAATATGTAGCATGCAGTAATTGTCACACATTGTACAATTACAGCAACAACACACATACATTCTGCAATTTCAAAAGAGTTGGTAGTAAGACGCATTGTAAGAATGATCTCTACAAGTCTAGTATGAAGAACGCCATGATTCCAAAGTGCACATTTGTTTATAACTCGTGGACAACTACCTTGAAAAAAATGTTTACACGTCCTTCTTTTGAGAGTATGATCAACAGATGGAATCGTGAACCAAAAGTCGACAGTACTTTATTTGATGTATATGATGGAAAGATGTGAAACGAATTAGTGGATGAGGATGGTATCCAGTTTGTTTCGAAGGAACGATCATTACTATTGACACTGAACATTGATTGGTTTCAACCATTTGATGAAGTAACATATTCTTGTGGTGCAATATATCTGACAATTAACGATCTGCCAAGAGAAGAGCAGAACAAGGCAGAAAATGTCATTCTTGTTGGATTAATGTCTGGACCTAAAGAAGCAAGCACCGACGAGATCAATAACTATTTGCGTCCTCTTGTTGATGAACTTATGCTATTGTATAAAGGTATCACAATTGATACATATAACTGCTCAGGTGCTCTGGTGCGTGCTGCTCTGTTGATGGTTGCATGCAACATCCCTGCTGCAAGAAAGACGTGTGGGTTTACATCTCACAACAGCACATGTGCATGCTACAAATGCAATCGTCAGTTTGCTCATATTGATGAGACCACTGCTGTAAACTATTTTGGGCTTAAGTTTTCAGGATAGGTAGGCTGCACAAAAGAAGAAAATCGCAGACATGCAAACCTGTGGAAGAATGCAAAGACATTGACAGAGAGAAAGCGATTGGAGATTGAAAATGGTGTTCGTTGGTCTGAGCTTCATCGACTTGTGTACTTTGAGCCAGTGCATGCAACCATTATCGATCCCATGCACAACCTTTTTCTCGGGACTGCAAAACGAATGATGGATATTTGGATTGCAAACAATTTGCTTGATGACAAAGAATTTGTAGAGATGCAGAAAGAGGCTAATAGAATGGTACTCCCTGTAGGGTATACCACTCTGAAGATAAAGATTGGAAAGAAATTTCTGTTTATGAAGGCAGATGAGTGGAAATCATGGTGCCTGATATACTCTCCTGTTCTGCTTAAGACACGCCTGCAAGATGATCTGCTTGGCAATTGGATCCATTTTGTCGATGCATGCAGAGAATTGACGAAACCAAGTATCACCAAAAATGGGATCAAAAAAGCTCACGAAAGTTTGGAGGAGTTCTGTGTTGGTTGTGAAGACTTTTATAAACCAGATGTATTCACGCAAAACATGTATCTCCATCTCCACCTAAAAGAAACGATTGAGGACTTTGGGCCAATTTATGGATTTTGGCTATTTAGCTTTGAGCGCTATAATGGTGTATTGAAAGGGTTTGAGACAAACCAGAAGAGTGGGTTTGAGAATACCTACATGAAAAGGTTTCTTGAGAGTTCTTACAATGGTGACTTTTGTCAAGCGCATCTCAGAAATGTTACCAGCCCTTTACTCCTCTCTCTCTTTCTCAAGCTGTCTGGCCGTAAAATCTATAATCCTGCACTTTCGCCACATCCTTTGATACCGTCATTCTTTCACTTGCCAACGTTCCTGCAATCTGCTGAAAAGCCTTCAAAGCAAACATTTGGCAACCAACCTCTACCTCTTTCCACTCTACCATTGTGTTTGAAGCTACCAACAACAATGAGAAAATCCGAGTATGATTGTCTGCTCGATTTCTATAAAATTGAGTATGACAATGATTCTCTTTGCAGTGCCAAGACAACAATCAGGAATTGTTGGTTTGTGAATGACCGAATCCAGAAGATTTTGTCCATCAATCTTCTTGGACAAGTTTACACAGGTGGAGAAGGCTTGGTCGTGAGAGGATTGCATATACAAGCGATATTTATTGAAAAAAGTGGAGACTCTGAGGAAAGATATGCTGGTCATATTAAGTACTTGTTCTTGCACAATTTCACACCAAACCTCATGCACACCAACCTTTCTCCTTGTCACAACCCCCAACACGTATTTGCCTTTGTTGAGTGGTACAAAATTTCTTGCCATCAACCTAGAATCAAGCAGGGCATCGAGTTGTATGAGCCAGAATTTCTGAAGTATGACTACAACAACATTCTGCCTGTCCATCGCATCTTGTCACCAATTGCAATTGGAAGTCATGTGTCTGGTAGTGGTGCGGCAAAAGTCGTTGTTATTCCTCTGCCAAGAAAGCTGTACGCTTAATAAAATACTCTATCTTTTTTTTAAAATAATAATAATAATATAAAACATAGTTCATGGACATAAAAAGAGATGTGATAAAGAGTGCAACTAAAAAGACAGAAATTTTATTATACGCGTTTTGACCACGCAGGCATTTTTGTGACCAAGCCACGAGGAATTGTCTCGTGTACTAACACATGACTCTGCGACTTCAACTGCGTTGCTCTTTTTCCCAAGTCATCTCTGGCGAGCTCATCAAGAAAGTCAAACACGGTATTCAACTATAAATGTATATACATCAGGAATCAAACAACAAAAAAACTGTTTTATATAAAACATTACCTCATCACTACGCCAATCAGGACGAGATGCAACAACAGAAGTATCGGTTTTTGTCTCATCACCAGACATTGCGTCTCTGTAAAAAACGCCATTATAATCCCAATTAAACTTTTCAGTGACGGCATCCTTATGCTTTGTGTACGTTCTTTTTCTCCTTTTATTAAGCTACGATATATATAATATTTTAAGTATACTTGTCAAAATTGAATTATTATAAATAGAAATGCTTACAGTAGTCTTTCTATTTCCTCTTCTGTTTGAGGTAGTGTTTGTCTGTCTGTCTTCTTCAGTAAGCTTACTAGCAGCCAAGTGATTGTAATAGCTGTTTACAATTATACCACATAGCTCTTTTGGTGGTACTATGGCTGCTACAGGTTGACAACAAATGTAAAGCATCAAATCACTTGCAAGATTCTTGTTAAACTTGTCAGACAAACCAACATTGACATCCCAAGTTGGTTTATCAGCATTCTCTCTGATCAACTCCAAATCATCTGTCTTAAGATTAATATCTCTTAACCGCCCCCAAATAATACTCTATTAAAGGTATATTGATGTTAGATTTAAAGGGAGATTGTTTTTATAATTTTAGTATTTGAGCTTACTGAGATCTTTGGGTGTCTTGAGCTGCTTATGATGTCCTGAGGATCCATATCAGAATCCAGAACGGCTTGCATGCCAGTCGATTGAGCACCCACCTGGCATTGTACTGTTCAAATAGTCAGTCTATTGGAAAACAATATAGTTTGTGTTTAATTACCTTTCAATTCACTAACATCGGAACTAATGGCTGTCATTTTGTCATTGAGTGTAGCGAGAAGACTGACTATATCATTAAACTCTGACTCTGGAATTGACATATTTTTTGGTCTAGGAGCAATCATTGGATTTGACGATTCTATACGCCCAGTGTTGACTGCGTTGATCAATGGCCTAGATGTTGATCCATTGGTACGTGCGTTCTGGTTGATGTTAGTTCTTGGAGCCATTATCTGTATTTTTATATAATAAAATAATAAGTTTCTGGTATATATTGCTTGATATTTCTATCTTAATAATTTTTTAAGAGAGTACTTTACACATAAATAATTGTAGAGTAATTGAGTGATTAAACAATTATGCTAATGATTAAGCGAGCAAGTTGAGCAAGTGTATGAGTGTGTAAATACTTCTTTATTTAAATGATTGAGGAGATCGAAATATATTATTTTGAAAAAAATTGAGCTAGAAAACAACTTCTTTAGGTATATAGTAAGTAACAATTTTTTTATGAAACATATAAAGCTATAATTAGTAGACAATTTTTTTTCAAAGTAAGAGAAACAGTCTAATAACTTTTTCAGGGTCTACAGCTTTTTCAAACACTGTTTTTTATTTTCCCACCTTTTTCTGTTTTTCTCTACTCTTTAATAATAATAATAAAAATGACACTCTTTTAATCCTACTATGTTTCACTTTAGGCACCCTTAATATATACATATGATGCAGGTGTATTTCATTATACAAGAGGTACTTTACCATTAAATATATCATTATTTTACTAACTATAAATTACTTTAAATAGCCATTACATATATTTCTCTGATATAACTGGTGCAGACAAAAGAAACACAAAAACGTATTGGTGGCATATAAGTATATATCTATATCAACATCTTCTTCCCAGTATTAAAAACAATATCTAACATCTACTTTAAATATAGCTCACCCTTGATTTACATATGGTCAGTAAAAACAAATCATTTAAAGAATATAAGGGTATGTGTTATTCATTTTATTATTGTGTTGTTTTTATTTTGTTTTGTTTTTTTATATCAGCATTCTCACTCTCCTTTTTTATAGTTGAAATGGTTCTTCACATTCTTATATGACTGGTACTCAAGGACAAGACATGTTCCTTTAGTAAATATGTATGTATATGTTTTATATTCCTTTCTTTGTAATATATACTTGAATGATGCATTGGCTCGTAGCTTTTGATAATATAAATCTGTGTTTTATTCCATTATTAACAAATTATTCTAACAGTATGTAAGTATCTTTCTACTCCCTTTAATCAAATAGCTTCAGTAAGCATATATACTCACTATCCAAGTTTATTAATTCAAAAAATTCTGAAACAAAATTTACAAGAAGTACAATATAATAGATTAGTGTTGTGGTGATCCAGACACTTGGTTGTTGGATTTATTACATCTAAGAACATATTCCTATTATTATAGTAAAACAGCTATCATTACAAGAACAAATGAATAATTTATTTATTTTACTTATGGTAAATCAATAAGACCAATAATTAATTACAGTAAGTACTGTAATTATGACAGCTCAGTAAGCACTAAGTTAATATGAGGACACTGCAATTAGATTAAATTATAAACATAGTAGTACCAGCTCTCTAATATCTAAATGAACTCAGACTTAAGAAATTAAGATGTGACTGACAAAGCAGATCATGTTTTGATATAAAAAGAACAACTTTGTATTCTTTAATAAAGACAACCTATATACAGTCTCAAAGTATTCTTATATATGTCTCAATCTTTTTACTGTTGATTTTATTCTATAAAACTTCACAAGTGTATTAAATAGTAATACTATATAGAATTCTTATTATTGCCAAAAAAAAGACTTTTTTTATCCAAAATAAAAACAAATAAAAAAATCATTTTTCAAAACAGAACAATATCCAATTGAGAGACTCGTGCTTAGCATTTGCACCTGTGAGAATTTTTTCTTCGATTCATTTAGCCAATAAACATTAAAGAAGTGTCCTGTTATTACGCCTGTTATTATAAAAACAAGGCCTACATCAAATTACAGGTGTAATCAGCAGTAGATAATACATTGTTCTGCATTTGGAATAGTCTATATAATTGATCCCCAAGAACAGTTGATACACAGACATTATACCTAAACTCCTGGTTTTTATTTTTGGAATAAGATAATATTCAATTATTTTTGACACTTTATTCAATAACTTGTCAACTATAATTTCCTTAATATTTACGAGTAATTCATTTTTATGTGACAAAATATCTTGATAATCAAAACCTATTATTATAATAATTCCCAATGGTTTTTGCAGTGGTAGCATTTGAACTTTTTGGTTGAGATATGGCTGGGAGGCATTTTAATGAAAAAAAGATAAATGTGTTTATGGGTTTAAAAGTAAAGAAGAGGAACACAAAGTAGTTTATTTTATATTTATTTTGGCTTAGTATTTTTCTCAGATGCTACATAAATTGCTATGGCTAATTAAATCGACTACATCTCTTGTCAAATATTTAATTCACAAAAACCGGCTGAGATGCAATTTTATATTTTCTTTCACTCGAAATTAGATTTGCTTGACATATGTGAAAATAGACACTTTTTCCAGCATATAAGCTGATGACAGAGGATGTATATAATATATAAACATATGATATCCAATCTAATATATATATATAAGTTAATCACAGCCAATCTGATATATATATAAGTAGATCACAGCCAATCTGATATATATATAAGCTGTTGACTACCAATCTAGTATATATATAAGCTGTTGACTGCCAATTAGATATATATAAGCTGATGTCAGATGATCTGCACTATATATAAACATATGATATCCAATCTGATATATATATAAGTGCATAACAGTCAATCTCATACATATATAAGCTGAACACTGCCAATCTAGTATATATATAAATAAATGATATCTGATCTGATATATATGTTAATCAATAACAGTCAATCTGTACTTTATATATATATTTATCACATCTAATTTACTACTTATATAAGTTAATAAAATATAATATATAATCAATATTAGTCAATAATATTTGATTTATTACTAATATTAGCCTATAATATCTTATCTATCTCTTATATTAGTCAATACCATTAGATCTATCACATTATATATATTCACACTTGTCAATATCCAAGTCATATCCAATCATCTCATCAAATATAAGTTACATACTCTAATCATATTTAATCTTTAATTTTATATATATTCACAACTCTTTTATAATCTTTATATATATATATATATAGTTTAGTACAACAGATATATCACAATTTAAATACTAAATGTTTGACACATGTGGTGCTTGTGTTTGTAGTAAATATTGACAGGTGATATTATCATGGTTTTCAAGGTTTGAATGGGTTAGTAAATGTGAAATAACCTCTCTTTTCTACAAGAGAGAAAAAGACAAACTCGAAAGAGAATGTAGAATTAAAGATAATAAAATCAATAAGAGAAAAAATAAGAGAAAAACAGTACTATTGATCAATCTTGATAGACTTGACTCAATATACTCAGATAATCAAACAAGTAAAATATCAACAGTGTTAAATATTAAGAGAACTTGTTGTCAGAAAATAAGATGAAGAAAATTCAATATTTATTAAATGCAAATATTGTGATATTTATAGTTTTGTAATTGACTTGTTAAATAATTAAATAAATAAAATTATAAAAAAAAATATATAATAAAAGTTGTATAATCAACGATTTATTAAATGTGATTTGTTCTTTACTATCATTAAGTACAAATAAAATAAAATAATTATTAAGTCATAATCATAAAGATAATTATGCTTCTAAAAATATATAATAAAAATAATATTAATTCTAAGTTAATTTGTTCAGTTAAATATAGTGAGAAAATACGATATGATATATGGTTGCCTGAAGTTATTGTTGACAAGATGATGTCTTTTCATTATACTTATTGGTGTTTTGCTTTACGAATAGAAAAATTGCTTTCTATTCAGCCTTGGCCGCCATTGGAAAATCAAAAAAATAATAATAGAATATAATTTTCTAGAATTACAAAGAATTCTGCAACGTCACCGCACCACCGGACAAACGAAATTGTTAAAAGCGCCTTATTTTTACAACATTTGTGTCACCACAGTGTACGCCGCAATAGCTCAGCTGGGAGAGCGTTAGACTGAAGATCTAAAGGTCGTGTGTTCAATCCACACTTGTGGCATCTCTTTTGCATTATTATGTCGTTTCTGATCTAGTCTGTCTTTTAATTCACTGTAAAATGTAGCTGAATTTGTCGTTCCCAATCTGGGTTGGTCTTCCTTTTACTATAACAAAGTCAAAAGGTCAAACCCACTGGGGATCAAGGAGTATACGTAAAATCAATGAGAGGATAAAAAGATACTTTTTATTGATATGAATTGAATTGTCTTATATAGTTTTCTAAACTAATACTGCGCATTATCCGCAGTAGTTATTATTTATATTTAATTAAAGAAATAGTCATTATACTGCGGTTAATGCTCAGGAAGATATTACTGCGTATAAAGAAGTACTGCGGTTAACTATCTTCAGATTTTACGGATTCATCAAAATAATGTCCGACAAATTGGTCAAGCTTTTGTCATTTTCGATCTAGATTGTTCTTCCAATGCTATAACACAGCCAAAATTAATCACCATGCCAGATTTTTTCGTGTAACAACTTTGTAATTCAGCCTGTGAGTTTATGTTATCATTTTGGGAATAGCTTTTTCATTGAAGTTTCAGGTCCGAAAGAATCGCAAAATTGATAAATGGGATTGCAAAAAAAAAATTAACTAGTAAAATATGATTTTATTTATTTTTATGGGTTGAAAATATTGGAGGTAGATAATTTTAGGCTTCCCATACCTACCCTGCAGTAGCTGCTACTGTAGGGTAGGTATCTTGCACTAGCAGCTAGAAATATTTAATAGCTATTCTTAGAATATTTTCAGAAACAAAAGCAAGTAGAATTTTGAAAAACCCAATTGCATGTTTGAAAGCAAAAACCATATTAATGCTTTTAAAATAAAAGCAAAGAAGCTATTGGAAGGACAAGTTTCAAATCCAAGCAAAAATGTCAAACCTGCAAAAAAAAACAAAGGTCATTAGTACATGGACTTTTGATGAAGATTACTATGTTTTTTTTTGTTTTTGTTTTTGTTTTAGATTCAATTAATATGTGGTAAGTCATCTAAAACAAAGCAAAAAAGAAGAAGACATATGTTTATATTAGTAAGGATAAAATCAGTATACAAGCAAGATTCTTTACATACCTCTTTATGTCAAGAATTCACATGCCCTATTATACTTCAATTAGATTTTATTAATCAGAACTCGTAATAGAATCACATCATTAGCAATATCTTTTAAGATCTTAATCATGTGAGAGGATCAGAGTTGATCTGTAGTATAATTAGCTAATGAGTAGCAAGATCATGTGCCATTTGTTGCCTGATCTTTAGAAAAATGAAAAAAGTTGTATGAAACAAAAAAAAAGCACTCAATGTTTATTTTTTGTGTTAAGCTATACTGTAACAAATTAATGAATTTCATTGGTTTTTGAAGACCATTATACGCTTATTACTGGTTACATGAATAACACTTTTCATTGGTTCCTGAAAGAAATTGACTTGTTGTTTCAAGATGCAGAAGTAAATAAATATATGGTGGTCGTCTATACTCCATTATCACGTTAGATAATATGTTGCATCACGAAAGCCCTGTGATGCAGCATATTATTAATTACCCAAAAAATTTTAGGGTGGTAGTTTCTGCTCCCAAAGGACCAGGTCAATACAATTTTGCCTTTGACAATATTGGAAAGATCTGCTCACTTTGTGGAAAAGATTTCAATTGCGTATGGAATCTACAACGCCACCTTACCAAATATCATAAGTTAGCAACTCATATTGCTAACAATATTGGCCCTCAATATGCCAATAGAAACCTAGTGTCACAAAGACAGACCACGAACACTGCCAAGCCGACTGCCCCTGATCACAATGACGATTCTGTTAACAAAGACCTACACGTTGAATCCGATTTGGAGGATGACGACAGCAGCGATGTTGATGACATGAACAGTGATGGTGACGATAATGTTAGTGAGATTGAACTCAATGCCAGTGAAAGTATTATCGAGATGGATGAGGACACTAGCCCCTTTGAAAGTCCAAGTCCAGGCAACCACCTATACATGCATATAAGAAATAGTATGTTGTCTTCTGCATCCAATACCAGCTCATTGTTGGATGCAGATCTCGATTTACTGGGAGAAGCAACTGGATCGCATACGACATGGAACCAGTATATATCAGACACCCACCCATTCCTGGATCTCCAGTTTATGTTACTGCTTGCCTTTGTTGATGGCAATAATGATATGGTATCTCGCAGGATCTTGAAAAAGATCCTGTTGACCATAAGTCTTGTCCTTAAGCTTCATGAGGAAGCTATCCAAAAGAAGTCCCCGTTCAAGTGACCTCATTTGGATGCCCTCTTGAACTATCAGACCAGAAAAAAGTCGAAGATTCCTGTATTTCCGTCCACAAAAGTTGATATCCAGTTGCCGGAAAACAAGACCACGTCTGCTTATATCAACTTGCCTTCAGACCACGTCCAGTTTCTTGCTGCCAACCCCAAGAAAGCAAGAAACATGTTTTCCCTCCCTGACCGCACTCCTAACCAGTCCATTTGTCTACAACAAGGCGAAAAGTGAAGAACACATTGGTACTATCAACAACCTATGTTCACCCACAACAGCATAGATTTTTGGTCTGGTGATATTGTTAACTTTATGAATGGTTCTACTCCATCCCTTTTCCTAGTAGAATCATTCCATACCATGGATAACTCAGCCGTTTTTGTTCAAGGCTACATGGTTTATATTCTGGATGGTGGTCAGTTCATTGGTATCAAAGTTGAATCTACTAGCATAAAGCTTGAAGCTCTTCTCGGTGTTGACTCGACCCCTGTTGATGTTGCCCTATGCTACAGCATCTCACCTGGGAAAATCTTTCATTTGATTCCCAGGCACAAGTCCTTGCTGGAAGAGCCTCATTTCTTAAAACGGCACGTACTAGACGAAACTAGAAAGCCAATTGATCCAAAGTTGTTTTACAAGGTGAGGATATCGCCCATTATACTTTTCACCAACGACACCTCTGAAAACCAATTAAAGCAATATAACCCGTATGAAAGCTGGTCAATGAAGTTTGCTGCTCCCTCCTACGAAGAGAGGTCTTCAATTGAAAGCATCCACTTTCTCTCTGCTATTCCCAAGAAAAAGGGGGCAAGTGGGATGTCCTTGTTGCCTAAAATTGTTGAAGATTTCAAAAGGCTCAAAAACAGACTGGTGATGTTCTCTGCCAAAGACAACAAAAACGTCTTAGTAGCATCACCACTCCTTTGGATCGAAGCAGACACTCCATGCCATTCTGAACTATATGTTTTGTGCATGCCGACAACTCTGTACCCATGCCACAAATGTTATGTCCATTTACAAAGATCCATGCCCAACCTCCAAAGCTCTTTGTATTATACTGATAGACACACAGCAAGAACAAAGGCATACTATCTTGCTGCTGCGTCTACTTTGGGACGTGGATCGACTATTCCAGATACTCCTTTGACTGGAAATGCTCTGATAGCAAGTGACCTATGCTTCACAAATAGGGCAACAGATGCATTGTTGGAACTAGTCATTCAATCCATCGACAGATACCCTGGTTGAAGTTCTGCATAACATACTTCTTGGAGTTGCTAAGTATCTAGTCAATGATTTGGTAAAAGTTGTACTAAAAAAATCCTAACCAAATGGCTAGATTGTCCAAAGCCCTCAAGGATTATAAAAACTCTCAAGAAATGTCAAGAAAGTTCACTCAAGAGTTATAACACTGTGACTCATTCCTTGGGAGGGATTACAAAGTTCTTCTGCAAATTCTACCCACTATCTTTGTTACAGAATTTGCAAATGATAGTATACTCTCTCTTATAACTCCATCTTTTGTCCGTCTTGGCCATCTTTGCTCCTTGGTGTTTGTTAGAGCAGTAAGGTATGATTATAATATATATATCAACGAAGTTGAAAAGGTAGTTACAAGCCTTATCCAAGAACTGCATCATTATGACATTACCTGTGAAATCGAAGGACATAATCCATATTCTTTGAAGCCCAAGATTCATCTGCTCACACATCTGCCCAATGATTTACAAAGATTTGGAACTGCTCTACACTATGAGACCAAAAAAGATGAGCAGTTTAACAAACACATCCATGAACACTTAATGCATACCAATAGGTTAAACACCTCAAGAGATGTATGTCTCAAGTTTGCCAAGCAATCTGCAATGAGACACATCATTGATGGTGGTTCATAGGTGAGCAAGGACAAAATGAGAGAGAAGTATGGTAATTCCACAGCAGAATTTCTTAAAGAAAACTTTAACGACAATGTTAAGAATATCCTGTTTGGTGAATCAAGAGACTTTGTTGATAATAACGACACTGATGACATTACAGCAAAAGCACTCTGTGACAATACCTTTGCAATGTTCATGCTCAAGGAGAGTAGAGACCAACATGCCCATCCATTTATTGGAAAGGTCTCCTCTTTGAGAGTAGAACACTATCGAGTTGAGAGTAGTCCCCACGCTCAAGTTAACAACTACCTTCTTGCACAAAGGGTTTCCAATGATGCATCTACTCCACTCGATCAGCTGAAGATTGTATGTAAGCTTGATATGCACACAGAATTTAACAATAAGCTTGTCATCAATCTCAGTAAATTTGGCTCCTACTGGTTCTTTGTTTTCTTGTTTTCGAATCGACAATATTGATTTTTTTTATCTTTATTAATAAAAAAAATTATTCAATAAAAAAATTGTGATTTTTACTAAGTCATTTTTTGGTTTTGCCAAAATATTGAGAGAGTCTATTTATGGATACTTGCCCTTTTAAAATTATCTTATGTAGTTGACAAGTCTCATAAAATGGGTCAAATTTGATATTCCAATTAATCTGAGTTATATAAACCAATCAAAATGTATGTGAGTAAAATATTTCCAAATTTGATATCGAAAATCTCCCGAGGTGATCAAACCTGCTGGGAATCCTAAATGAAGATAAAAGAATAAAAAGAGGATAGAAAGATAGATAACTTTTATTGAATGAAATAACACCCTCTTTTATATCTTTTCTAAACCTACTCATTCATTATAAATGTCTGTTTTGGTTTCTATTCTACTTTTGTTAAGCTATCACTAGAAAAATAATAATAAATACACACAGAGAAATTCAGGCATACTATTGTGAATATTCCACATTTTACAGTGGGATTTTGCCTATTTCCACTGGTACCAAAGCTGATCTGGTTACATATGCACAGACCTGCTATCTACAAGTGTAAAGTTCGATAGCATTAGTGAAGTTGGGGTCAATAGTAATTTTATATCCTTGTATATAATAGAGTACCAAGAAAACTTTATTTCAAACTTTGTTTTTTGCTGTAATACAATTTGTTTCCATATTAAAGGTTAATAATCAGGTACTACATTACATGTGTATTGTTGAACTATGTCTGAGTGAATAGTTAGAACCATGGACTTTTTCTTGCTTATAAGCCAATCATTAACACTCTTTATTATGAAGTCATAGATTATCTGCTCACCTAATTACTTGATATTCAATTATGATTGGTTTGAATTATAGTTTAATTTTGTATTTATTAGAAAAAATAGAATGATTCTAGGTTGATAGTATTGGAATAATAGTATATATCTTGGGCCGTCTTCACCGGTATTCTTCATATAACTCAAATCAAGCAGTGCTTTATATATAATGTTTGTAAATTCTCATATTTAGTAGTTATCTTTGGTACAAATATTATTTAACATAATAGAAGAGAAATTAGATATGTATTTAAATATTTACATGCTGTAAGTGATATATTAATTTGAGGATACATATAATATAATGACTGAAGAAGATAAAAATAGAACTTTGAGAGTTCGAGGCATTGCGTCAAGTATAATTTCTTTAACAATGAAAATAATATAGAGAAGTTAGTTTGAGTGAATTGGGTGACAGAATATGTAATGAATGTACCTGAAGAAAGTCAATTTATTTGTAGACCTAGATAATACTTGTCAAGAGTTGATATAACCTTTAGTAAAAAACATATATTAATATACAGTATAAATAATACTATCATACATATTAAGAGAATAAAAGAAGAAGTCTTACCATGTTAATGATGGCGCCAAGAGATAGAGGTTCTTGATTCATTGCGTGTTTGGCAGATAAACATTCATTTGTAATAAAAATTATATTCTGTCAGATAAATATTAAAAGTAAATAAAAAATAAAATATTACCGTGTTGATGGTCTTGTTTAATTGTAGGGAATATTTTTGGCGATATTGTCTATAAAAAAGAAGGAGAAAAGTCAGAATAATTTTATAGGATGATGACATGAAGTATAGTTACTAACCTGGACTAATCCGGATGGCCATTGTAAAAAGAATACATCAGAAGGAAAAAACACGCTAGTATCTATGACAACTGAAATAATAACTATTATTTAGTTACATTTGAAGAAAAGAATTGCTTTAAAAAAAAAGAAGATATGTTACCAAAAAAGTTTGCGAATATAGTAAAACACTAAGAGAGTATATATGTATCTATGACAACAGAATGTGTTAATCTTGTTGTTGTCTGTACAGAAGTATTTTTAAGAAGAATGTATCTTACCAGTAAAATTCACAGTTATAACAAAAATCAGAAAGAGAAAGAAAAGAAAAGAAAATGGTCGATAAGGAAAAATATGGAAAAATATGGAAAAATAAAAAAAATAAGTAAATAAAATACAAAAAAAACAAAATAGGTAATTAAAAAAAATGAAACTCAAAAAAAATATCCAAAACGCATAATAGATATAATGGTGTAGTATCTAAAAGCAATCTTTGTATCAATTTACACAGTGTGTGTACAAGAAGTTACTTTAGATATATTCTTTTAACCAAGATCAATCAAGACTAGACATCCTTTTTTTTAGAAATATAAATATACGTTTTTGCTACAATTTTACTCACCCTTGCTCACGCACTCTTACAATTATTCTTACTTATACTCACACTTTCTCTCTCTATCTCCCCATCTTTTTCTGTCTTTTATTTTGGTATGTTTGATAATAAATATAATTGTAGTGTATAATAGAAATTTATTCAAAGAATATAAAAGCATTAACAGTTAATACATATTTGAATTTATATTTTTAAATTAATAGAATATGTCTAACTAAAATAAAAGCTATCCCACTCAATGCACTCCTGCTGAAAGAGAGATGACAAACTCTCTTGCCATCTTGCATTGTGGCATGACCACTGTCATGAAAGATGTTGTTGATATCAAAGTAAAAACTTCAAACACTTCTGTATCTGCTGTTTTGCAGAGTCAGCCTATGGCTTTCATGCATGTTGTTGCTCCTGTGAGCATGGAAATAAATGTAGCTGGTTCTCCCACCATAGCTTCTAATGCAAAATCAGTCAACAAAACAAAAGTCTATGTATGTATCATACATATCACAGGAAAAAAGTAGAAAAATACTGATATGTATATATGGGCAAACGGTACTGGAATAATGTGATATAGCATAGTTGATTTTTTTCTACTAGGTTTTAAAGTCATCTAGTACTGTATGTGCGAGACTTATAAACACTACAGTATTGTAACTCATTTTATTTTTTTTTGGAAATAAAAAATGGGATCCTCCAATGAAATGTCTTTATTTTTACTCCGAAATTTCCAAATATGGTAGTAGCAAGTTGATTAAACTTGTTATAAATGAGTATTGACTACTGCTGTAATTGAGAATAAGTCTGAAGGAAATAATATAAGGCCTCAGCTATTCCAGTCAAAGGTGTCTACCAATTACTTTATTATTTAACACACAGGTTTAGCATGCATAATAGTGATTATATTTCATATGATGATATCACTATAATATGGGATACATCAGTGGATTATTATAAGCATAATTATAACTCATAAACACATTTACTTTCGATGTTAATACTTCATTGGGACTACACACATTTATATAATTAATTATGCATTAATTATCCCAAGATCACGTTGCTCTGATTAAGGCTCAGATAGGATTGATTATCTGACCCCAGTCATATAATTTTCCCAATCCAAAATAATATAAATAGCCATAGTAGTTCAGTGTAGGAACCTGGTCAAACTTTGATACAAAATCTTTTCTCAATAAACAAAACCTACACAAGTTCTCACAAATCTTCGTTCCTAATCTCAAATCTTCAATTCTTCCTCTTAAAAACTTCTTCAACTTCAACTACCACAACAAAACTGAAAGTCGAGTTGAGAATACTATTAATTCTGCTGGAACTTTCTAGTATTATCAACTTGCAAGTTGAAATTACTAGTTTGCCCACAGTTTGATTAACTTTTAATATAGAAATTTTCTTTTTCTTTCAAAAACTTATTTATTATGTTGCCCTTGCCTGCTAATATCACTGCTTTTAAGAGACGCTTTGTTAACAAGTATGATTTAGAAGAACTAGAGCATTTAATTGAGCAACACGAAGCTGAGATTTTTAGTGGAATTTAAGTATAAACAAAACAGACAATAGATTATATGCAAAAAAATGCACACCAATATTAACAATATATCTTTATAGTCTACTAGTATTGCTGCAATTTCTGAAGAGATGCCTAAGAAAGCTCATAGAGGTTGATCATTGAAAAGGATTATGCTGGTTGAAAATTCAACAGCTGAATCGTTCAGTTCAGCCAATTTGTCTACTTCTGTCAGCTCAAATGCCTTTGTTGCTCTTCAAAGTAGCTCGTCAATCAATATGTCTGAGTTTGAGCTTGCACTTAAGGCTTTGCCAATGAAAGTACGTGTCAGAACTGCCACAATTTACAGAATGCCCTTAGAACTTTGGAAGGTATATCTCAACTCAATAGAATAAAAATCTATATTGTATTCATTGTATTCATTTTTTAATGTTGCTTAAATTGAAGGACTTTTGCGAAAAAAACCAACACAGATATCCTGTTGATCTTTAGTATCCATACACTGTTGGGCCCACTGAATTTGTTATTATCTTCTTCAAAGAATTTGTTTTCAAGCGAACATATATGAAAAGTGTTTCAGTAGAGACTGATGTTAGAACATAAATTGGCTTAAGAACAGAAGATAATGAAGAAAGACAATTGACTTTGCTCCAAAGTAATACAAAATTGCATGAAATACATAAAAAAAATCCATCAATTATACTTAATCATCAACCCATTTTTATAGTTGCTGAGAATGCTCCTTCTAACAAGAACGGTAGTCAGAAAGTTATTGAAGCTCCTTTAGGTATTGAATCTGTCAATCAATACAAGAAAGTCTTGATGTTCTTGCATGAATTCCAGTCCGAGTGCTGAGAAGCTGGATGGCCATCTCCCAAGAAGACTAAAGAAGTAATAGAATTGATCAAGAAGTATGAACACAACCTTGTTTACGACCAAGTACAAACAAACGTAGATAGAGCAGCCCATTTTGTGATTCGGAACTCTTATAAGTCTGGCAAACTTATAAGAATCCTCAAGAGCCTTTGGACTTCTGACAGCAAATCAGGCTTGCATGAGATGTTTTCTATCTCTTTTTGCCACCATATGCTACTTAGGAATCAAGATTGGAGAAATTTAAACTTTGTGGATTGCTTTTGCACAATCATTCCAAAGAAACAGCACAAAGGAATGCAACAGGCTCTTGCTTTGGTTTTTAGTCTAGACAAGGGCAAGTCTCTAAAGGAAGGAGAAGTCAAATTTGCATGTGTCATGCGTCATGAAAACATATTCAGATATCCTTTTGGTGCATTTGCCTTTTTTATGTTCAGTTTGCTTCAAGTAGGTTGAACAGCCAAAAAAAAGGGACTTTTTTAAAATAATTTCTAGCTTTCTTGATAAAAATTATAGACCAGTGGTGACTTCTTGAACAAAAACAGATGGCAGAACTGGAAGGTATTGCGTAGACGTACCAGCCCTGAGAAGAGTTTAACTGGCACATCTCAATGGAAAACTGCAAAAAAGACATTTGCAGATGATGAGATATACACCACATGAGTAACGCACGGTGGCCGTCACGCTGGGTCAATGGAAGCTGAGGACTTAGGGATACCTTTTGATCTGATCAAGTGAGGAAGAGGATGAAAGGATCAACTTAGTCATTTGGAAACCCATTACTTGGGTAAACTTCCATCTTCTTTTGCCAGAAGTACGACTGGCTTTTGGGAAAAGCCTTTCTCACTGGCAAGAAATGGCGTGTCACTGCCAATGGAATTACAAAAGATGGTATTTCCTTGGATTGAAGACTATTTCGGTGTTGGTAATGCAAAGTGGGTAGCTGTCTGTGAGAAAGAGATGAATGAAGTTGATGAGAATGAGGATGAGGATGAAAACATCATAAATTTGGAGATAGATGAAGAAGCAGATTCTGTAGAATTTGTGGAGGAAGATGGAAGATTGCAGTCGAAAGAAAAAAAGAGAAAAGGAAAGAAAAGAGCAACTCAAAGCAGTATCAATACAACAAAGCATGGATTTTTACGACTCTTGATACAATGCAGAAGAATAATCTTACAAGATGCAGCCGTTTACTTGTACTTGAACAAAGAAAACAAACACATCAACACAAGAAACCTTCCGTTCTCAAGTAACAGCTTCAGAATGTTCCAAGAGGATATTGTAGCTGCCATTACCAGCTCTTCTATTAGTAGACTAGAAGAGTACAAAAGTTTTGTTCCTAACATTGTCAATACAAACAAAGAGGTAGCCAACAGAGTGACAGAAGTAAATCATCAGATCATACAATTGCAGCAACAGCAAGACAGCTGATTTGAGAAAAATGAAAACTCTTTTAACAACTTCATTGAATAAAGCAACCAGCAGAATTGGCTTCTGATGAACACGACACAGCAATTGGCTAAGAATATAAAAATCCTCATGATTCAGCAACAGTGTTTAAATTCATAAATGCAATTACTCATGGCTACCAACAATGCTTCTCAAAGCATAAATATCAATGCCAGCTTGTCTCAACCGCCTATCTTTCCTGTTTTTTCTACTACTTATTCAACGTTGCCTTTTCCTTTCTCTATCTCTGCTCATTTTACTCTTTCGCCTACTCAGCAACCAATTGCTATAAGTGCCGCCCCACCTTCACTCAATTCAAATAGACACCCCATTGTTTCGTCAAAGCCCAAAGCCAAGAAAAAGGCTAGATGGGTTAGCTACAAGCCTAGCAATTAAAAATAATAAAATCAATAAGAGAAAAATAAGAGAAAAACAGTACTATTGATCAATCTTGATAGACTTGACTCAATATACTCGTGTGGTATTTCAGGTACGAAACAATAGAAAAATAAAATATTTGATAATAGAGACGTATAGAAATACTTTGAGACTGTATATAAGTTGTCTTTATTCATAAATAAAAAGTGTCCCTTTTTATAAGAAAACACAATCTGCTCTTGTCATTACGTCTTAGTTTCTTAAGGCTTTCTTCCTTTACTATATTTGGTTATTAGAGTGTATTTACTGCTTAACTAGTGTCGGTGTTACAATTATGACATCAAGTCATAAATCGTACTTCTTTAGCTCTTAGCTATTCTTTTCTCTTTTATACTAGAGCTTTAGGACTTCCTACTAAATTAGCTCCATATCGATCTGACACAGTTTACCCGGCAGTATGATATAATTATCTTAACAATCTTTAAGATATTATCTACAGTACTAACTGTAATAATTATTGGGCTGATTACTTAATCGTTTATATATATTTTATACTGACAAGATGATAGCTACTACGCTATCCCAATATGAATATGTTCTTATATGTGATAAATCCAACATCCGAGTATCTGGATCACCACAACTCGGATAATCAAACAAGTAAAATATCAACAGCATTAAATATTAAGAGAACTTGTTGTCAGAAAATAAGACGAAGAAAAATCAATGTTTATTAAATGCAAGTATTGCAATATTTATAGTTTTGCAATTGACTTGTTGAATAATTAAAAAAAAAAGTTGTATAATCGACAATCTATTAAATGTGATTTGTTCTTTACTATCATTAAGTACAAATAAAATAAAATAAAATAATTATTAAGTCATAATTATGAAGATAATTATGCTTGTAAGAATATATAATAAAAATAATATTAATTCCAAGTTGATTTGCCCAGTTAAATATAGTGAGAAAATAAGATATAATGTGTGGTTGCCTGAAGTTATTATTGATGGGTGAAAATATTTTATTGTGGGTTTTTCTAGGCCTTGTGCATTTTAGCATATTGGCTACCCAATAAGAGCTGAAGAATAAATGAAAATAATAAAAGTAATCTCCTAAATATGAGGGGAAATAAAAAAATATGTAAAAAGTGAAGGATAAATAAAGAAAAAGTATAGAACATACATGATAGAAACGAGGATGAATAGTCAGCAAAAACAGTAAAGAGAGTACATAAAAAAACCCCTGTGAGGGAAAACGGCTTTTAGAAAGACTAAGACTAAAATAGATAATACAGCTGGTAAAAATACAGGTGAAATAAATATATAAGAAAAATAAATGACATGAAAGAATTGAGAATAAGTAACTAGATACTGACGGCATCAGAATTGGGAACAGATTTCAGCAGAGATAAGAACTCCAAAGAGGGATTCCTTTTAGAAGCTCAGACAATCCATTTATGGATCCAGAATACACAATAATACTAGACCAAGTCAGTCTTTCTAGGCACAATTTTGGGTGGGCACAGATGGAGGGGGTTGATGAGGAATGATGAAAATTTTAGAGAGAAGATGGGAGAACAGATCACCAAGAACAGGTTCTTGGGTAGGTGGCGGGATGTGGTGGGAGCGGATTGGTTTTGTGGCATAGAATTTTGCTGCAAGGTCAATGAGGATTTGACCATGAGCTTTTTCTTCTGGTAGTTTGTAGGATGAGATTGTTTGATCAACAGCACATAGTAAGGCAAGCAAGCACAGCCACCAATTGCACTATGTACCAGGCGATTTGAAAGACCTGGGGAGACAGTTGAGAGCATAGTTAATGAGATGAACCTCTGAGAGAGGAGCAGAGTCTATCAAAGACCAGAGTTTTTGGACGAGAGCGATTGTAGCTGGGCATAGGAGCATATAGTTGTGGTTACTCTTGATAATGCCACATTGGTACTCAACTGATGGTGTAGGTGGTAGCCAAGCAATTTGCTATTTGATCAGGCAGCATCGTTCTGAATGAGTGCAGGGCAGTAGTAAGACTGAATCCCAGACAGGTTTGCACAAGTCTCTAGCAATGGTTACCGGACAGTTAACACTCACAAGTTGCATGTCGATTTCTTTTTGGCACAGTAGAACATAAGCTTCTTTTAATGGGTCCTTCAACCAAGGTTCATGTTCTTTCAGCATTTGGGTCTTTTTCCAGAGTACACTATGACAAAGCTCACCCTATGTCATTTTTTCTTTGGAAAAGTCCAGCTGCATAGTAAGAGCTTTGATCAGAGAGTCTGAGGGTAGTGTTTCAGCACGACAAAGAAAT
Organism: Phycomyces blakesleeanus NRRL 1555(-); assembly: GCF_001638985.1. Taxonomy (NCBI): domain Eukaryota; kingdom Fungi; phylum Mucoromycota; class Mucoromycetes; order Mucorales; family Phycomycetaceae; genus Phycomyces; species Phycomyces blakesleeanus. The sequence continues at coordinate 1,156,796 of NW_017265138.1, read as the reverse complement.
CTGGCTTGAAGAGCACAGGAATGGGTGAATAGGTTGGGTAAAGCAGCTAATGTAGCAATATGAACAACTCCTATTATTGTATTGGGCCATCAAATATATATCTGGAGACACATATTTTGGGCCTTCTGTAGGATCTGAATGCAACTTTGGCTAGCAGAAACAATGGCTAAGCCGTACTCAAAAATTAGGCAGATAAAAATGAGATAAGCTCTGAGAGCTGCAGGGAGACCAAAACTATTCATGTATATATCCAAGCTACTAAGCTTATGTATTGCTGCACAAGCTTTTTGCTTGTGACTTGAGGAGCATGTCGGCTTGATTTATCCTTTGACTAGTGAAAGGATATTCTAAATATTTAAAGGAAGTGCAAGTAGGAAGAGTATTTCTATATAAAGAAAAAGAAGAATTGGGAGGGGCATTGAGGACTTCGTATTTGGATGGACTCCAAGTTATTGTTGACAGGATGATACTTTTTCGTTGTACCTATTAGTGTTTTGCTCTATAAATAGAAAAATTGCTTTCTATTCAGTCTCGGCTACCATTGGAAAATCAAAAAAATAATAATAATATAATATAATTTTCTAGAATTACAGAATTCTACATCATCACTGCACTGCAGGACAACCAAAATTTTGTTACACACTCTTTATTTTTACAAAACCCCATGTTAATAATAACAGTCCTCAATGGTCTAGTGGCTAGGATCCGACGCTCTCACCGTCGTGGCCGGGGTTCAATTCCCCGTTGGGGAAAAGATAGCATTGTCCACATATGGAAATTTTGTTTTTACTTTTGCCATTTTCAATTGGGGTTGTTCTTGTGTCGTTTTCGTTCTGGATTGTTCTTCCTGTCAAGTTTCGATCTGGTATTTCTTTTCTGGCACTTGTAACTAAGTCGCAAAATCAATACCACTGGGGATCATCAAGTTTATGAATAGTTTTTAGATAAGAATAAAGATGCTTTTTATTAAATGTATTTCTTGATTATTTATACAAAATGATAATTGATTTCTGGCTAAAAGAATAGCTACGATAATATGTCTTAGATGCTTGTTGTTCAGTAATATCTTCTACAAGTATATTCACCATCTTAAACATCTAAAACATATGTGAAAGACTAATCGGTAAAGTCAAGATCTTTTATCCTAAAAAGTCAACTCTTACTGGTTGCTTATAACTACCGATTTTGTTCACCTGTCGGACATTATTTTGATGAATCCGAGAAATCGGGATAATTGACCGCAGCAGTTCTGTATGTCAAAGATACCTCATAGATAACGAACCGCAGTAATGTCTTGTAAAGATTAACCACAGTAACATCTTCTGAGCATCAACCGCAGTAAAAGGACTTCTCTTGTAATTAAATAGAGTATAATAGTTTACTGCGGATAATGCGCAGTATTAGTTTAGAAAACTATATAAGACAATTCAATTCCTATCAATAAAAAGGACCTTTTATCCTCTCTTCGATTTTACATATACTCTCCGATCCCCAGTGGGTTTGACCTTTTGACTTTGCTATAGTAAAAGGAAGACCATCCCAGATCAGGAACGACAATTGGTAGCTGAAGCTATTTTTCCTCTAACAAGACCTTTGATGAATCCGGTTGAAAGACACCAAGACATATTTGATAAGAAGACCCTTAGCCAATTCGAGATTGAAGAACGAGTCCAGGACTTGTTACCCAGCGAATTAGTAAACGACTACAAGAAGAATCGGCGTGTTCCTCATATCCCTGAAGAACAGCGTATTAAGAAGACCCCTGCCCGAGAACAGAAGTGGACCGAACTAGCCACAAAACTAGCCGCAACCTTAACAGGAAAGAACAAACAAGAACAAGAAGAAACAATGGCCCCCCAAACCGCCACTCTAACAGCCGAAGCAATTGCTGCTGCCGTCGCCGAAGCAATGAAAGCAATCACGGTGCAGCAGGAGGCCCGTGCTGAACGAATCAAGCAACCTGATTGCTTCCATGGAGAACGTTCTGCCACAGTAGTGGATGGTTGGCTGCGCGCAGTCGAACGTTACACCAGATACTACAATTTTTCCGCAACAAAAGCCTGTGAATTTGCAGTGAATCTGTTGCGTGACAGAGCAGACACATGGTGGAGACGCATGGAAGTAAAGGACAAACATCCAACAACCTGGGATGAGTTCAAGATGGCTCTGTCGGGAGAATTTCGTCCAGTCTACTCACTACAGACGTCCAGGGACCGCCTTGCTCGACTATACCAAACAGGAACGGTCGCAGAGTACATCGACGCGTTCCACGACATCCAGTTGGAGTTGCCTGGAATGAACGATGAAGAAGCCCTCGACAAGTTTGTCCGCGGACTTCACCCCACCATACGAGGAAATGTTCTTGCCGCCCGACCTGTCGACGTTGACGATGCCTGCAACATCGCTTTGGCATATGCCAGTGGCCTCCACTTGGGGCAACAGAACAACTACGCACCCGTCCCCCAACCGTACCAACAGACGTACCAACAGCCGTACCAACAGCAGTACAGTGGTCCCGAGCCCATGGACCTGGATGCGATTCAAGGTCGCCGTAATAACTACCGATCTCGCCCCCCTCAGAAACGTAATGTGGCTACTTGCCATTGGTGCGGCGAAGTTGGTCACTTCAAGAGGAACTGTAGGGATCGATTAGCAGCGATTAGACAGTTAGATGAGGCACGTAGCAAGAAGCAGGGTTTTCGCGAAACACAACCGTAACGGGAGGTCGGTTGTGTTCAATGGAAGAAAAATCCTCCCCACAGGCTAATAATATTAGCGAAACTAGCGAACCAGAAATTAATAAAGACGTGTCTGAACAGTATACAAATGTTACCAATGAAGAGCCTGAGACTATGTCTGAAGAAAATTGTGACCCTTGTCTCACTGCTGACCAACATTTCTTAGAAGATCTCCATGCTGCCGTGGACACAGACTTGCCCTTATACGCCGCTATACTTGACGGACAACAAATCCTGGTGTTAATTGATAGTGGTGCTAGTGCAAACTATGTATCACCCCAGATCGCCCATTTGGCCACACACATTTTGGATATACCCGGACGATCAGTCGAAACTGCAGGAGGACACAGCATTAAGATCCATCAGAAGGCAACATTAAACCTCTCTTTAAATGGATACACTGACACCATCGATGCTTTTGTATTTCCCACTAAATTCGACTTGATTCTTGGCCGCACTTGGTTGCAAATGGCTAAACCCGTCCCAGATTGGCATGTCGATAGCTGGTCTTTACATCGTGATGAACAAGAATTTATTTTGCGTCCTCATGGGCCCCGTCCTACTAAACCTCACCTAAACTATCTGATATCTGCAAAACAAATTGAGAAACTCTCTAGGAGAGAGGAGGCCGAATGCTTTTTGTTGCACATTAAGACAGAAAAAGAAATACATAATGATGAACACTGGATGAAATTAGTAAAAGAATTCGAGGACGTTTTCCAAGACGGTTTACCTGGATTACCGCCGAACCGTGATGTCCAACACGTTATAAACACTGGAGATGCCTACCCTGTCAATAAACCGCCATTCAAAATGAGCCCTCGAGAACTCGACGAATTACAGCAACAACTAAAGGAACTTCTAGACCTCGGCTTAATTCGTCCGAGTTCTTCGCCATGGGGTGCTCCAATTTTATTTGTTAAAAAGAAAAATGGTGAGATGCGCATGTGTGTTGATTACAGAGCCCTGAACAAAGTTACTATCCGCAATAACCATCCATTGCCACGCATCGATGAGTGTTTGGAACGCCTTCGTGGAGCAAACCATTTCACCAGTTTGGACCTCAAAAGCGGTTACCATCAAGTGAGAATTCAAGACTCAGATGTGCCAAAAACCGCCTTTAACACCCGATATGGCCAATACGAGTTTCTGGTTCTTCCCTTTGGTCTCACCAATGCCCCACCGACGTTTCAGCATCTTATGAACAAAGTTCTTGGAGATTGTTTGGATAAGTTTGCCTTAGTCTATTTGGATGATATCCTAATCTTTAGCACGACACCAGAAGAACACGAAGAACATGTACGACATGTGTTAAACCGACTACGTGAAGCGAAATTAATTGCCAACCTTAAAAAATGCGAATTTAACAAAAACAAACTAACTTTCCTTGGATTCAACGTATCTGCGCAAGGCATCTTACCATCGCCAGACAAAGTAAAGACTATAAAAGAATGGACACCGCCAACAAATGTACAAGAAGTTAGACAATTTATTGGCCTTGCACAGCACTACCGCCGCTTCATCCCTGGGTTTGCTGGAATCGCTGCGCCCTTAACAGACTTAACTAAAGGGACAGGACCAAAACGACGGCCTATCGTTTGGACGGAGACATGCCAGGAAAGTTTCGATTTACTAAAAGAGAAAATGAGTACTGCACCTGTATTACTTGCCCCAGACATGGATAAACCATTCCGCATTGAAACAGATGCTTCAGATTTTGGTGTTGGTGCCGTATTAATGCAAGAAGACGAAAACGGAAGTTGGAAACCATTAGCGTTCGAATCGAAAAAACTCTCCCCTGCCGAAAGATCGTATCCTGCTCAAGAGCGCGAGTTACTCGGTATTCTACATGCCTTGCGTACTTGGCGCTGCATGATCGAAGGAAAACCGTTCACTGTATTCACCGATCACTTACCACTCAAGTATTTTCGCAGTCAGGTTAAGCCCACGCCTCGCCTGATAAGGTGGATTTCTGAATTCGAGCTGTACGACCCGATAATTCAATACAAACCGGGCAAAGACAATGGTGTCCCTGATGTGCTCTCTCGTCTCGATGGCCCAGAATACGATGCAACATTAATTAAATCAATGGAACCAGAATACCTGTACACCATACCAGACTCACAAACGTCCGACTGGCCAAAATTTTATGCACGAAAAAAAGATGAATGGCCAGAAGACATAAAAGAATTACTCCATCGGCAACGCAATAAGTTTGTGGTCCACGACCAAAAGGTTTTCCGTCTCGTTAAAATAGGTGACACGGTACAAGAAATTCGTTTTGCACTGTTTGCCAAGCGTGCAGACTTAGTAAATAATTTCCACAATGGTTTCGGACATGCTGGAGAAACAACAGTGTATGATTTAATGAAGAAGCGTTGGTGGTGGCCAGCCATGAGAAGTCAAATTCAAGAATGGTTATCGAAATGTCATCAATGTCAATTGGCCTCAAACGCAGAACGCAACATACACCATGCCCCTTTGGAACCATTGGATATCCCCCCTGCTTTCTCTCGTTGGCATCTCGACTTCATTAGAGAACTTCCCACTACAATCAACGGAAATCGATGGATTTTGGTTGCCGTCGACTACGCTACGAATTGGCCAATTGCACGTGCTGTTCCTGCTGCTACGGGCGAAGCCATCGCCAACTTTTTGTACGAAGAAATAGTCATGCGTTTTGGTTGCCCAGACGAAATTCTGACAGATCGTGGTGCAAACTTTATGTCACATATTTTGAGCTTTTACATTAAGAAAATTAAGCTCCATCATAAATTAACCTCAGCATTTCACCCACGTACTAATGGAAAATGTGAAAGGTTAAATAGTGTTCTTAAACAGATGTTATGTAAATATGTACATGGTGCCATTCACCGGTGGGACGAATATCTGGAAACAGCACTTTGGGCTTGCCGAATCAGAAAGCATCGTACAACTGGGTTCAGTCCATTTTTCTTGACTTATGGCCGCGAACCTCATATTCCTGGCGATCCCCTACGTCCATTTATGGATACATCTATCCCTGACGACCCGACCCTCGTATCCGATGGCGCTATCCCTTTTCTTCGTAATCTCCAACAGGCTCGCAAAAATGCTGACGCTCGAGTAACCGCCAACAGCCAACAAGACAAGGAACGATGGGATTCGATCATGAAACCTCATCAGTTCGCAATCGGTGAACATTTGTTGTTGCGGCATGAAAACAAATTTGGACTAGAATATAACTGGATGGGCCCATATATTGTAGTAGATAAAAATTTCGATAAGAATATATACAAGCTCACAACAATGGAAGGTGTCCCTTATACTTCTTGGGTTCATGCTGACCGCCTCAAAATAGCCAAATCCGACGATTTCGACTGCACCTGGTATCACCCGACCGCTGCTCGTAACAATATGCAACGTGATCTGGCCATAGATTCCTCTTCCACCTTGCTGTTCTCGATGATAGAGTCTACCAGAGTTGACCGAGGACGATCAACAGTTTCGAGAGGGGGTGATGTCGGACATTATTTTGATGAATCCGAGAAATCGGGATAATTGACTGCAGCAGTTCTGTATGTCAAAGATACCTCATAGATAACGAACCGCAGTAATGTCTTGTAAAGATTAACCACAGTAACATCTTCTGAGCATCAACCGCAGTAAAAGGACTTCTCTTGTAATTAAATAGAGTATAATAGTTTACTGCGGATAATGCGCAGTATTAGTTTAGAAAACTATATAAGACAATTCAATTCCTATCAATAAAAAGGACCTTTTATCCTCTCTTCGATTTTACATATACTCTCCAATCCCCAGTGGGTTTGACCTTTTGACTTTGCTATAGTAAAAGGAAGACCATCCCAGATCAGGAACGACATTATTTTGATAAATCCATAAAATCTGAAGATAGTTAACTGCATTACCTCTTTATGTGCAGTAACATCTTCCTAAGCATTAACTGCAGTATAATGACTCTCCTTTTATTTAAATATAATATAATAACTACTTCAGATAATGCATAGTATTAGTTTAGAAAACTATATAAGACAATTCAATTCATATCAATAAAAAGTATCTTTTATCCTCTCTTTAATTTTATGTATTCTCCTTGATCCCCAGTGTTTATAAACTTTTTCCAGGCACTGAACTTCACACTTGGCTACAAGCTTCTTGTTTGTATAGCATTTGTGGCGGAAACTGTACTCATGGTAGGAAAGCTTTGTGATTGTAGACATTTTGTTAATTTGAATTTATTCTTTTGAAGTATGGGTAAGAATAGAGATATTCACTTTCAAGTCTGAACTCTTTTATAATGATTAACTTGAAGACAATAATGGTGCAGTAACTTGAATATAAGCTCAGAAGAAAAAAGTAAAACATATATATCATGTTGTCATGTAAGCATGGTAAGCAAAATTGATATTCACTGAAACCAACCCAATAGATTCAATCTATATTGCTATGAAACTAATAATAGATAATTGAAAATTTTTTTCTTTATACCTTATTTTCACAACAACATCTTTTTTCTCAGGTAAACAATATTTGCAATATGAATGACACAGATAACATCATCAAATCTTTACTCCTAGCTATTCAGCTCCAGTTATCTGTCTTATGTGCCAATCAAGAACAAATTAAGATGGATATTAACAGCCTTGGAAATGAAATAATGATCAAAGGATCTCCAAAGCAAAATCTCTTTTTGTTTATTAATGTAAGTTCAACTCAAAACAGTATTGCTGAAAACTAACTTTAACTTCAATAGACTTCAAGTGGGTTTATTTTCAAACTTGTGATCAACATTTGTAATGTCCCTTTAGAACATGTTTACTAAATGATGAGTCAACATCTTGGAATCAAGGTTATAGCATCCAAAAAAGCAACACTCAGGACCTGTACGAAACTTGTATGTAATGAGTTAGCTACCCTTCCTTCTGTATGAGCTCTTGGCCCTCGTCCTAGCTGGGGATCCATATCTTCATGTGATCGAACAATGATTTGCAATAAACATGCAAACATGCTTAAGAGGGTTGGTATAGATTTCACCAGATGCCATCAAAATTGGGCATCTATTGCAAGAGTCAGTCATCTCTGGAAAGGCCATCAAAGGAGGCAATTGTAAGTAACTATCCACTGCAGTGTAAAGTAGTATAGTTAATATTGAAAGTATATGATGTATTTGACTGTTTATAACCAATAAAAATGATGTATAAAATGTAATGTCTATCATAACAGCCAATAAAAGTGATATATAAAATGTAATTATATAGTGAAGTAACCAATAAAAACAATAAATAAAAAATATATCCATTTGAGAAACCAATAAAAATATATTTTTATAAAATACACTACAGTGCAATTATGTCTTATCCAATAAAAACAATGATTAAGCAAGAAATATTTAAAAGAATCTAAATTAAAAGAATAATGAATTAGTAGTAACCAATAGTATATAATATTTCAACTATACTTAAAGAAGTTTTGTCCAATTGAAAGACAAATATTAGCAAAAGAAAAGGTTATCAATATATTAATAGAATATTAAAACTACCGGTAAGCGGAGATGTATTAAAATGCATATGAACTCAGGGTTGGAAAAAAGGGGGGAGGACACAAAACGCACCCTGGCTTCCCCTCCGGAACCACCTGTGAAACCACCTCTAAAACTCCTATTTTTTTTGGCATAGTGTGAGATTGAGTACAAAGAAATCGTTTTTGATTACAAAGATGTTCAAGGACTCTCTGAAGAAGTTACTTCAGCTGTGTATTTCAACCAGCTAATTAGATGGTGTGAGAGTGCTGACAAGTTGGTTTATGGTACCTACCAAAATAACTCAAGAACAACTAAGTAGAGAAAAAGAAAGGCAGAGAATGAAGCTTCAGATTCTAAGGGGAGCTATCATCTTACAGACATAAACTTTATTAGAACAAAAAAATAATTTAGTTAAATT